>NC_080387.1:64908117-65228950 GCF_028751815.1 Salvia miltiorrhiza
TAGTGTGCAGTACTTGCGCACCCATGCACCCTATCATCATTTATTTATGTGAACCCTATAATATCATTGTATCTACCCCATATACTGGTATATATTAGAAGTGAATCTATCTAACTATTCTCCTATATATAGCGAAAGAAATTGTGACTTCGAACGAATTTTGTGTGCTTTATTCTTGTTCGAATCAAGAATATATACTATATTTTATTTTGGTAACAACTATGGGGAAATATTCCATACTAGAAATCTACATAGGAATAGCTTTCCGGCCATTCTTTGCCCGAAAATAAGGACGATATCAAAACGGTATTTCTAATATATTTCATTCATGGGATCGGTGATCACAACCATATTTACTTTTAAAATTTCAATTATTATCCATTATATATAAGTAAAAACAAAGAAATATGTAAAATCACAACTCCACATTTTGTTTTCGGAAAAACACTAAACCAAGACGTACGTAAAATTCAAAAGTCTACACAATTTTTTAGGTTTGTGATGAACAATTAAAAGAAAGAAAAAAAAGTCCCACTTTTGCCTAACATGGTGCTCTCTAGAGTCTGTCTGTCTATACCTTGGGCACGTCGTCACTAACTGATAAAAACTAATTAATTAAAATTGCTGTTAAAAAAACACATGTTTTCTCAAATATATTAATTTTGGATTTGTTATATTATAATATTCCACTATTATCTAATAGGATAGACATATGCATGTCCTATATATTATTCAAAGCATAAACTGTTAGATACTAGCCTAGATGGGGACCAAAGTATCGTTTTCAATGTAGCTAGCGCCACAAAATTCACAAATAGTTTAAATTTTGATGGAAGGTGGAATATCATGAAAAAAGCACTAACAATCGTGAAAATGTTGAGGGAGAGGAAAGGTTCTTCAGGATGATATATGGTAGGGCAATACATATCCCACCCAAAAATTCACCTCGTATCCTTTGGATTATCCAAAAGAGTTCACAACCAACATCATCAATTTATAACAGTAGGCTTAGTAGCTTATAAAATGTAATTTTTTTTGTATTAACTATAGTGAGTTTAATTTTTTAAAAATGTATGTTAAGTGTGGTGATGTTTATCGGGATGGAAATCTATACCACTGCCTTTGCCTCGAACCATATACCGGGGTATACATTTTCATACTTGACCCTAGTCTCGACCTCAACTTGTGACATCCGGATGAGAAGTAAAGAGTGATCGTTGGTGCACAAGGGACAAACCAAGGGCGGTTCCTATTTATGCTTTGAAGCGGATCGGAGAAATACATAAACAAGCTGAAACACACCAGAAAGAGAGGAATTCCAAGAATATGCAGATATGAGACTGCATATTCGATGAGAGCTTAAATGATTGGTAGGTGCTACTCATATCAAGGGTTGTAAACGAGCCGAGCCCGGCAGAATACTAGCAGGCTCGAGCTCGGCTCGTTTAAATATTCGGGGGTTTGAGCTCGCCTCGAGCTCGATTCGAACTTTTATATTGTTGTTCGAGTTCGACTCGTTACACACTTATTGAGCTCGATCGAGCACGGTTTGAGTTCAACTCGTGTGATACTCAATAATGTCAAATTCGAATTTGAGCTCGAGCTTGACTCGTTAGATGTTCGTATACACGATGTTTAAGCTCGAAATAGTAAAAAAAATTGAAAAAAAACTTCTTAATTAATATGTTACTCGGGCTCGTCTCGTGTACTAACTCGATTGAAGGTTCGTGAACAGGCTCGTAAACATGTTCGCGAGCCGAGTGCTGTCAAGCTCGAGTTCGACTCGATAAAATTATTGAGCTCGAAATCAAGCTCGAGCAGCTTGTTTACTATCGAATCGAGCTTTGAACGAGTTTTTTTGTAGTCGAATCTCGAATAGCTTGCGAGTAGCTCTGTTCATTTACAGCCCTACTCATATCACCATAATCCAAAAAGAGAGGAATTCCAAGAATATGCAGATATGAGACTATATATTAGATGAAAGCTTAAATGATTTGATAGGTGCTACTCATATCAACGTGATCCATCTTTTTTTTAGTGACCATATGGAAGAAACTTCAAAGTAAAATATATTTGACCTGAAGCAATTTTATGATGGGGTATAAATATTTAATTTTAATTTAAAATTTCTCTTAGATCGAAGTTGAATTGGCAGTAGAAAATTCAACATAGAGAAATTGGCAATAAAAAAGAATAAAATATTGAACACCCACCCTAAAATATCATCATTTATAATTAAATATGGGGTAGTGATCTGAAAGAAAATCTGGCAGAAATATTTGTGTATAGTTTTTTCCGTCTATAAAAGGTGGAATGAAAATGAGTAAAATTATTAGGGCAGAAAATGAAGGTTGGAGGTGAGAGACGATACGCCCTTCTACAAGCAGCAGAGGACTCGGAGTACGTAAAGAGAGTCCACGGCGGGTATGTGAAGGTGTTCGCGGCGGCACTGGGCGGCGACGGAGAGAAATGGGACGTGTTCTACGTGGTGAAAGGGGAGTTCCCGGCGCTGGACGATCTCCACCAATACCAAGGTTTCGTCATCAGCGGAAGCCCATGCGATGCTTACAGCAACGATTATTGGGTTCTACAACTTTGCTTCCTCTTGCAGACTCTCTTCGCCATGCAAAAGAAGCTTCTAGGCGTGTGCTTCGGACATCAGGTGCGGTGCGGTGCAGTGCTTACTATTTTTAGCATTATTTAAGCTTCATTACTAATATGGAAATTGGATTTTGTTAGGTTTTGTGCAGAGCATTGGGTGGCAAAGTGGTCAAGTCCTTTACTGGTTGGGATATTGGAGTTAGGAAAGTTAATTTCACACAGGATTTCTACTCATACGCCTGGTGTCACCAAATCCCTCCGGCTATTTCGATTATCCAGTGCCATCAAGACGAGGTAATGCCAAATATTTTGAATTTAAGTTTTTTAATTTATTTGTTAATTTATCAATAATAATGATAAATTAGTCGGATTTGTCTATTACGTACATAATTCGAGCTGTTTTTCTAAAAATAGGTTTGGGAGGTGCCAATTGGAGCCCAAGTGCTGGCGTGGTCCGATAAAACTGGAGTGGAAATGTTCACATTTGGAGACAATATTTTAGGGATTCAAGGGCATCCAGAATACACCAACGACATACTAGATAATTTAATTGATCGTCTTCTTGCAAACGATTGCATCCAGGTAATTTAATTAATAATAATATTAAAATACTTATTTTTCTTGTTACTGAGTATTAAAATATGACTGTTGGCAGAGAGGCTTTGGAGAAGAGGCTAAGCTGCAGTTACTCGAAGCAGAGCCAGATAGAAAATACTGGGAGAAGATCTGCAAAGCCTTTCTTAAAGGGGGAACTCAGTTACAACCATACTTTTGAAAACCCTATATATATACTTTCTAATTACAGTAGTATTTTACTTCACCAGTAAAATAAAAATAATACTAAGACATGCAAAAAACAAGAGTAGAGGATCTCATGTATCATGGTTTAACTATGAAAGTTGATCTTTATTTAACATCAAGTCAAGATTCTCATAAATAGTGTGAAAACCATCATTTAATACATACAACACAGGTAGAGAAAAGTGAAGCATCTCTCCTCCACAAGTCTCAAAATCCAATAGTTACTAGTTAGTGTCTTTTCCAAAAATATACACAGGAATGTAAAGACACAATTTGCTAGACATCAACCCTAACAGAATTTGCGGTTTTCCGATACCTTACAATTTGCAGGAAAGACATGGGAGATACTTCAACAAGATCTAGTTAGTAGTGGTAACAATTGAGCTGTAGTTGTTTTGGCTCTTTCTGTAGTAGTGCATCCAATGAGATACATTAATGTTTTTAACTTTTAAGACAAATTCCAATTTCTTTCGGCCTCTTATACAATGCGCTTAATCACAACAGTAGATATACAACATAGCATGCATGCTCCACCAAAAATTGCTATGAACTCAATTTGTAACTATACCTACCATCTTCTTGGATGATCTCTGTCTTTTAGGACCCCATGATACGTGCAATTCCGTCTTGATCTTCGTATCTGGGGCAAACACGATCTTCCTTTTGGTTCCAAGGTAGCCGTGGCAGTTTGGAGCTCCGCAATGACACTCAACCTCCGGTCCAAATTGTACAAATCTGCACAAGTAGAAAAACTGTTTCTTAGCTTATGCAGCTATTGTTTATCAACACATATTCTTCTTTGGACGCACTAGCTATGTATTTATTAGATGAGAAAGATGGTAAAGTTTGGACTTCAAATCTGTTCACAACATATTTCTATAACTAGGCCGGCTACCACTGTCGGGAGTTTCTATATAATTGCTTCTATTCACAAAATCTTGACTAATAAATTGAATTATCTACACTTGGGTGTCTATCCCTATTATCTTCATTTGGGGCTCTTTCTCACTCACATTTGTTCCAATAGTCCCATCTAACCTTCTGCTCATTACATTGTCCTTCTTAGCTCACTCATCACCACAGAGAAGGGGATGAGATTCCTTATTTCCTACGTGTGTTAGAAGTCAAAACATGATAGTGTAGCTCTAAGTTGAAGTGACTAACTCCAGCCACACCATTACTGAGTGATCAAGTAAATCTTCAAATGCTTCCTTTTTGTTCATGTTTGAAATGTGAAATGAAGAAACTAGAGATATGAAGAAGACCGGATATTTATGATTCTCTCTCGAAACTTCTGACAAGAATATTGAAGCTCAAACATTAATTCAGTATTATAAGTAAAACAAGAAGACAAAAGGAAAAGGGTGAATCCTGAATACCGGTAGTCGTAGGTCAGTGGTTCTCCAACTTCAATTAATCTGGAAGCAAAAACACCAACGCGTGTCTCCCCTTCAACCTGCCTATTAATTAGGTAAGACAGTCAGTAGTCTATTAATGATTTAATTAGAAAGAGAATTTTCACTAAAATAAATTATATTCAGTCTAAATTATATTTCAGTCCAGCTATTATGTGAAGAGTAACAAATATGTGGATCAGACTCTGGGACTTTTAAACATATAGAAGGTACCTAACAACCAATGCTGTAAGACTTTTGTACTTGTCTTAAATACCAGATTATCCCTACCCTACCAGACTATAGAATTTATATGTTTAGAAATATGATGAGAAATCATAAATATACTCACCACTTCTCCAGTTTACAATTAGGGGCACAACTGTGATTTAGAAACCGTGAAGCATTTCCCTTGAATGTCGCATCAATCACAAAGTCCTTATTAATTTCACACATATAGAAGTTCTTAGCATCCTGGTCTTTCATGTCCCACAGCCTTTCTTCGCACAAGGCATCATTAATTACTGTATATGAAAATATATCATGAGTAAAGTCCTGTATCAGTAATAGATAAAAACTTTAATTTGATATCCACGTAAAGAAGATAAAAGTAATATGAGTTGATGACTCGAGTATTATTTAAAGCATTTGAAAGTACAAGGATAACTTGGATTCCCTAAATGTGGAAAATAGAGATTTTCCAGTTTCTTAGCATTTGGAAAGTCAGATATACCAAATCTTCAGTTGTCTTTATCTATAAAACTTTAGCTAAAGGAAAACCTGGCATGATATATGTGATCAGCTGGACCTTAACCACAAGTTGGCTTCACATTTATGTTTAAATATGGTGAATGTGAAACACATATGTTGGATGACATTCAGCGCAATTTATTCATAAAATGGACTCAACAATTTACCATGATGGGACAACTACATTTATTCCATTTACTAGGGGGGAAATGTGCTCTGAGCTGAACATACAAACCGATGTCCTCCTCATGACTACAGTTTACATACTGAAATAATACCGCATTATGAGGCTGAAGCTCATGGATAATTAAGTACTAGATGTTTTGCCATTCCCAGGTAAAATGCTTCTATATGCCAGCTGCTGTCCAGGAAATTTTTGTTTTGCAACATTATTGACAAATATATGCAACTAAGCGAGAAAGCAGAATTCCATTTAGACACAAATGTATGAACTTTTATGGTGATAAATGGAACAAGCACAGAGATCAATAGGTAAGTGACTATATGAGAAAAAGAGTATTTGGAGCAGTATTATTTCCATTGTCCACGAAGTTACCTTCTCCAACGTATTCTACTATGAAATCTCCTTTATTGATTGATTCAGCAGCCACTACACCCCAACCACAGAGCTCTGTCTGATAAGCACCATAAATAATTCTTGAGGGTGAAACCCAAAACAATTGATTAAGTCTAAAAGAAAATCCAAAATTTACCTTGACAATCTGGATTTTTTTCACTTTCTGGAAGGGTCGGTTTGTACAGTTTTTGGAGCAACGACAGGCTTTTGAGCAGCTGATGCACTGAACCCTGTTCCACAAAATTAAAAAAATAATTTAGATGGATATTGCAACATTGGTTTTAAAAATTTGGTGCAGAACACGATTAGCTGCGCAATTAGGAAATTGTTTTGAATGGAGAGTAGTACCTGCATACACAACCATCAGAGCATTGAGAATTGCAGTTTGTGCATCCAATATCAGTATCAGTACTATTGCGCTTTCTCTTTACAAGGTATACATCTAAATATAGTTAAGACACCAAAGGTAATTTGTTCACAAACATAATTTGAAAACTTACTAAACACTTAATCAGCCAAACTGTTAGGGGGGGTTTACTTTGCATGATTGAGTATTTTTATCCTCAAGAGTGGGATCCCTCCAATCCCACCTTTTCCATGGGATAAGAATTAAGCAAAACTAGCTTGAATAATAGAAATAATCAAGGGCCCTTGGGATATCCCAAAGTTTCAATCCATCAAAGTAAACAAGGATTAGCCTTACTATTTTTATCTATCAAGGCTAATCCTCCAAAGTAAACGCCCCCTTAGTTGATTAACTTTCATCCTGAGTTGTAACTAGTAGTTATATTCAATTGAAGATAGAAGATTCAAAAAATCAATGCATTCAATGATAGTTGAAAGTATTCCCTGAGATGCTTCGTGGGACACCATGTACAAAGGATACTTCGTTTGATATGAACATATGAATGTGGCTCCAACTTAGTTTCTGCCTGGTCTTTCCAATTTATGTCAATTTTGAACTCCTCCTCAGTATATGGAAGAGGCAACAGAGAAAATATATCCTGAAAAGTACAAGAAAGTAACCAAAAGAAATTTATTTTAATATTGGAGGGATAAAAGTCATTTCATTTATACAAGCAAAAATCCTTACGTGATCCAGTAGATTCATAATAAAGATTTCTTCAAACTCGTCAGAAGACTTGGTTTTACATTTATCTACAAGGAAAAAACATAAAGAATAAAAATCTGACCTTCATGATATTTGCTGGAACCTCATGCTGCATAGGAATAAAGATATATGTCAATCAACTGAAGTATGACATAAAAGGTACATACTAAATAATAGAACATAATGGACATTAATCCAATATGTTGATTAAAACCAATGACAAATCTTTACGTAAACAAGAAATTAGGGGGAAAATGTTTGTGAGCAAAGGAAGAGATGGACCTTCTCTAGACGCCAATCAGTAGGATGCTTCCAGCAAATTACTTCCCCTGGCTGGTCAGGAATATGGACAACGTGCTCTGGAAATGCGGCACATTTATCATGACATGCTATCGGGCATCTTATGCATCGCCACAAATGATTTTTTTGCTTGCAAAGAAAACATGCCTGATCATAAAAGAGATTAAAGAAATGTGAATCCTCATTAACAGACTGTAGAGCAAACAACTACAAAAAAAAGAAAGAATCTGTAATTAGTAGAATTTAGAAGTTTGGCTTAACGAGCATATATGTAATAGGTCCACTCCATCTCCGTCATTACTAAAAATGAGCTTAAAATAAACCCATACACAAAATCTATTTTTCTACTTCCTTATATGAGAATGAACTCAGCATAAACAGTATGAACAGTATAAACAGTAAGCACAGAGACTCAGTAGTGATGGCAATGAAACTTACATGTTGAGGGCACTTAAATTGGTTTTCCTTTGAAGATGAGAAACCCAGTCTCTCTTTAGCACATATCAGGTGAAAAACACCCTTGCAACCACGAACAGAGCACAATATCTTCTCCTCAGGGTGGACTTCACTTCGGCAAACACCACACTGATTCTGAAACCATGAAAGTCATTTTACATTACATAGAGCTTTCTTCTTTTTTGTTTTTCTATTCTGTTTCCTTTTTCTTTCTAGATGTTATTGACAGATTCCTGAGTACAAGCTATTCAGAATTGTAAAGTTGTACTGGATTTTCCAGCAGTTTTCCAAGAATTCTTCGGATTAGCACACAAACACTAGAGATTTTGTCTTATATTACAAAATTCAAAGAATTTCTTCTTCTTTACCGCAAGATAACAAAAGAGTCACCTGGAAGGTTGGCTTTGAGGAGGGGCACTTGAACATCATAAAGGAATATAAGCACAAATCATCTAATCATTAATGCTGTCGAATTTTCCAATGACATTAAATCTATGGAACCAAAGCAAATCATAGGGAAAAACAACTGCAAACAAAAGTTCAAACTCAAATATCATTGTTTTAACCAGAATTTTTGAAATATAACCCTAACAAAATACAACTTGAAAGTTGAAGCAATTATAACTAATTTATAAAGCATCAAACAAGATATCCTAATAAATGCACAACAAAGAACTAATGTTACTAAACCAACAATCCAATGAAGAACAGGCAACTTACAGAAGACATTAGAAAAATATAAGTGTAAGATTACTACTACACTTAATATCACAAATTATGGAGAAACACAGCATCTTTAAATTTCAGCGCCACACAAAGAAATCAATTACAAAGTTCAACTCTATCAGGACTTCCCTAGCCATACGAAAAACAAGGAACACCGTCGAACTTCAAGAAACAATAGCAGTGAAATTTACCAATTTGGGAGCACCAACTAGGAAGAGCAACTCGAATTTGGGAATCCCTTCTTGAATTTTCCTCTCACTTTCTCTTCCATCTTCTTCATCAGCTCTATTCAAGCGGTGTTTTGGTCCGGGAAAGGAACCAAGATTCCTCTTCGGGTCAAACTCCGGATTGGGGCCCTTCCCAATTGCTCCTTCTCCTTCACCGGTCCGTCTCAATTCTCCTTGTTTGACGTCATCATTGGACTCTTCCGATTTGGGCCCTAGTTTCATGGCATCCGGGTCGGGCCCCCGGGCTACAGCTGAGTCTCGTTTCGGGTCACAGAAAATGGGCTTGAGCTCTGGTAAAGCTGAAGCCGGTGAATTGATGAGATTGCTAAGGCATGGCATTTTTTCCGCCGTGGAAGAAAGTAGAGCCGCTATACCTTTACAGCCACCAACGTTGGCATTGGATGGGTGGCGGGATTCAGGGGGTGGAGATTTGGGGAGTGAAAGAGAAGCTGAGTGGGAAAAGGGCGATGCTGCTGTTGGGCGGGAAACATGAAATTTCTCATTTGTGCCAAAACTCGCAATTACATTAAAATAATTTTTGAAAAATTCACTCAAATAGCAGCTCTATTTTAGCATTTGCGCCCGTGAGAGTGATGCAGGGAAATTTTTAGATTTAAATTTCAGAATCCTTCAATTTAAAGAAAGAATTAATTACAACCCATCATGCTTACTTATTTCAAATGTTTATTGTAGTTACATTTTGTGTCGTACTGCATATTCCGACAATGATATTTTAAATTTGTATAATTTCTCACTAGAGATGAACGAATTCCATACGCACGAAATTAGATCGAATAATTTTTATAATCTCTTAATTTAGGGAAAAATAAACCGTAGTACTATGGATAGGAGCGGAACTATGATTTTGCGTCAAGGCAACAAGCCAACAACAGTTATACGGTTGCGAGATAATGATAATAATAAAAATGATGGTTATATTTCGACCTTTTTTAATTAATTTATGCACATTTCGTTCACAAAAACTTGCCATAATTTGCCATTTTTACTGTTTCATGAAAACTAGTACGTCCGCCCGTGCGATGCACGGCGAGTACCGAAATTAAATGGACGTTTAAATAAATATAAATATAATCAAAATATAAGAAAACGAAAAATACACTTTAAAACATAAAATAAAATAATTCACATCAACCACTAAAACCTTGAATTTAAAAGCGTAACTTTATAACTTTGTGTAAAGTGTAAAGATAATTATAGCTATTAAATAATTAAAAGTTATTTAATAATAAAAATTAACTTTGTACATTATTATTGCGTATTTAATAAATCAATAAATATAAATTTTCATATACAAACATAAATAAAAACTCATACTATTTGAAATTTATTTCTAATATTATAACTAATTGTTCACAAACATAGATGTTTTATTTATTTATAATATTATAGAATGTAATAGAGGTGAAGGAATATTGGTTCATTTTATATTGATTCATTTTATAACTCTTTTTTTAAAAATTGATATAAAAAATAAAATAAAATAAAATAAATATAAAAGACTTAAAGGAAAAAATTATAGTATGTTCAACATTAAGAAAAAAACGTAGTCGGTCTAAATTTAGTTTTGATTATTTGTACATTAAATTAAAGATTTTGTCATAATATTTACCTATAGATATAGATTATGAACTCATATTGGAGTATTAAATTGAATAAGTATTGTATATTAATAGTTAAAGTATAAACAAAAGGCATTTTTAATAATATATATAAATGTGAAAGTAAAATTAAATTTAATTGAGAAAATATAATAGCGAATATGTTTATATAAATAAAATACAAACACAACTATAAAAAATAAAGTTCAACCAAATAAAATATTTTAAATTTTAATTTTTTTCATAAACTTATTCGTTTTAACAATTTTTTTTGTGATATTTATACATATTTAAATTTATTCAAGAACTTAAATTTAAGATGCATCCTTTTTACTGCATATGGCCTAAAAATAGCAGCCAACACGTAATTCGTGTATGCCTTCAAGCATCCTTTTTTCTTCTCATTCTCCTTCTCCGTCCATGAATTTTGTATACTTAGAAGCTGTGACCCTATGGGTTCGTGAATTTTGAGTTTTTTCTGCTGCAATTCCTTGAGAAAACCGATTCAGTGGAGCAATCTTTGATACATTGAGAAATAAAAAAGTGGGTTGCTTTGAATTTTGTAATTTTTTCAGAAAATGAGTGTAGAGAGAAGTGGGAAATGATAAATGAAAATGATGATATGGTATTTATAAATTGTAAATCTGAACGTGTTTTTTTTTTGTAGCAGTTTTGTTATTGCTTTTCGATAGTGGGTTGTTGCAGTTTATTTGCTAATTGGTGTAGTGGGTTGTTCATTTATGAAACGTGTTGGTTATGGAATGCATAAGTACATATAGGATAGAAAATGGAGAGTGTTGATAAGTTATAAGAGATAGAAAATTTGGCGCTAAAAAGTGTAGGTTAGAACTGTGTTTTCATATAGATATAGACTTGTCCTAATATTGCTTTAATATTTAGGGTTATTTATTTGCTCACTAACTATTACCTTTATTTACTCACTAAAGACATAATTATTTTTCTTAAAATTCGTGTCAATCTCTCATAAGACATATTTTTATGAATGAATGGAGATTTATAGGGTAAGTACGTTGGTAAACCAACGTTGTTGAAACGGATCTTTTTAATTTTACTTTATTTGTTAAAAGACATCATTTTGATGTCATACCATCTCATTCCCAAATAGAAACATTAAAACGTCACAAACCCATATATGGAGGGATTTCATTACTTACAATAAATTCATTATTTTAACAAATAAATTCATAATTTAAGGTTCAAATTTCATAAGTAGAAGATTCTATTTTTGTAGAATTCACCATTTTTTCGCAGTGAAATCATAATAGTGTTTCATATTTATACAATAAATATGTTAGTATAATAAACCAACCCTGCATATATAAAGATTAAGTATAATTAGTTAAATTTTATACTATAAAACAATTAATTAATTTAAACGTGTATATACATAGAAAGAAATTTTATAATATATACAATTGAAGCATTATTGTTTCCAATCGAGGATAAACTCGTGACAAAATCTGGCAAATACATTTCTACTACATAAGTATTTAGATTTTGTTGTGAGATTGTGAATTATGTATATACTCTATAAGATTTTACAAATATATAGTCATATTTTATTATCTGAATATTTTAAATAACTTTAAGCCAAATATTTAATTATTTGATCCACATTCCTCTTTTAAAACATTTTCTATATATCTGCATAACACATTTTTATTCCTTACTCCTTATTTTCTCATATCATAAAAAAGTGATTACTTATTTGTTTGAATTTAGAAATATTATGTCAATATTTTTTTTGACTTTGGGGGAGGGGGGCGATGGGGTTTGAACCCTGAACCTCACTGTTTGTAGACAAGAGTTCACACCGCTGGGTGCTCCTTGGGGACGAAATATTATGATAATACTTAAAACAAATGATATATGTGTAATCCTCTTTTGATGAATGAATCTTTTCTTCTCAAAATATTTATGCATACATACATAATACTAATGTCACAATATATTCCCCCCAAAAAAAAATTGTCACAATAAGAAACCTATCTTCATAAAAACAATCATACGAACAAAATTAAATCCAGCCAAAAACGACATGGAAAAGACAAATCAACAGAAACATGGAGAGAGAGAATTTCTAGCCCACACCAAAGGTAATGAACAAAAGTAACTCACACGAAAGACCTATAAAATGCGAAGCAGAAGACTGAACTAAGCATACCTTTCTCGGCCTTTTGACTAAGATCAAGTGTAGTATCTGTTCTTATCAGTTTAATAGTACTCCCTTCGTCCACGAATTAAAGCCCTACTTGCACTTAAATTTTTGTCCACCAATTAAAGTCGTATTGTGTTTTTTGTACTCTTTTACTCTTCTTATTTTTCCTATATTTACTACTCTTTGTCACTAATGGACTCACCTTACAACAACTTTATCATTTTTATATTCTATATTTATTACACTTTATCACTAGTGGACCCACCACACAACACTTTTAACAGTTTAGTCAACTACCCTTATATTTCACCCACAATACGTTTTTCAGCTTTCTTAGTCTCCGTGTCCACCCTCAAATGAGGCTTTAATTAGTGGACGGAGGGAGTATCTGATATGTGGGCCAATGGCCCACACGATATTAAATTAATTTTTTAAGGGGGATGGGCCCACAAAGGTAGCTTGCTGCCTGGGCCTTCGAGTGTCGCCTATTCGTTGCACCATTGTATGGGCATGGCGTACCCCACCAAATCTAGTCTAATATTTTAGATTTCTATTCTTTTATTTCTAATAGGTTGTATTTTCAAATAAATATGTTCACGCTGGAATGTGTGCCTCATATTTTTTATATTTATTATGCGTACAATATTGCAAATATCAATATGCAATGCACCATAGTGTACTTCGACGTCGACATAGGAAATTTATGTTAGGACAAGAAATCGAATAATTTAAGATTT
This sequence comes from Salvia miltiorrhiza, assembly GCF_028751815.1. Lineage (NCBI taxonomy): Eukaryota > Viridiplantae > Streptophyta > Magnoliopsida > Lamiales > Lamiaceae > Salvia > Salvia miltiorrhiza. The sequence goes on from NC_080387.1 coordinate 64,921,596, forward strand.
CAAAAGAAATGTCTTATTAATAAATAAAAAACAAATAACAATTAACAATTGTTCTTATCTAGTCAATTTCTCAGATTTATTACATTAGTATCTACAAAAAATAAAAATGATGATTCAAAGAATTGAATATTAGCTTTGAGCATACCTATTAGAATCTGTCACTCTTTGACTCTGAGAAACCTGCGACTAATTGAAAATGAAAGAATAAAAATTTATAGCACCAAATCTTCTCCATTAAGCATTGAATCAAATTGCACCATGGGCTGCATGAAGAGCTCCCCAAATATATCATCTCCTTGCTCGTTGTAGTCGCTAAAATCGTTGGATCCGAAACACGTTTTTATGTCATCAGGAATGCTGCATTGTGGTGGATCACTCTGTGTTGGTGTGGAAGGGCACTCTGCAGCCAGTGTCATTTCCATCATTTCCTTGAACTTGGAAGATTGCAGGAGGAGACCTAGGGCTGATGTGGCGGTGGCCGTGGTGGGGGGCCGTGGCTGGGATAAGGCCGCGTCTGAAGGCGGTTGGGGGGAGGTTATGGCTCCCGGTGAGTCTAGGTTTAAGCTTGGGTCCGAGTGTGCGTTCGTATTGTTGTTATTGTTATTGTTAGGTCTTAGCCATTTTATGTAACGGCTGAGATCGAAATTTGTGACAGCGTTAAGCCCGCGGTACTCGATGGCTGCCATGTCGTATGCAATGGCAGCCTCTTCTTGTGTAGCTGCAAGCAACATTGGATTTGATAATTAGAATAATCAAAGATATGCAGTTTTTGGTGTGGGAAGGTTTAGGTTTGGTGAAATTGATCACCAACTAATTGGACTGGTAAATTGGTAATGTCAAACATAGTTGTTTGCCAAATGAAAGTTGATATTGCACATGTGACGTGTATTGATAAACAAGATTATAACTTTTTTTTTCATGTATGGAATATTGAAAATAGAATTTGCATGCTTACCATAAGTTCCAAGATAAAGGTATTTGTTCCCAAACACTCTGCCGATTCGAGCTTCCCATCTTCCATTGTGGTGATGTCTGCAACAAATTGAGATATATAGAATCAAAATCCAAATATATTATATATTATGCATATATACAACTGATATTATAAGACATTAATCTGTCTTATTTTAGATGTGATATATTTATATATTATTATAACTTTCTAATTAGTGATAATATGAAAAGTTTTTAATGCATGACAAGCTCATTTGTCTCATTTATTGGCATAATCTCAAACTAGAGAGAGAGAGAGAGTATCATCATCTTACCTTGCCACGCCTCTATATTTGGATACTCCCCTTGAAAAGCCACTGCTTTTCCTGCAACAATCAATAAAAAACCAAGTTCTTAAGCATTTCAGCATTAACATATGGTATAGTTTCTCTAAAACAATACTCAAGTTCTAATTTACCTTCTCAATGATCCAATATATTCTTCTCTAGACTGTCCCTCCATGTCTAAAATCTCTTTCTGATATGTAGACAACTATAAATATATACAGTGAAACACAAATCAGCATCTGATTGATTTCTGCAAATCATACAGAAAATGCACAAATAATTAACGAAGTCGCTCACTTACTGGAAAATTGAGGATAGTGTCTTGACCCCAATACTTGAGAGCAGCCAAGTCATAGGCATGTGCAGCTGCTTCTTCATCATCATAAGCACCTGAAGATCGTATATAGCCACACAACATTTAGATCAAATCCTTGATACTTTTTTTAATTAGTAAGAAAAATATGATTACATTGCTATGTACTTACCAAGATACACTGCATTTCCCATCAAGAATCCACCAAATTAATGACCCCACCAAGAAAATAAAATGAGAAGTAAGTAAAAGAATAAAATGAGAGGAGGAAGTGTAAGTATGCATGTATAACTAACCTTGTCTGCCTTTCTTGTTCTGAGCCTCATTCCAGCAGTTCTTATCCCACAAATGTGCTTCAAATCTCCCCGTCCACCGGTGCCTAAACCAATCGAATAACTCGATCGATTAAGAAACAATTATATTTAGAACTCATACAACAACATTTTTGATGATGTTAAGACCTTGTAACGCCACGATAAACTGAGCTGCGCTTGGGTGGAGAGTCTCGAGGGATGGTTTTCCGAGTGCGTTTTACCTTCATCCCCGGAGTGTTCACACCATTCAAGGCGTTGCCCGGTTTCAACTTCACCATGATATCTCAATCAAGAAATGCACTAGCAGTTTTTTTGTTTTTGTTTGGATGAAGCTATCTTTGAGGAGAATTGAACATGACTGAGTCTACAACAATAGGTGCTTATAAAGAAAAGGGAGGTGAAAGAAAATGAAGAATTTGGCAGGATATTCTGGGCTGGCAAATGGCAGCAAGCAAAGCCGGCTGATTGTTTTTGGCCGAATTAACCGGCTTCTACAGTCTCTCTCTTGTCCTATCTTGGTTTTGTGTTATTCACTAACACATTTGTAGCTCAGAAATTAAATAAATGCCATTTTATTTCCTTGATTGAGTAGTTTATCAACAACTAACCACACCTGCCCCAACTCCCTCGCAACTAACTTTTGAAATTTATTGCAATGTATTCTTTTTGTATTTAGGGAAAGTTTGGAAGCTACTTTATGTTGTTGTAAGTTGATGATGAACCAAACTTGTTGACACATTGGGGGTTTGCAACTTTGCATTAAGAGAATTCAGGATGTTTGATGCTGCGTTTTGTGCAAAAACTTGTTTTTCTATATATAAAAGTTAATAGTACAGATGTTTAAAAAAAATCAAATAAAATAAAAAATTGTAAGTGAACAAATAATTTTAAATATCTCCTCTCTCTCTCTCTCTGTCTCTCAACATGATTAATGGTGGCAAGGTCTAATATTTCAAAGAATTTCTATTAATTTGATGAGATCTTGGAGAGATTTTCAAGTGTATACCATGAACTAGTAGAGATATTAATTAATGGGGTTAAACTAATGTATCCAAGTGATGTTGAGACGATTTTACAAAGTTCCATTTTTTATGCATTAAATGCTTGTTTTGTTCCTAGCATTAGAGAGAGCGTAAATTGTAAATTGAAAAATTAGATCAATAAGCAACTTTGCTATAATTTTTTTTACATGCGTATGTGTATGTGCATCGATACTATTTTATAATAAAGGAAATCGATGAAGGTGTTGATTATAGTAACTAAGTGGTGATATGCGTGATTTCCTCGAAGTTGAGTGTTGTTGGTTAGCCTGCACTGCACTAAGATGAGACGAAGGGAGAGGATATTTAGTATTGGTTTTATTAGCTGCGTTTTTTATTTACTCTCTCTCTCTCTCTTTCAATTATTTGGAAGAACTCCTTTAGGTATCGAGACAGGTACATCTCTGTCTCTTTCATTTTCATGGAGGCTTCATACATGTAAGTTTTCGCAAGAACTTCCAAATGATTTTTTATAGAATTCTTCAAATCGGTAAACAATTCTACTTAGGGTTTATATATCAATCATAATGTTTGGTATTTTTTATAATTCTATCACACCTTTTAAAATTCTTTCAATATTCTCAAATTTATACTATCAATTTTACCATTGAATATTTGTCTATCATTGCATCAACTTTCTAACTCAATTACTCTACTATGTGGATTGGAGATATAGCGTAAAAATTAAAAATATAGTCGAATAATTCAAACAAGATGTTTCTCATCTAATCAACAAATTATGAGATCGAATCACCACATGAGAAAAATTAAAAATCATTATCGATTATCTAAGGCAAAGAAAAAATTCAAACAATGAGTTTCAAAAGCCTCAATCAATTTTGAATTCCGAAGCTAAATGAAAACCGACATGAGAAATTAGAAGTAGAACCAAAAAAATTCCTGATAGATCATGTAACTAATAACCGTATAATATACTTTCAATGACATATCTGTGATACTAATCGCAGTCCCTACCTTTTATGTCTCACTACGGAAGCATCACAATCTTGGACCAGTAACTAGAAAAATATTCACTATTTTATCTAATTATTATCTATTTTCGCCCAGATTCCAGAGGCTAAAACAATTAATTAATTTGTAATTTTAACCTGTGGGCTGTAATAGTGCGCCTTAAGATAGCTCATCCCTAGATAATAATAATAATAAATCGATCCAATTAGACGGTTAAATTTAAAAGAAATCGCAATGATCTATTGAAAAAGACAAAATTTACCGTTTGTTGAAAATATCGATCGATTCGATTACTGTTAGTAGCATACAGTAACAACACACAAAATTTAATTTCAATGCAATAAGAAATAAAGATTAGCGCAAACAACTTTGATCTATAATATCATCAGTTTCTTTCATGTCTCCAACAAACACAAGCATTCCCTAATACAAATTCTTACCATATCACACTACTCAATATAATTATTTTCATAATCTTCTTCTCAAACAACCAAAATCATGCAACGACTCATACTTTTCCCAACTCCACACACATTTAAACATCAGAGGATGCTGCAGTTTGCATCTGATTCACATAATTCTTAACATCTGAAAAGTTTAAAGAATGTCTAATTTATGTTCTGCACAGCACCAGAAGACAGAAAAACATCATGATTTAAGAAGACGTTTTGAAAATATTGCAACGGATATAATTAAATAAACTGCGTTTTTTCACTTGGGAAGTCTGTAACATAACAGTGTCATTAACATCTTACACAAAAACAGAAAATCTTAAAATACCGTGATGAAATAAAGAAAAATACTCCGAAATCCTCCAGAAATTCATACCAAAGCCGTGATATACAGATTGATGAACCGTGCAGCATTCAATGGTAAAGCGCGATGAGCCTGCAAAGTTATTTTATTCACTATACTGAAAAGATGAGAGCAATGGATCTCCGAAGTTCTCTAACAACAGTAACTCGAAGCATTCACATATAAGCAAAATATTAGCTTCAAATTGATAGGTAGATCTGTTAGAGTTGATTCAGGTTCAGGAATCAAATATATAAAATTTGAGGCAGCTGGAAAGAGGAAAAGAAGATGGGAAATATTACTCGAAATAAGGCAAACTGGCAAAGTCTTGTTAGATAATGTAATTTCATGATAGAAGGAGATAAGGGTTAATCGTTGGAGCAGCTATGCAATGTCATGTGAACAAAGACAAAGAATAGAACAAGGCTATAAATTTACTATTTCCAAAGGTAAAATTAGTCAGAAAATCCAAGAGAAAAAAGTTACTTGAGAATGCAGATATACTTAGAAATTTAGAATAGCAGAGCTATCGGTAACCAAGCTTCTCGAGTGACATAAGCGAGAGACACGTGCCAAATGGTTATTATCTGCAAGGCAAGTGGGAGAAAGGTAAAAAATCAAGAAAGAGACTCATAATTCTCAGTTCTCACAGATAAGAATGACTTATATGTTCGATAAACAAGAGATGACAGCATATCAGAAGGCTGGAATTGAACCTCAGCATCATGTGAGAACAAGTGTGTGCATTTAGAGATTGCCAACTAATACTAGAAGACAATGTCGTAAGCATACTACAGAGAAACAATAAGAAAAGCCAAAAATGATGAGCCTTATAATGCCAATAGAAAAGCCGAATTTTTTTACTGTGCCCTTGAAATTTAAAATGCAAGTTAGTAAAATAATTAAGACAAATATTAGAATCAAGGGTTAAGAAAAGGATGGCATCAGAAACAATCTCGACTGCCAGGTTTTTAGATGAAAAACCAAAATAAAACAGTAAGAATTTGAAACAGTGAATGGTAAATTGCCAGTCAGTTCTGCTATTCTTTTTACACTCGCTTCACACTTTTGCTTTCTCATATCAACTGCAATTATAAGTCTTTCTTCTTGCCTTTCTCTAAGAAAATAAGTCTTTCTTCTTGCCTTTGTTCTCTATCTTATTAATTCTATTTTCTTGATAATTTTTGTCAGGAAACAATTAAAGAAGTGGATCATCATCCAGTACTATCCAGTCAAATTTGGAGACAGGTTCTGCAAAGTAATACCCGAATTTGTAATGAAAATATCAGAAATATAGCAACTTCCATTATAGCACTCAACCAACATGAGTTCATTGCATTGAATCTTCCAATATGTTGAAACTGTATAACTGAAGTACTTGGACAAAGTAGAAGATTTGGGTAGTAGTTGTCAACCCGAAAGTGATCATCTAATAGTTTCTTACTAATCATTTGTGGAGTAATAGGATAAAGGCTATAATACGGTAGGTACCCTTTCACAAACTGCAACCAAATTCCAGCAAGTGAAGGCCTAATTCTAGTGCAATGGTGAAGGAAAGGTTTCTAGCATCCACTAACCAACCAAGTAATCAACATTTTTGATAAGGTTCAATAAGAATTGACAACATATGTCTCCATGATTTGAGAAATTGTGACACGTGATTATAATTCACAAAGCAATAATTTCATTTGAGAAACAGTCGTTGTTATTCACCAGAATAATTTTATACTACAGAAAATATAAGAGTGGAATAGAGAGTCAGAAAAACAGCAATAGAGTAGTATAATTATTAATCATGTCCTAACCTTCTCTGGTCTCGAAACTTGTAAAGAATCCACGAGCTTGAAGAGAATGGCTGCAGATGTTTGCAGCTAAGTATAGCTATACCTTAACTGCTGCAAAGAGCTTGTTCTGAAGCCCGATAATGATGTCTGGCATTCCAGACTTGAAAAACGAAAGCACTACAGTCTACAGCACTTGAGAAGACTGTATTCTGGAACTCTCTACGATGCCAGAACAGCCTGCGAGCAATTCTGCAAGTCTTTCCTTAAGATTTGGGGAAAGCTTATCACATCTAGTTAAAACATCTAGTGACTCAATGACGCCTTTCCTAAGAAGTGTATGGAAAGCAGTTGATATTCCACGAAGCACAATCTCCTTCCTCTCAAGATCATAATTATCCAATAAAAGAAACAGAAACTCAAGCAGAGAATTTGTGATGTCAATATATTTAGGGATAGAATGTACCATCAACAGAAGTGCAGGTTCGATATTCATCACATTATCCACCTTTTCATTGAAGAAGAGCCAATCATAAAATAATGCAAGCTTCGTATTTGCTTCAATGTAGTGTTTCATACTGGACTTCAGTAGCCAACCTATTACAGCCCATCTAGGGATAATATCTGAGTGGATAATATCATTAGATGGATGGTGAGCACAGCATATAAACCTCACTATATCAATCAAGACTGCATTTTTCTCAGGTGCACTAAGAAACTTCTTTGTAAACCAAACCTGATACCTCATTTGGCTACCAAATTTCACATGAGTCAACAAAAACCTCAACTGAGACTCCATTTGTGGGTTCACCCTAAGCAAAAAATACCATTTTGAAGTCCTTGTATAGTACAGATTCGATATATCCAAAAACTCACCAACTCCGAATGTGCTAGGTGCATACAACAAGTCATTCCACACAGACCGAAACTCCGGAACATGAACCAAATCCTGCAAAAGCCTAAGAAGATCCCTTCCAACCCTCAAACACAAGCTGAACTTCTCCCTCAACATTTTCACACAAAAATCCTTCTCCATTTTCCTCAAGGACTCAATCTTTGGAGCATTCAATAAACTGCAGTGATCAGACAACAACCTCAGAAACACATATAAAGCACCAGTCAAAACCAAGGGGAACTCTTCCAGCAAACAATCCCATTTGCTCGAGAAAAGACTGACCATTTCAAAACACAACCACAGATTCTCCTCACTAGAATCCCCACCAACAATCTGCCGCAGAAGGGCCACCAACAAACCATCAAATCCGACTGCTGCCACATCAACCATCTCACGAGTAACCCAAATCAACTGCCTTTTTGCAGAATCGACTAACTTTCCATATATTTCATTCACAATTTTGACAAGAATGCTCGTGAAGTACTCGTATCCATCAGTGATAACACCGTGTAAATGCTTAATGTGAATTTTAACGAGGTGGGGTTCGCACAAAATGCCGTAAAGAATGGCATTGTTGAGCTGCGAGTACTGTTCTTGAGTTGGGATGGTCAGGGGAAAAGGAGGCCTAAGTTGAGGCTCGAGACAACAGAATGCCTCTCGCAGAGTAATTTCGAGCGAGTTCTCCGCCTCGTGAGCACATCTTTCCATTAATTTTGACGCCATTTCGTCCTAGTAATTGAAGAACCTAAGCTGTCATCTAATCAGGAGAACTCTCACTTACAGACCACCGCCTCCACGGCCACCGTCGGGGGCCATTCTCTGCCTCCGCCGAATCTTAGTAGCGGGAAGAATTCTTGCTCAATAATTAACGAAACCGGATTTAAACAAGCCCGGTCAGGTCTCGCGGCTTGATATACATGTTTCTTTTAATTGAAGCAATGTATCAAGCAACTCGAGGGCAGGAGCTGAGAATTTGACTTTCAAGAGGCCCTGCAAGTGTTCACATCCAAATAGGAAGAGGCCCAAATACAAAACTTTGAACTAAGAGCATCCACAATGGTGGTGTCTTAGAGGGGTGTCTTAGGAGTGGGCCCCACCTAAGACACACCCCTCTCCAATGCATTGTGTCTTAGGTGGGTGCTTAGATCCCCATTTCCACAAAATTCATATTTCTACACTTTTATTTTTAAAATTCAAATTTCATTAAAATTAAAATTAAACATTACAATAATTTAAAGACATAATTTAAATACAATAAAAAAAATAAAAATTACACTAATTTTCTAGGACTCAATCGGACCAAAACGAGACCAAATGTGCTCCTTCAAGTCCAAAGTGAGGCGAGCATGCATCTCCGCGTCTCGCATGGATGCTTGTCGTGCAATAAATGCACGAAAATCCGGCGGAGCACCGACATGAGGTTGAGATGCGGCGCTACTCGAAGCTTCGTCGGCGTCTTCTTCCCACTGCGTTGCTTGCTCGCCTTCGTCTTCGATGATCATGTTGTGCAAAATGATGCACGTGAACATGATGTCGCTCATCGCCTCCTTACTCCAAAGACGCGCTGGGCCTTTGACGATTGCCCAACGAGCTTGAAGGACGCCGAAGGCTCGTTCAATATCCTTGCGAGCCGCTTCCTGCATCAATTTGAACCTTTGCCCCTTCGGATCCGTCGGATGTGTAGGACTCTTCACGAATACAGGCCAATTGGGATAGATGCCGTCAGTCAAGTAGTACCCACTTGTGTAGTAGGAGTTGTTGACTTCATATGTGACCGGCACCCCCATTCCTTGCAGTCGATCGTTGAACAACGTCGAGTTGTTGAGCACGTTGATGTCGCCTCCTCAAATACTCCGCGCCGAAGAGTTGAATAATGGCATGACTGAATCTCCGCAAGCACTCCAACGATGTGGACTCTGCAATCCGGAGATACTCGTCGTATTGGTCCGCTGCCCCACCGTTAGCTAGCATACGAACAGCGACAGTGCATTTTTGCAATGGCGTGAAGCCGGGCCTTCCAGTTGCATCCGTGCGTTGTTGGAAGTATGGATCGGAGGCGACGGCATTAACGATGCGCAAAAACAACGCCCGACGCATCCGAAAACGGCGGCGAAAGATGTTGTCGGGGTAGACCGGATTTTCATCAAAGTAATCCGCGTGCAAACGTACAGCGCCGGCTTCACGGTCCCGACGAATGAAAGCCTTCTTCCGCGCTCCTCGTCGGCGACGACGAGGTTGCTCTTCTGGATCACCAATATCCTGAATAATTTGGTTAAATTGTTGTACAAGATTGGAAAATTCTTCAGCACGTCGCTCGTCCTCGTGGCTTGATGAGGAGGAAGACATTTTATTTAGAAATTGTTTTGATGTGGAGATGATTTTTTGATGTGGAGATGTGAAATGAATGAAAAAGAGTGGTGATATATATAGATAAAAGGGAAATAAAAAAAAAAAGGAAAAAATTGAAATTCGGCCGTTGAAGGCAACGGTCCATTTTTAAAAAAAAACAAAAAAAAAAACATAAATTTAAACGGTCATTTTTTAAAAAAAAATTAACGAATTTCGAATTTTTTTTTTTTAAAAAACGGCGCGTCCGCAGGACGCGCCACACACGCCTCCTCTTCAACCCGGCGCTAGGCTTCGCCTCGGCCTCGCATCTGGCCGGCACTCCAACGCTGCTCGCCTCCCAGCGCCTCGGGTCGATCCCTCCTTCGCAACAGCCGCTGGAGATGCTCTAAGGTTAAAAACAAAGGAACTTCTCGAACGGGTGTTAGTTTGTTACTGTGGTAATTAAAAAAATAATTTGTATAATTGTAGAATAAAATAAATCTTTAATTTAACGAGTTGTTATAATTGCTTTGTGTAAGTGCTGTGTAGTTGTGTCGGTACTCCATCCGTCTCATTGATAATGACTTACTTTTTTTTGTCGTCTGTCTCATTGATAATGGTTTGTTCTGAAAAAAAAAACTACCTTTTTTTTCACGAAAATTTATGGGTTTCACCACTTTTTATCACTTTTATTCTTTAATCACTTGTCTTCTTGTGGAAAATAATGAACAATATCAAAATAAAACGGAGGGAATAGTAAAAATTGTCTCTTACATCAATCTTACTACAAGTATAATATAGTCTATTTACATAATATGGATATGGAGGGTAGTGCAATTAGGGATATCAGATGCTGAAAAATAGTTTAGAAGAGTTAAAATAAGAAACATGATTAACCTCTCAAAAAAAAAAAAACCATGATTAAGAATATGAGGACCTATTTGAGTTCAACCTATTGTTTGGCCTAAAAGTTAATTATTGACAAGCCTACAGAAGAAATGCAAATGATTAGGCCTAAAAGTAAAGAAAAGAAAAAGGTGTAAATATATGTATATTGAGAAGCTGAGCCTGGTTAAAAGTTATAACTGCAAAACATGGAATGTGCGGTGGCAGCGTATTTGCTGGGGGTATAAATACTATGAGGCCTCTCGTATGAAGCTCCATATATAGATAGCTATAGACAAAGCGTGTGCATAGATATATATACATACGCATGATCGGAGCCGGCGAGAAAGAAACCTCAGTGTTCCGGTGGAGATCTCGCCGGGAAAGAGAGAGCTCCTGTTTCCTTTTTCCGGTGGAGATTTATATAGCTAGCTTGTCGATCCGGATAGTTATGATAGCGTACTGAGCTAGCTACAAATTGCGAAGCGTGAGAAGCGCAATGACGACGGCCACGACTTTTCCCAAGCAATTGGCCGCGGCTTACGACGGTTACCAGAAGGTGAGATCGGAGCGGAAGGTGCTCGCGAATTGCGAGGCGGTGTTGATCAATTTCGAGGAGCTGCCCGAGTATATGAAGGATAACGAATTCATTAGGAATTATTACAGATGCGAATGGCCGTTGAAAGATGTTGCTCTCAGCCTTTTCTCTTTGCACAATGAAACATTCAACATTTGGACGTCAGTGCTTCTCCTTTTTCTCTCTCTCTGTCTCTCACGCGACGTGCATGCACATAATTCATAGTATTAATTAATCCTTCTAGTTAAGTCCGAAATTGCTAATTTGACACGATATAAGAAAGAAGACGTACATCGAAACATTTGATTAAATTTTTGTTAATGATTTTCTATTTTATGTATTGGTTGATTTACGAAGGATCTAGGTTTAATTTCAATCGTGTAGTTAACCTCGTAATTCTTCTGAAATAGTTGATAATGTTTTTCTCCTGAAAGCTGTGAATTAATCACAAATTTTGTTGGATGGTAAATTGTAGATTAACTATTAAGATAATATGGAAAATGATAGTACTATATTCGCAGGCATTTAGTCGGATTTTTCATATTTTCAAAGATGATGATAATGAGCTTGACCGATAAAACAAGTCTCAGGAATGTGATGGAAGTCTTCTTCGGCCGCGGGAGTGATGGATGGTTGTCCATGATGATAACTGTTAGTTCTCTCTCTCTCTCTCTCTGCTCTCTATGTCATAGATGTAAAACATGTGGTTGTTGCAGGATTCTTATGTATCTGGATCACTAAGCTTGCATTCAAACGATCATGCCGGTTCACTTCCCATATGGCCATGGCTGATTTTCTTGAGTGGAGCAATGAGCTGCTTGATTTTCAGCTCAGTCTCCCACCTCTTCGGCTGCCATTCCCGGCGTTTCCACTACTTCTTCTGGCGGCTCGACTACACCGGCATCTCCATCATGATAGTCTGCTCCTTCTTCACCCCAATCTTCTACATCTTCTCGGACCACCCCTACTGGCGCTTCTTCTATCTCTCATCGGTCACCTTACTTGGCACTGCTGTAGTCGTGACCCTGCTCACTCCCTCTCTCTCGACTGGTCGTTCCAGGGCCTTCAGAACGACCCTCTTCCTCTGCATGGGGTTCTCGGGTGTTGTTCCAGCCACCCACGCCGTCATCCTCCACTGGGATCAGCCGCAGATACTCTTGTCGCTCGTGTACGAGGTGCTCATGGGGCTGCTGTACGGAGTTGGAGCCATTATCTACGTCACTCGGATTCCAGAGAGATGGAAGCCCGGTGCGTTTGATATTGTTGGTCACAGTCATCAGATCTTCCATATTTTCGTCGTTGCTGCTGCGCTTGCTCACTGCGCCGCCAGCCTCATGATCATGGATTGGAGGTGCAGCTTGCCGGCCTGAGATTTCGCCGGTGAATTTCCTCAACCCGTGTACAGAGATTCTAGAGGCTAACTCATGCCCCTGTTGTTTGTTTTCTCTTTTAGTTTTTCTACTTGTTTAGGCAGTTGAGAAAACACAAGGTTGTCACAAATGATGCAGTGTAAGTGTAAAATTAGTCAATTTATGGCTCTTCAAAAGTAACTAGATTTTCAGCAGAAAAGGCAGCCTCTACTCATATATTAAGGAAGCTGAAAATTAGCAAATCACAGCAGTTTCGTGCAAAGCAGAATTGGAATCTACTGTCTAGTTATTACAAGAGGATTTAGTGTCACGTCAAAACTTGACTATTACAAAAGGCCAGAAACTAATTTGTACTGAACTGTGCCCCTTTCATGGTTATTCCAAATAGAATGCCTGATCAACAAGTACAAGGCAGTTCCTGTCTCGTTTAAGAATGACCGAATCGAACTGAAGGATGGTGCGGTGAAGTATTTGAGCTGTCGGCCAATTGCTGCATCAGTTCTTGAAGATCAAAACTCTCCGTTGCTTTGCTTGACTTGATGATTTTTCACCAAACGAGCTAGAACGTAATCAAACTACACCTCCTGGATTCGTACAGAATTTTCACCAAGAGGAAAGAAACGTTCCCATCATTTCGCAACTGAGTCCCCTGATCAAGAGGAGACTCGCCTACAAAAATATATACAGCCTTCTAATTTGCTGCTTCGGTAACCTCAGCAACTTCTGCTTCACCATCACTGTAATCACCCCAACGTTTGATTGTCTTTCCTTCGACAGCCACCGTGACAGTACTCTTACCATCTGGAGAAACGGCATTAGGAGATTCTGCATCTGCATCTGCATCAGCATCGGTACACTCTCCTCCAGGTTGACAATCATTATTCTCTATTGTCTGTTCCGAATGAGTTTCTTCTTTAACATTTTCCTGTGCTTCTGTAGTTTCCAAGGGGATGATTGTTGATGATTCCGGTACATTGCCCTCTGCCACGGCATGATGACTGACTTCTTCATCAACTTCAGTATTCTCTTCTGCAGGTGAATCTGTTGGATCTACTGAAGATACTGGAAGTCCATCTTGAGTTGCGGGCGTACCATTTGGTAACGGTGGGAAGCCATCATGTGCCATTGCTACTCCATTTGGTGATAAAGGATACCCGTTCGAGGTGAAAGCAACCCCGTTTTGTGTAGGGATATAACCATTCGGGGCAACTGAATAGCCACTTGTAACCCATGATTGGCCGGGTACAAACTCATTCGCATGTGGATTCATTATTCTTGGAGGGTTGAAGTGATTTGGGTCCCCATTGTTTTCAGCATTGTGGAATGCAGGCCTATTCCGTGGGACACGACTGCCAGATCTGTTATAGCCACCTGAGAGGCGAGGACCATATGGAACTCTAGCAGTAGCAGATTGATGCGGTGACCTACGGGCAGGGTTAACTGTAAGCACCGGTGCTATATTCACTGGAGGTGGCAATATTCCACCGTGCTCTGTATAACCAGGTAGGGGTATAGAGCCAAAAACTGGAATTGTCGACGGAGTATATGGAGGAGCTGCAGCAGATAGTTTCTTGGATGTTTCCTTTCCAGTCTCTATATCAACTTGCTTTTCAGCTTCAGTGGGTGATGGAGCACCACCTCCATTAACTTGGTTCGCTTCCTCATCTGTCAGCAAACCAGCACTTTCACTTTCATTACATGAATCAGCCTTCGTCTCTTCGTCCACCACCTTTTCTTTCAAACCAGAGGCATCATTCTCCAACTGAGCGGTAGTATCCATAGAGTCTGATGGAGATTCAAGATCGGTCATAACTTGCATTTCAGATGCTTCTTTTTTGGAAGCAGTAGAATTTAGACCCTCAGACGAAGCAGAAGCCACAGGTCCTGAGTTTGATTCGTGCCCATTGTCAGCTTCCGTAGTTTCAACTGTCGTTTCTAGTTCATTACCAGTTACAGAATGTTTTGAATTTTCAGAAGCACCTTTAGTCGCATGTTGATCTTCCTCCTTGCTAGTTCCATCCATCTCTTTTACCTCAACCACCAGTTTTTGAGTTTGATCTGCATCCACTTTCTTTGATGTTGATACTGTTGTATCAGAGCTACTCTCCTCCTTGATTGCCTGCAGATTTTCTTCTGCAGAATTCTGCTCCGCAACAGCCTTAACAATGGTACCTGGTGGAGCTAAAGCTACCTCTTTGTACGAGAAAAGCTTTCCTGCGCCATGAACGCTTACAGAACTAACAATAGAAGCTTTAGCAACTTCACTGGAAGCTGGGCTTGGACTATTAGGAGCTGATTTTGCGTTGGCCAGTTTCTCTTTGGCACTAGCTGGTGTAGAAGGGCCGTTCGGCTTCAGCTTGAAGCTAGCACTTTTGATGAACTTTTTAGGACCCTGTGGAGCCAGGCCAGATGAAGCTGTGTTTTCATTTGGACTTGTTCTAGGAGAGCTGAAACCACTTGGTTTACCTCTGGACTTAGACGGATGAGAAGCAATCTGAAAGTTGGTGTTCAATTTTGCAAGGCTCGGCCTCTTGGAAGCAGATGGCTTGCGGCCCATAAGAGAGCGCCCCTTAGCCTCTTGCCATCCTTCTTCGGAGATATCATCCTTTCCAACGCTATCATTTTCGTCCAACAATGTTTTCTCTCCAACAAATGAATCAGTATTCTTAATCGTGCCCACAAAATGAGGCTCGGATTTGTTTTCCACTCCAGATCTATTTTCTTTATCGCTGGAGTTCTCTGCCACAGGTTCACTTTCCATTGTGAACTCACCCTTTTGATATTCATCCGTCACAGTTTCCGAGTTCGGACCAACTTTTCCCTTAAGCTGTACAACAAAGATGATATCTTGCTCAGAGAATGCATCAGCACAGAAAACAACGAAAAATATTAGAAACATGTTTTTAACCTTGGCACGAGCTTGCTTCTTTTGGGCTTCCCTTGCTTTCATCTCTGCATCAGGGGTTATGTAGTCCAATAGGTCCGAAACACTGATTTTAAAGATGAACAAGAAAAGTGTTGCAAATCAGCTATATGAATCAATGTAGACTACTGAATAGTTATATTCACTAAACAAAATAACAATATGTTTTCTGCAGAGTTTTAAGACATTTTCATTCATCTTTAGTAAGAGACGGAGCAACCGTGAGCTAGTTGGAACGCATGATGTATTTTTGTCTTAGATAGGTTAGATAATAAAGCAAGTATATTTGAATTTAGAAAATAAATAGAATAGAATTTCAACCTCAAATGGCCTTTGCTAGAGATAGACGCATCTGGTTTTGGAGTGCCATTGCGTGCAGCTTCTTGCTGCTCCAGCGCCTTGGACTCGAAATATTCCAGCCATGCAGCCGCATCCTGTAGAGATTTCAAAAAAGGTAAGGAAGAGGGCCACCTCCAAAGTCACTTTTTAATAATCAGGCATAAGCATTACCTGTGTACGTAGATCTTCTGATCCTAGTTTAGCCTGCAGTATCTGAAGAGTGGTTTGTTCGTGTTGAACACTTAGGGAATATGCTTCCATCAACGAGAGAGCGATTGCAATAGCATGATAGCTAGCCGCTGTCTGGAAAAAAGTAATAAAAGAAGCCGATATTCAGTATAAGGAAACTTATGACTTCTAGGCATCGGCCTTCGGCAACTGTTGCCCTCATTTTCCTATCAGAAGAGCTCTATTATGAAGGTTTATCGTTTTTACAATGCAAAAGGTCCACCGTAAGTAGTAAATCTGATCTATGAAAACCATTTACACACAAAAACACAGATAAAAAAGGAGATTACTTGTATGTGATCAGCTCCCAGAAGTTTTTGGTTACACTTGAGAGCCTCATGGAGATATCTAAGAGCAACATGGACATTCCCCAGACCTTCTTCCATCATAGCTACGTTGATATAGGTGGCAGCAGTATTTGGGTGAGAAGGGCCACAAGTTAGATGCAGGAGATACAAAGCACGGTTGACATATCTGAAAAAATGAAATAAGTTCCTCGTCAGTCAGAATAAACAATTAAGGATATCCAGATACTCAATGTTTTAGCTATCCGATGCCCGCAGCTGAATGGTCCCTTGTTTCAATTTATGGTGATATTTTAGGCGTACATGTAAAAAGGCCAGTGTGCAAAGATACAGAGGATATCTAAACTTACTTCAATGCCAGCTCAGTGTGTTGGAGTCTATAGTAGAAGACAGCTAAATCTCCATAGCTTTTCATTGTGTCTGGATGATCCAGACCAAGCTCTCTCTCATTGATATCTAAAGCTTTTTGCTGGTATATGGTGGCCTGTTCATATATTAACATACGATAAAACAATCAGATCAGAAGTTTATCTACAAAACTTTTTGAAAATTAAGAGACATTTGGTATGCTCAGTGCTATCTAAATTAAAAAGCACAAAACATAGTTCAGCAAAAAAATGGGTGCTTTTTTTTTGGAGCTGCATATATGTAATGGATGCCCTTTTCTGTGACATTACATGCTTGCTTGTCTCAACATTTTGCACATACGCATACCTGATTAAAGTCCCCAGTGTGGTAGAGCACCACAGCCAACAGACTATATGCCCCTGCTGTCATTCGATGATAAGGACCACAGACAGAAACCAGTTTCGAGAGTGCCTTCAAAAGGTAGAATAAATGTTTATCGTACTCTTTATCTCACTCCTGAGCATAATTTTGACCATTATCTAAAGCCTCTCAGAAGGGTGGGGAACAGATCAGGGTATTAACTTACCTTTGTTCCATAAGTAACAGCATCCTCCAATTTGCCCTTGTCCAAGGAAGTCTTGGATGATTCCAAAAGTGTACGTCCATCAGCAGATGAGCAAGCGACATGCTGTTTGAAGACAAATGGTATGAGAACTACTAAAAAAATCCTCTGGAGATATATTTTTAATATTTTCAAATGATCACTGACAGCATACTTTATAAACAGGCACCATGCTGATTATATCTGATTTCTTGAATGGGAAGGGAGAATCCATATCATAGTCTCTCGGAACAAGTTCAAGCCCAACCTGGAAATAAATAAATTAGTAAAGCTGTCTTCTTAGCTAAGAGCAGTCATAAATTAGCTTACCTTGTGGCAGAGTCCACGAAGAATAGCAAACTTTCTTATGTCATTGCGTGCCTCATCATTCCATTGCCAGCCAAACCTCTTAAAAAGGAATGTCTCTACCCACTTCCATTTCAATTCTTCAGCATTATTTACGTCTGCATCACCATTTTGTGCAGCAGGTGTCCCCAGCAACAAATTCAAACAAGAAGCAATCGATGAAGCCATATTAGCAATATCATCGACTGCTGCCAAAACAGCCTGAAGGATATGCTTATAAGCTCGAACAACCATCTCGTGAATACAAAGGGACTGAACATGAGGGAGCTTGTCTGCTAGTTCGACCTGATAAGGATGATTCAAAAGAAAATAAATTTGGGAAGAACTACATGGCTTAGCAATAACACATAATGTGAGTCTGGCAAAAAGCAAACAGTGGAGGAAAGAAAGTCATTATAAGCATAAACATAGCATTTGAGAAGTTTGGAGGAACAATATTAGCAATTCACGACATATGTCCAAAACTGAAGCGCAAAAATCTTGAGCCTTGCAAATCCTCTTTTTTCCCCAAAACTTATGGTATGCTTCCATAAGTAGCAAATATCCAGGTTACAGCTAATGAAACTTGTTTCAGGTGGGCATAAAAACTTACTCTGACTAGCTTACTAGCCTAAAAAAAACAGTTTTTATGATTTATGACTATATGAACTAGATAGATAGATGCATGATGTGACATTTAAACCGACTAATATGTACCACGTTTGATAGGTAAACAGATAAGAAGTATTACCGCAGAGTATGCAGTGGAAAGCAATCGGACATAAACTATAGATAAACAACAAAACCAAATGAAATTACCACACGGCCCAAGGAGCACATCTGCAAACCCCTGGTATGCATAAAATCTGTCAGCGTCCTACCATCAACCGGTGAAAGTTCGAGTGACCCAAAATCAGCAACCTGTCAGAAGAATATGGAAGAAAATAGTAAATATCATTTTGGAGGTTCAACTACCTGTTAAAGATATTTTCCGAGTAAGGGAATTACCAATTTTGGAAGGGCGGTTTCAGCATAGTATTTGTGCGCCATCTCAATCAACTCTTCAGGTGTCTGCAAACATCAATTTTCCAGAGAGATCAGGTGTTAACTTTGCCTATTTACAAATCAAAAGGTTTTGTTTCATTTTGTTACAATTCCAAATGACCCTTTCTAGATTACGAATTTCCCAAAACACCTCTTGAGAGATGTAAACCGGATTAAGAATAGCACAGCATAAAATATAATTTATTACAAAAACAGAAAGGCGACCTTAAGGTGAAGACCAGTTTCTGATTCTTTAAGGCGCAAATATGATGATTCAGGAATCAAATTTTTCCATACAATCTCGTTGTCATCTTTTTCAAAGTCCTTGTTTGCATCAGAACTGCAATTAGCAGAAACTTCCTTGTTTACGTCAGATTTATTTATTTGATCGTCCGACTTCTTTTTAATATCCTTCAGCAATCCACCATTCTTTCCAAGACCCTTGACTGCTTGCTCAACTTTAACCTCTTCATTCTTTTTAGGCTCATCTTTACCTGAAGCCTGATTTTGCAAGTGTTGCACCCAACATGCACCAAGCTCCCATCTAATTGACTTTTTCAGTGTAGAATCTTCTCCCTGAAGAGTCTTTAAACTTTCAGTTAGCACCTGCCTCACCAAAGGCCAACTGGAGCGTAATTCTTCCATATCAGCATTCGGAACTCTTTGAACTGGGTTGGGTGATTGGGGCGTGGCTTTGTGCAACAGCATTCTCAAGCTGGAAATATAAATCAAAAAACAGAGTGATTGATTAGTCCAGGATCACATAACTCTGTGACGGTATTGTTGTAGCGAAAGTAACTCAGTTTTTCACGAATGTAGAATTTGAACAACATGTCTTTTAAAAGGTAGAAGAATCTGGAAAACAAACAAACATCAAGTAGAGCTATCTACTGACCTATTAATATTCAATGCATTGGCTCCTCCTTCAGGATGATCTTCAATGTCAACATCCTGAGGAATGGATTTGCCGTTCCAATTTACCTCGGCTGAAACTTTAACAATGGCTGTGTGCCCACAGTGTCTAACAACGACAACACCTAAAGTAGAAGTATCCTGTATGGACCAATGATCTCACCATAAGAATAATAACTTCACACTTTGCTGGAAAATAGAAGAGAAAGATTAATAGTTACTGAGACGAACATGTACGGTTGCATTTTCATCTGCAGTTATGCCTTTCAGCAAGTTTCTTTGAGTTACTTCTTCGTGTGTAATTCCGAGAACCTTGCTCCCATCATTTTTGCTATCCAACTTAGTGCTTCCATCTGGCGGATCTTTTGTGACGCTAATGAGTAGATCTCCAATTCTTTCCTCATGTAATAATGATGAAGCAGAGTTACTTGCAGGCTGCTGATTGTTGTCTATTAGATGCTTTATTGCAGCAACAGCTTTGAAAACCGAAACATCAACAAGTAGACTGTGAAGGAGAAAGGCTTTCCTATCTCTTAGTTGGCGCTCCTCGGATGTCTTACATGGCATTGCTGCCAAGACAGAAAGTTCCTTTGCCCACGGCCTGTAGTCGTGCTTCCTGTCTCTTCCTTGTCCGCCTCCACTTCCTCCCCAATTTTCATCTTCAATAGGAAGTGGAGGGAATATAGACGGGTTCTCAGCAACAACAGAGGGTACTAACCAAGTGTTTGCTCGAAAACCATATGGAAGATTCCCGAACTGAGAGATTACAGATAATGTTATTCATATGTCCAAAATTCAGTTTAGGTTTCTAAATTCTAAATCACTCACTTTGTTGTGCTCGGTGAAAGCTTTCATCAGGGCCTTAAATGCCTGAACACAGAAGTAGATGAACATCAGCGAGATTAGCAGATGCAAACATACTTGAATTGCAGGATACAGTTTTGTCTTCACTTACAGAATCAAAAATTCTGCTTATCTGCTTCAAAAGACCAGCTAATGAGTGGCTTACAAGAATACGCTTTCCAGCCGGATAAAAACCTTTTCGAGAGGCAACTATTGTTGTCGGCTTCCCGGTGCAAATCCGCACCTACATTCCAAAATTTATACGAGAAAACCTCATCTCAGCAACACAAAAATAGCACAACTTCATAAGAACATTATGAGCAACTTGCATGTTCAAGATACTAACATCAATTTGAAATAAATCCTCATCTGTTTTCTCCTCAAGGAACGGTCGACTTGATCTCCTAATATCTGCAACATTGAGGATTAATTGATTAGCAAATCAATATCATTAAACTTCAAAAGAAGTTCATTGTCCAGAAATATTTCTTGCAATTATACAAACAAAACAAAACAAACTCATTCTCTCCCATCTTTTTCTCCAAATGCATTGCAAAAATCGAAGATCAAAGCCACCACATCATAACAAAGATCAAAACACCGTAGAAATAAAGAAGGCGCTAAAGAAAACAAAAGAAAATCAGATGCATTTTAATAGTACTGAAATCTCCAATACAATGAGCTCACATTGAATGGGTGGAGTGAGGTGAGAGAACGAGAAGAAGTCGTAGAACTGCCCTAGCCTTGGCGGAGGGTACATCATCGACGCCGCGGCTTCGCCCTTCGCCGCCGCATCCGATCCGGTGACGGCGGCCGAAACCTCCGGCTTCCCGGGCTTGGACTTCGGCGAAACGGCGGATTTGGACTTCGGAGAGGATTCGATAGCCGCATTCTGTGAACCGGAATTCGAGTCAGGAGAACCGGGTTCTTTAGTCCCGGTTTTTGATCCGGTTCTGGGTGAAGTGAGTGAACCGCCGAAGTAGGTTGTGCAGGCGACAATATCTAAAAGCCGTCTAATATGATCCACGGCTTGCCGTTCCGTGTACTCCTCTGCACGGAATCATAAACTTTTTATTTTTCAATTCAACCCCTTCTATTTAACAAATTACATTATCTACCCTGATTTAGTTCCGTGCTATACTTCAAATATTTTTTATTAATATTGTAATAAATACAGATTTTCAACAACAATCTACAGTCGTTTCAAACGAAAAACAATAATCTACAATTAATTAACAGAAACATTTTTTTTGAAGGGATTAATAGAAGCATTTTACTAAGACGTACTTTATGAAAAACCTATCATTCATTCCCCCCTAAGAAAATCATTCGTTGATGCAGCGGATAATATGTTCTAATCCCAAATATATATTATATCAATTTTTAGTAAACTCGACATACATTTTCTTAAAAGAATTTTGAAGCTGTCCATTAATATACAGAGAAAACATATTAGTATTACAAATGCGAAGGACACGTTAGATTTCATTAATATAAATATATAGAGAAAACATATTAGTATTAAAATGAATCTATTTGGGTTACATTAAAATATATTTTTAGCAAAATAAATGCATTGTTTACTTGTATTGATACTCTATCCGTCCCATGAATTTTGACACGTATTTCTTTTTGGACCGTCCCACGAATCTTGACACATTTTTAAATAAGGTAATAGTAATTATTACATTCTCTTTTCTACTGTATCACTTTTATTACATTATTAACTACACACTTAAAACACTAATCTACAATTCCTTAATTTTCGTACCAAAATCAAACGTGTCAAGATTCGTGGAACGGAAGGAATATAACATACCTTCGACAATGGCAAGGTGACACGGCTTGAGAGCCATAATCTCCACCGAATCGTTTAATCTTGCCCCTCGAACCTGCTCCCAATAATTAATGAAAAATTAGTTACATTATAGATAAGAAATTCTCATAGTTATGTTATTATATTTTGTTTTTTTTTTTTTAGAATTATGAGAGTTATTTATTATGTAATAAAACAGTATACAGACGGGACCGTTACATCACACAAATATGAGAAAACAATTGCACGCGAGCAGGACCACTACAACACATAAATATGGGAAATTACACCGTAAAATTGAACCCAAGACTTTTTACAAAAAAAAAATTAGATGCTTGAACTTTGTCATTTGAGTTAGGCCTCATTGACTATTAATATTATTTTGTTAGTTGCGAATAATGTATATCGTATTCCTTGGACACATAAAAGTTTATTTCCAACAAAATTTTTATGTTCTTGTTATACTAAATTTGGACAAAGTTAAATAATATATTAACAATTTAGTAATTAAAAAATAATTTTATTTGGAAGGTCCTATCATATTTTATATTATACTTCCTCCGTCTTATTATAAATGTTCCATTATTTTATGGCACGAAGATTAATAATTGTGTAATTAGTAGATAAAATGAGTTGGTAGAGAGAGGGAAATAAATTGAAATTTGTAAAAGTAGGTATAGAGAGAAAGTAAGTGGTGGGCCCATTAATTAACTAGTCTCTTAATAATTTGTCAAAAATGAATTAGATATTTGTAATAAGACATTCCATTATAAAAATTAAAATATTTATAGTGGGAGGGATGGAGTACTATGTATGAAATGTGAATTATATATATATATATATATATATATATATATATAGGGGGCCGCTCCAATGAGACCTCCTAATTTTAGTGAGATCTAGGGCACGATCTGGTGCGTTTATTTCATCAATCCTATGACTGATATTATATCTGGAGGGTGATTTTTTTTCGCAGGGTTCGAATCCTGGAGGGAGCAGAATATTTTAAATTGTGTTATTCATCAGTATATATTGCATTGTTCATCAGTATATACTGCCTTGTTCATCAGTATATATGTCTTATTCATTACCAATTTTTTAAATTTTATTTTTCATCAGTATATACATCTTGTTCGTTAGATATACGTCTTGTTCATTAGTATTATATGTCTTATTCATTGTACTCATGTTATACGAAAAATATGGGGTCTCACTGGAGCGCGCCCCTATATATATATATATATATATATAGTAAAAGACCACGCCAAACTAATCGATCATGAAAATAATATATTAATGAATAATACACAATATTAATTATATTGTGACAAATTTTACTTGAATATGCAACCAAATTTTCAGAAATACTAGTAATTTGAAAGCCATGATTTATGTCGATTGGTTAAATCATTCGTAATTACTATTAATTAATTATATACTGATTAGTATAAGTTGTCGTTATTTGTATAATAATTTTTCACTTTACTTTTTGTTAAATTATAATTTTATTTTAATTATATATTGTTCGTGATTATAATAATTTGTGATACAATTTCACGTAATTTTTTTTTTGTTAATTTATATGAAATATAAATATTATAAATGTACAACTCATGCATTGCATGAGAGTAATGTTAGTGATATTTAAAAAGATTTCATTATAATTGTGTATATTTGATTATATTTCAACTATAGTAACGTAATTTTCGCAATTTACATTCACTATATATATATATATATATATATATAATATTACACTATATACATTTAATAAAATAACAATCAATTATATTCCATGTATCCACACAAAAATTGTCATAAAATTATTTTCGAACTATCCACAAAAAAAAATTGTCATTTTCATTTACAGTAGTATAGTTCACAATACTCTACTCACGTTTAAAGTGATATCTTTATTGCACTCATAATTATAGTGACATCCTTATTCTACTGAAAACTCTACTCACATTTTATTAAAATTCGTGTTGTTCATAATATGCCCAAAAAATTATGAACAGGGGAGTATTTATTTTCAAAAAGAGAATGATAATTTGGCGAAAAATCATTTTCAATGAGATCTCTTATATATGGTGAAATCTTAAATTGATTTGATTTGTAGGTGTTATTTTAATATATCCTACAACTAATATTTATTTGGAGGGAGCGAAATTTTAACTGGATTCAAATTTTGGAGGGAGCAAAAATTTTACCAATTTTTTTATATCGTTTTTTAACACTATATACTGCCTTATTCAACTATCTCTCTCTCTCTCTCTCTCTCTCTCTCTCTCTCTCTATGTATGTGTGTGTGTGTGTGTGTGGAGATGTTTAAGTAAGAATAACTAAATAAAATAAGAATTGAACACTATTTTCAGTCCTTCCATCAGCAAAGATTTACAGTTAATGCATTGTCTTACTGAATGAATCACCTAAATTTAATTATTAGAAGGAGTTAAATTTTTATTTTATTTTTGAGTGCATTAATCTTAAAATGAATGTATTAATTTTTACAACAGATATATTAATCTATCTATTTATTATATGAAAAAAAAAGTTTGTGGCAAAATTGTAATTAAAGAACAATCAAAGGGCATTTATAAAACTCAACAAATCTCATATCTCATATATTTGCTCTCTCCTCTCTTTAATCACACGCATTCTTCAATTTTCTATTCTCTCTCTCTCTTTCTCTCATATTCTCTTTTTCATATTTTGATGATTTTTTTAAAAAAATAAATTTTATTTATAAAAAATATTCTATATATATATATATATATATATATATATATCTTAAATTAAAGATGAATGCAATATCTTTGATTTGGTATCAAATAATTATTCAACCCTTTTTGTTAGTATTCTAATAATATAATTTATTTTCCTACTTATCAATTGAAGCTTTTCTAATAAGATGACATAGGTAATGAGCTAACTTATAAAAAATTAATTTTATGCATGATTAGCTTATGTTTTAAAATTACATATTGTGATGTGAAAACTCTTTTTTTATTGTTTCTTCGTTTCTTTTAATTTGAATGATGTGTTTATTCTATAATTTTAAGGAAGAAAATAAAGTTTTCCATCAAATAGATGGAAAATTAAAAATGACACTTTTCAAAATTATAAAATAAAATTAAAGATCTTTACTGAGTAATTGATGTAGATTATTTTATTTTTGAAGAAAAAATAATTCACATTTACTTATATTCTAACTATATTTAATATTTATTTTTTATTTATTTGATACATTATTTAATTTATTTATTTTTTATAAATTAACATGATTAAATAAAGAAATTTAATGGCCGCACAATAGGGGCTCGAACCCAAGACCTTCGATTTTAGACATTAATCCCTAATCGCTTAATCGATATACACGCTACATCTTTTAATTTTGATGCAAAACTATGTTCCTCGTGCATCGCATGGGCGAATGTACTACTGTTATAATAATTCTCATGTTTTCGCAAAACATGTAATTATCATTAGAACCGCACACCATATAGGACGTTGAAACATGATAAAAAGAAAAATATGGAGGAGTAGCATGTAAAATTAAAATCAATTCAAAATAGTAATTAATTTGTAAAAAGAGAATTTGTCGTGTGTAAAATTTAAGTAATAAAATTATCAAATTTCAACAATTTACATGTAGTTGACACGTGTATTTGCCACCTGTTTTTTATTAATTAAGTGCCACCTCTTAGTACCCCTTCTAATGTTTTAGTACTCCCTCGTCCGTCCACCACCTTATTTCAAATTATTTTGAACTTATTTTTTTTGTATTAACTCATTGTCCCACCTAAATTACATTGATTAACTAGACCTGGCTAAAAAAAAAAAAGTTTAGGAGACCAGACATTAAATGCATTTTGTTTTTATTATTTTATTCCAACAATACTTTATATCGAAGGAATAATAATAATAATAATAATAATAATAATAATATGCGCTGTTTTCGCAGTATAATTTGTTTTGAGAAATACATTGAATATCGAGCTTATGAACTTACCGTTAACTAAGAAAAAGTAGTCATGCACACAAGTAATAAATATTGGGATTACCTCATGGGATAATGAGTAATTGGTCAAGTGACACGTGTCGACATGGACGGCCAATAGTTTCCTGACATCTAAGATCCTATCTGTTGATATCCCCTGCAACTCAGCAATTCAATAGCAATATTATGAAACTTGCACGAAAACACATTTTCCACCAATTTTATGATAATTCTGTAATATATTCATCAGCAATTATAAAGTTAAGGAGAGAGAATAGATGAGAGCTAATAGCACTTCCAACAGAAATCTCAAAATTATGCTTATATATTCCTCCCTAAAGTTTTCCTATTTAATTTTAGGATCTCGATTTTATAAATGCATACACCGGATCTCCTATTTTTTATATAAAAATAATAATTATGTGTGGGCCCTACCAATTATAAGTTTAAAATAAATTTTGGGTGGGTGTAAATTTAAGATTGAATTTAGGTAGGTGTAAAATTTTTTATGGGCTCCATCCAATTTAGGGGATCTGTTTGATGCATTTTTTATCTCATTTTCAATTGTTTTAGCCTAAATTTAGAGTTAATGATGCATTTAGGTGATCTGTATAATCCACCACAATCATTAAAGGAAAGGAAAGAATAGAGGGAAGAGAAAAAAGGAAAGGGAAAGGAGGAGATAGACTATACTTTAGTATTTAATTTAAATAATTATAATTTATTTATTTTAGTTATATTCTTAATTATTTTAATATTAAATTAAATATTTTATCATGCACTTTAATTTAAGATGTATATTGAATATTTTTTCATGAATAAAAAAATTTATAATATACATATTTTTTATATGGGCTAAAATAATATTATCATTGTTGTTTCACTATTTATTTCTTAAAAATAGTCAAATTTATTTTATATTAATTTTTTATATCGAATATCAATTTTGTGATTTTATTTGTGTATTTTTGAAAAAATATTAAACATTAAAAAATCGCACTAAAATTTTATCCCGTGCATTTTAGTTTTGTATTAAAAAATATTAAACATTAATAACAAATGTGCTCAAATTATCCCGTGCATTTTAGTTTTGTACAAATTATGAAAATCGCACTAAAAATTTAGTGCTAGCATTGTATGCATATCTGAAGAATATGAAGTTTGATAGGTAAAAATACAAACGTAAATTTGCCAATTTTAGTTACCCCTATGTTTTTAAACTAATTTCACTAAAATGGTATTTAAGCGCATTTAGTTTGTTATCATTAAAGCGTTTAGTGATGTTAATTGACAGAACAAAAATACAGAGAGGTATACTGATATAAAATACTACTGGCTACTACGAGAGGGTAAGTTAAAGTCTTCCTAGGCAAGAAATGTTACTCTCCTAGTCTCATTACAAATGTCTCACTTTTTATAATGAAATATTTCATTATAAATGTTATAATGTCTTATTTATTTTTTGATAATATATTCTCTCTATATATTTAATATTTAAATCATTTCCAACAACCCATTTTATCTATTAATTACATATTTTTTAATCTCTGTACCCAAAAGTAATGAGACATTTGTAATGAAACGGAAGAAATATATTCCTTAAGTTGTATGTCAGATCATTTCACCGGTGACTAGACGTAAAACCATCTGACCATCCCGGTGAAATGATCTCACCGCTGGGGCGACTAGATGATCTAACCACCCACCGATTAGATGAACTCTCGATTGCTAGCTGTTAAATCGTCATCTTTTTAAAGATTGTTCTTACACATTTATGTCGTATAACTGTCAAATCAATCAAACATGTAAGACTTTCACGAAAAATTAAATAAAATCATCAACATCAGAAATATTTAAAAAATAGATTATAGAAAACTTGTATTTATAAAAGATGACATTTTTCATATATAACTTAAGGAATAAGGCATTTAAGATTTTTTCACTATAAAAATAAATGGCACGATTAGTTTGAGAGTAGAATTGCCAACAAATAGAAAATTAACGACTTCATTTACCCAAAGTGCTAAGTATTGTCCTTTCGGCTCGCAATGGGCCGGATTTGGACCGGGTCTTATCAATACCAGATCTAGATCCGGATCCAGATCCGTGGATCTAAAAATTTAGGATCCAGATCCAGATCCGTCAGATCTGCGGGCCCGCGGGCCCAGATCCATGGATCTACTATTTTTAAATTAAATTAAAAAAAAGGTCGCAAAATCATCAACATTTAATTTTCTTCATAAAAAATATTGCACAAAACAAAGTATTTTAATTTGTAATTCTAATTTTTGTATTATTTTTAATTTTTAATATATTTAATATTATTAATAAAATAAATAATATATATTAAATAAAACGGATCCACGGGTCGGATCTGGGTCAGATTCGAATCTCAAATATCAAGATCTAGATCCAGATCCGTTTTAAAAATTGAGAGCCAGATCCGCGGGTCCAAAAAATTGAGATCCAGACCCTGAAAAACGGATCTGGACCGGGTCCAGGATCCATTGCCATCTCTAGGCGGAGCCACCAGCTACGCTCCCGGCTCCTCAGATAAGGGGGCTAAATTTAATTTGATTTTTGTACCTAATTTTTCAAAAAAATTGTAGGTGTTGATTTATTGTATCCTATAACTAATATTTATTTAGAGGGGATTTTTTATTTATTTTTTTACCTGAGATCGAATCCTGGATAGAGCAAAAATTTTACTAATTTTTTTAATTATCGTTATTCGACACTATATATTGCCTTATTAAACATTATATATTGTCTTATTCATTATTCTCACTTTTCATAAAAAATAACTTTATCACTAGAACCACACCTTATATAAATTGTGGTTCCATTGAGATTTATATTTTTCATGATAAATGAGAATAACGAATAAATCAATATAACTTGCGCATAACATATCCACTTAATATAGTGAAAATCTCGTCTCCTCAAGAATTCAAACCCAAATGAAAATGTTTATTCGTAAAAATTATTGACTTATCCACATGTGATTACACGCATTATCCATTCTCAACACATTTAGATTTTTCAACAGAACATTTCTCTCTCTACACACACACACACACACACATAGGGAAGAGTTCAATGGAAAACACTAAATATTTAAAGAACAGAGAACATTGAACATGTCAGTAATTCCCTTTGAACGTTAAACGTTCGTAACAGTCATTTCGTTGAACATGAGCGTGAATAAATATTGAATTTTAGGGGGTCATGGGATTCAACCCCTATATGTTCAACGAAATGACTGTTACGAACGTTTAACGTTCAAGGGGAATTACTGACATGTTCTCTGTTCTCTGTTCTCTGTTCTTTTAATATTTGTTGTTCTCCATAGAATGCGATATATATATATATATATATATATATATATAGAGAGAGAGAGAGAGCACAAACACATCTTAAAATATAAAATATGAACCACTAAAAATAGCTCTTAGAGTATAAGATAAGAATTATTTTACATCATTAATCTACCCACAATTCAACGAGTGAGATTTAATCTAAGATACATCGTATGTAAATATAAGAATTCTATGTAAAACACGTGTGAATTCGTTGTGTAGATGTATGAATTGTGAAAATAAAATTTTTGACCTATGAGATTCGAACTCAAGACCGTGAATTCATCCAACAAAGTGATAAATCAACCGTGGATCGATCTTGATGATCTAAGAGTTGGAAATTATTCTGATTTAATTTATATTTTAAGATTGTTTTTATTTTAGTCCTCTCCTATATATAGGATGTGATTCCAATGAGATATGACTTCTATTTTTCGTAAAAATGATATTTTCAAATAAATCAATAAAATTTACGAATCATCGTATTCAGTTTTTTTTTTTTTTGAGAGAATAATCGTATTCAGTTAATATGGTGAAAATCTCGTCTCTATAGGATTCGAACCCGCCTATTCATATGTTACATTGATTTATTCGTAGAAATTATTAAC
This sequence comes from Salvia miltiorrhiza, assembly GCF_028751815.1. Lineage (NCBI taxonomy): Eukaryota > Viridiplantae > Streptophyta > Magnoliopsida > Lamiales > Lamiaceae > Salvia > Salvia miltiorrhiza. The sequence continues at coordinate 64,951,817 of NC_080387.1, forward strand.
TTATTCGAGCGTTGTCTCGTGCATTCTCAATTTTCAACATTTTTAACATTCTCAACGGAACCTCTCTTTCTTTTTCTATATATATAGGGTTAGGTTCCACGAAGAAATTAAATAATTTGCGAAATTTAGAATAGTTGAACAGATTAATAATTTTGATGAACAAACATTTTGGTTTGGAGTTTGAATCCTAGAGTACATGACAAGATTTTCAACAAATTAAATAAAATACGTTTGTTCATCAAAATTATTGACTTATTCCTCAACATTATTCATTTGTTTAATGTTTTGCACATTCGCAAAATATATATAGAAAATAATTATAAATTCAGAATAAATATAGGTGGTAGGTTTTGATTTTTTGGGTAGAAGGATGGAGTATATAAGATATTAACGACGTCGTAGAGACGAGAATTAAGCCATTAAAAATTTAAAATCAAAAGGAAAATTTGGAATGCCTGAGCAACGAGCATTTTAAATGAACTTGCAAATATTTACCGTTGCAATGATTTTTTATTTTTTCCTCTCCTGATTTTAACTTCTATGTCTACATGTAAGTAAAGTAAAGTTCTTGAAAACTATTATAATAATCATGCTATGAAGAATTTATCAAAAAAAAAAAAAAATCATGCTATAATAACGGCCGGGTCACGGACATTTAGTAGTATAATTTTTCTAAACGAATTTTCGAACACATGTCACGTAGGACTGTAAGACAGTAAATGTATAGCCATTTTGAGTATGAAATATAAAATATAATCAATTTATAAAGTCTAATTATTAGTTTATAGAGAATATTAATCTTTTATTGTAAACCAGAGGGTAATTTTTCTGTTACTGTACTTCCCAGTTCCCACCCACGTTCATGCATTTGGGATTTTAGTTGGAAACTATGAGATAAATATTTTGAAGAAAATTTAGTATTTCATCTATAACATTATACATTATAAATTCATAACACATTGCATCACGTATCAATGTGAAAATGGCGGAAACTTAGTTCACTTGATAGCTTCATTACTCTCAGTAAAAACTTAACGAAAAAATTACAAAACGTTATCGTTCACGGATTAATTAGCCCAGAAAAATAAGTAATAAAAATATATATGAAGAAAGTAGTTTTATAGGATGAAACATAGTATACATACCTTTAGTGTCACTTGTGAATCCTCAGGTGTCTCTACAGTTATTTCTATTACAGTTGGTAAAACTGCAAACACGAAACAAGAATCAATTGTTTTTGTTTTTAAATGTTGGCAATGAGGATTATTTATTTACTTTCGGCAGCTACTAATGATTACAGAATTTCAAGAAAATGTGAGAAAAGGTTAAAACAGATTAAAAAGTAAGATATATCACTGACCTTTCTCTTCTTTCTTCTTCTTGTCTCCTTTGGCTTTGTTGGGTTTAGTCTTTCCAGTTTTAGGAGCCATTGTACGCTTGATTATGTAACAATATATATATGTATATAATGAGAGAGATTATGCGAAACTCATAAACAAAGTTGTATACAAACAAACAATGTGGAAAAGAAGGAGAAGTAGCCGTTAAATTCGAAGAATAAATGAAACGAGAGCGAGAATAAATAGAAGCTGAAAAAAAGAAGGAAGCGAAGGAAATTAAGAGGAATTGAAATGAATGAATTTCGGAAATAATCACATCGTTGAGGAGTATAAATGCATGAAAATCATAGTGTGACTCTAAACTATGTATATATATGCTGCTCCAAGTCCAAGAATTCGTGGAGGCTCGTTAAAAGGAAAAAGTGAGGTCGAGTAGCCAGGGAAGTAGGCCGGGCCAAGAGCGAGAGGCGTCGAGAGAGAGAGAGAGTCTTGTAAATTTTTGTGAATTTTGAGCGGATATTGGAAAAGATAGGATAAGGCAACACATAACCCGCAATCCTTTTTTCTTATATATGCTAAATAATATTTCTATAACTCAACAAGAATGTAAGGCTGCAATTTCCTCACCTCTCATCTGAGTCATCTCTCTCTCTCTCTTTTCAATTTGTACTAGAAGGCGCAGAGATGGTGCGGGCCCCACACTTTTAATTAAATTAATTATTATATTCTAATTGAGGTTTAATAAATCATATGAGGAAATTGAGATTATTAAACTCTAATCAATTAATTCCATATATTAATTTTTTACGGAATCAATTTATTCTAATTGAAATTAACGAAACCTAATTAAAGTTAATCACACTCCTAATTAATATCAATATATTTGATTTATATTAAAATACTAGTATTAAAATGATACGTATTAATTGCGAAGAAATTAATCCTGAAAAAAAAGTTTTGACCTTTTACCAAAATATATTATTGATGGGAAAGAAAACAAAGGGTGTGAATATGTTTTTGGCTATATTGATGAGATAAGATTGTAGTTAAGCGGATAAAACGATAGATTTTGCGCGCTTAAGTTTAAGCCACGTCTGTCGTCGTGGATTGAACTGTGCTATTCAATTTTCTCTTATGATATAATTTCTCTTTCTGTTTGCGTTACATTTGCATAGAAAGAGAGATCTATTTTCACATTAATAGATGTCATGTAGATACACCCAAATAAGTGCAGTCAGAAGCCTATAACGACTGCTCCCATCAAAATAAGTGTTTGGTCGCGACTACGTTATTGGACCGTACACCAATACTCAATCACATCTAAAATACAATCAATACTAAGGGGTGTATTCGTTCAGGATTTTTGTAAATTTTAAAAGTCTATAGAATTTTCTCAGATTCTTCATGATTTTAAATGAATTTCTGACTGGATTTTTAATGAATTACAAAGAATTTGACATGATTTCTACGGAATTGAAATTCACAAATCCAACGCGTGCTGGAATTCAACGGGCGGTAGAGAGGAACCCAGCGCCCTCTAGGAGCCCATGATCGCTGGATATCCAGCGAGCGCTGGGCATCCATAGTCGGAACTTTTTCTTGCCTATACAGTTATGAGCAAAATGCACAAGTATCGAATCGTTTATTCCATTAACTCTCCCCAAAAAGAAACATAAAAAAGAAATATTCCCTCCGTCCTACTAATAAAGACATAGGTCTTTTGGGCACGGAGATTAAGGAGAGGTAGTTTAGTGGTTAAAGTGTTGGGGACCACCTCTATTAGTTTAGTTGATTAGTTTTAGTTTAGTGTATTTGTGTATTTCTATTTAATGTTTTATTTGAATTTTAAATTTTGTAATTTTATAAATTTCACAAATTTTAATTAATTTAATTGTCCAGAATTTTTAACAAAATAAAAATTGACTTTTATTCATCCAGTTTTTTTTAAGCGTTTTTTTAATCCAATTTTTGTTAATCATTATCCATATTCAATTCATGGTATAGGCTTTTGGATTCAAGTCCAAATTAATGAAACACACTAAAAAGGCGTCTGCTAAAATGAAAAGAAATGCTCCAATTCTTTAATAAAGGCGCCAACACCAAATTTCATTTCTAACTCAATTTTCCCACCAAAATTTGACAACCAACCTTATAAAAGGGGCTGCTCGTACCAGTTTCAAAACATACACACAATTTTTGTGTTAGAAGCTCCACAACCAAAAAAAGAAAAGAAAAGATGGGAAGAAGGAAAGATTTATCAAGCCAAGAAAGGCAAGCCATGGCCTTCTTTCTTCTTCAAAATTCAACAGATGGGAAGCTCCGACATGGGACTATCACTGCTGCCATGGCGAAGTGGGGGTGTTGTCGGAGCTCCGTCGCACGTTTATGGCAGGCTGCAAAAAAGGAGCAAGCACAAGGTCAGTTAGTCTCTGTTCAAAGCAAAAAATCAATAAATGTACAAGAAAAAGAGTGCAAATAGATTTAGAACTCATAGCTAGTCTAGAGTTGCACAAAAGGGGAACCATTCGAAGACTTGCAACAGGTATAAATTGCTCGAAAAGTACAGTGGGTAGATGGATCTCTAAGGGGCTGATCAGAGCTCATTCAAGTGCTATCCGACCCGATTTGACGGCCCCCAACAAGTTATTGAGGCTACGGTTCTCTCTTGAACAGATTGTGTATGATAGGATATGCAATGTCCTAAAGTTCAAGATAGGATATGCAATGTCCTAAACTTCAAGAGGCTACGGTTCTCTCTTGAAAGATCAGTTTTTATTAGAAAGATCAGGACAAACAAGAGGGACACACCCCTCATACCAAACACAATTAGTCACAAGAAAGAACTAGGGCACACACCATATTCAATCAAACACAATTAGTCACAAGAAAGAACCATGGCAGCAACCAATCAACAAAATGTAGGGGACACAGCCCACAATCTCATTTTTTGACATTTAATCATAGATTTTTAGCATTATAGGGAAAATCAAACAAATGAGCATCAAGTTCATCATCTCAGCATTCAGTCCATCTACCACAACAGCACAGAGGATCACACCCCTCATACCAACAGGACATAGAGGAACACAGAGGAATAAGAGCACAGAGGGCCACACCCCTCATACCAACAAGACATAGACGATCACAAATATCGGGACAATAAGAAAGATCTCACCCTTTTAAAGCGGGATACATGGTCTCCACCATCCTTCGCAACAAAGGGGAGCACCGTCGCCACCAGTCGCCGCCAACAACCTCTTCCCGCTCGCGCACGACGTCATCCCAGCTTTCCATGCATAGGAGAGAGTCTAGCTCCGACACCTGCGCCTTCATCGCGGTAGAGGGGCGGCGAAAGATGGGCCGCCGGATCGGACTCCTCGGAACCCTCGAATCCTCCATGAAAGAACCGCCGGTGGACTCCTCAGAACCTTGGAATCCGCCGCTCCCCTCATAGACAAAACCAGACGGCGGCGACGGCAACGGAGGTAACTCCTTAAAGAATTCTTCGTCCTCCGAATCGGGGACGAATTCAGAGTTCAAATATGCCGACCAACCCATATTATCGGCCATAAACGCGTAGATCTAGGGTTTCAGAGAGAGGAAAAAAGGGGATTAAGGTTTTGGAGGAAGGCGACGCGGATGGAGGCTGAGGACGGCAGAATCTTAGGGTTTCGGAGGAGGGCGGCGCGGATGGAGGCTGAGGATGGCGGAATCTTAGGGTTTCGGAGGAGGGCGGCGCAGATGGAGGCTGAGGATGGCGGAATCTTAGGGTTTCGGAGGAGGGCGGCGCAGATGAAGGCTGAGGGCGGCGGTATCTTAGGGTTTCAGAGCGTGAGAGAGGCGGAGAGGCCGAGAAAACTTTCGAGAGAGAGAGGCGGAGAGGCCGAGAGAGTGAGAATGAAGATAGGGTTTTTTTTTGTTTCTTATTTATACTTGAATTAAGGTGCAATTAGTAGTGTTAATTAACCCCTAATTCTTTCCTTATTTGGAGTGTGTCTTTATTATTGGGACACCCCAATAAGAAAAGTGTGTCTTCAAATTTTTTTCTTAAAGACGGCTATTAGATCTGGCATTTTTATCAGATCCCAGTATATAATTGTATCCTTCTACATGTTAATTTCGTAATGCCTCCTTTTCTAACTTGTACTCCCTCTGTCCCATTATTGAAGACACACTTTCCTTATTGGGCTGTCCCAATAATAAAGACACATTTCCAAAAAAGGAAAGAATTAGAGCTTAATTACAACTAATTAATTGAACCTTAATTATGGTATAAATAAGTAGAAAATCCTAATCTACATTTCAGTCCCACCGCCTCCCTCATTTCTCTTCACTCCCGCCGCCCATCTCCTCCCCCTTCTCAGCGGAGTCACCGCCGGCAAACCATGGCCACCGCCGAGCACCCCTCCTGTAACAGCCCGGCTCCAGAGTTGACGGCTGTCCCCACAGACCAATACGAGTCTTTTCTAGCGTGTTTTGTCCTCACTCGCACGCTCCCTGAGAAACTTCCCAGGGGGTCACCCATCCCGGAATTGCTCCAAGCCAAGCACGCTTAACCTTGGAGTTTCTTCCGTGTGGGCACCAGAAAAGAAGATGCATCTTATTGATATGAGTAGCCCAATCAAATCCTTTAAGCTCTCCTCGAATATGCAGTCCCATACCTGCATATTCTCGGAATCCCTCTCGTTCGGGTGTGTTCCGGTTCATCCCTGCGCCCCTCCGCTTGGAAGTCTTAACCGGAGCCGCTCTTTGTCCGTGCCTCTTTGCACCGGCGATCACTCCGTACTTCATCCCCGGGCGTCACAGGCCCACCAGCTTCCGCTTGGTTCGTCCCCGAACCACACCGTACTGGGAGAGGTTCGGCTCTGATACCACCTGTAACAGCCCGGCTCCAGAGTTGACGGCTGTCCCCACAGACCAATACGAGTCTTTTCTAGCGTGTTTTGTCCTCACTCGCACGCTCCCTGAGAAACTTCCCAGGGGGTCACCCATCCCGGAATTGCTCCAAGCCAAGCACGCTTAACCTTGGAGTTTCTTCCGTGTGGGCACCAGAAAAGAAGATGCATCTTATTGATATGAGTAGCCCAATCAAATCCTTTAAGCTCTCCTCGAATATGCAGTCCCATACCTGCATATTCTCGGAATCCCTCTCGTTCGGGTGTGTTCCGGTTCATCCCTGCGCCCCTCCGCTTGGAAGTCTTAACCGGAGCCGCTCTTTGTCCGTGCCTCTTTGCACCGGCGATCACTCCGTACTTCGTCCCCGGGTAACACCCTAATCTAATTAAAGTGTTAAATATAAATTTAAATAATTTTTGACAGCGGAAATAACATAAAGATTTAAATTATAAGGAAATTCAAAGAAATAAATTCCTAAATAAAATATTTGAAATAACTTTAAAAGAAGGCCAGCCATGGAGGAAAAGCTAATATGATAACATTAAACCTGATAAGTTATATCAAAAACTCAAAAGTAGTTTTAGACTTTGAAACCATACAAAGCAAAAGGCTAGATGTAACTACGCCATCATATTTTTCAAAATATATATATACGTGACGCGCCCATTCGATCCTCCACGCGTCTCCAACCTTAGTTACCTGAAAATGTTAAATATGGGATGAGCATATGAAATATACTCAGTGTGGGAAACATGCAATAATTGTCCACGTTAATAAAATGAGAATCACATATGATCAATACATTCGTGACTAAAAGTCGCACGGTGGCATACCAAGGACTTTAATGTCCTGGACCCATTGAGCGGGCCCCTAGCGATATAATTTAATGCAACTCACATATGGTAAACACATGATATTAAAATGGACAAGAATTAACCACGGGCATGTACGGAAATAAATCCCACACCTGAAACTTTAACTTTGAAATTGACTGCGAGAAATTAAAGTTCACGTTCCTAGTCGCGCCGCACCTAGTCATATAAATTCAAATAATAAAACATAAGGGCCTAATTGATCTTTATTAGCAAAATAATCTATACTTTAGAAAATTATTCATGAAAGTCTTTAAAAAAAACTAAAAATTAGGAAATGATAATTAAAGAAATAATTGTGGGCTTAAATAAATTTATACTTGCTATTAAAAGATTAACTAAGTCAAAAGCCCAAATGTTTTTAAAAGCCCATAACCTTATCCCTTATACTGCAATTCACGCCTCATCTCCTTCTCTCAATTTCTTTTGATTTTCGGTCAAGGGCAGACCATCTCCTCCCCATAACTGTAAATTTCTAACCTTCTTCCTCAACCTCTCTCCCTCTTCCTCATCTCTCGCCCTCGCCTCTCATCCCCCTCTGTCCTTCTCTTCGCCGCCTGCCAGTGCCACCGCCCCGTCATCATCTCCTTCACCTCGTGACCGACAGCAGCAGCGGGGCTGCCGTCGCGTCCCTCTGCGTTGACAGCAGCACCGCCCCGCCACCTGCTCCCTCTGTCTCGACCAGCAAGGCTCGGCAGCGGCCGAGACCACAGCGCTGCCGCCCCTGTCTCCTCCTGCTGGCCGCCGTGGCGCGCAGCGCCGGCGGCATCACTCCAGAATTCCCCCCTCTTAGCTCAATTCCCTTTCTAAACCTTTTTATTCTACATCTAGTTTTAAGAATAAGAACTGATATACTTATTGTTTTTCTCTATGAACCTTATTGCTTTCTTTTCTGTAAAATAAAGGAGAAAGTAAAGCAGTAGCTTTTGCATTTCTTTGAAATAAAAAGATGAAAACTTGCAGAAGAATAAAGTTACCAGTTGAAATTTGTGCAGTAGCAAGAAACAGAATGATTTATAAACGTTGAGTTTGGTTGAATTCCTGGGCAATTACAAAGAAGGAAAATGGAGTGTATATATACTAACTGAATTACGTAGTGCACAAGAATAATTTGTGGTGCACAAAATTGAGAAAAAAATGACTGAGGAGGAAGCTTAAACGTGGCCGGCAAGGATTAAAAATTGTGGCTGGGAAGATCTGCTTGCTTCTCAAGATTTTTGAAAGTTAAATATGTGGCTGAGAAAAATAAACTTAGCTACATATTGCCCTGACTTCGTAAGCTGTTATGGGCTTACATTCAGCCCAAGGAAAAATAAATAATTAAAATACACATAAGGCCCAATGTAGAAAATTAGTATTCTTGATCATAATTTTCCATTTGCTAAGGTTATAAATTTATAACATGTAATTTAAAAAGTATTTATCTAACTAGGGGCGCGACTATATATTTTACGAACATGCTATATAAATATTCTTTTCATGATTTAAAATTAGTTAAAATATAAATAATGCAATCAAACAAATAATTAAATAATTAAATGGGTTCGGGCTGTCACAACCCTACCCACTAAAAGAAAATTTCGTCCTCGAAATTTAACTTACTTGGTTCTAAGTGGGGGTAGCGAGCTAGGATTTCTTCTTCACGTTCCCAAGTTGCTTCATCAGGTCCGTGCCTAGTCCATTGAATTTTTACTAAGGGTATTTCTTTACCTCGCAAAACCCTTACCTTCCGATCCAGTATGACACTCGGCTCCTCTTCGTACGTGAGGTCCTTATTGATTTGAAGTTCTTCATGATGAACGATGTGACTAGGATCGTGCAGATATTTTCGCAGCATGGAGACGTGAAACACGTTGTGTACAGCCGACAATTCTGGCGTTAAAGCTAAACGATAGGCTACGTCTCCTATGCGCTCGAGGATTTCAAAAGGTCCTATAAATCGAGGCCTCAACTTCCCTTTCTTGCCAAATCGTAGGACTCCTTTCATTGGTGCTACTTTGAGAAAAACTTTTTCGCCAACCAGAAAATGTAATTCCTTTCGTCTGCGATCAGCATATGATTTCTGTCGATTCTGAGCCATTTTAATCTTCTCTTTTATTTTCTCGATGACCTCAACCGTTCTCTCAACGATTTCTGGGCCCAACACTTTTCGTTCACCAACTTCGTCCCAATATAGTGGCGATCTACACTTTCTCCCATATAACGCTTCGTATGGAGCCATGCCAAGGGTCGTTTGAAAACTATTGTTATACGCGAATTCAATCAAGGGCAGGTGAGTTTCCCAATTACCTCCAATGTCCATGACACTAGTTCGCAGCATGTCTTCTAAAATCTGAATAGTTCTTTCAGATTGTCCATCTGTTTGAGGATGATATGCTGTTGAAAAGTTGAGCTTCGTTCCCATGGCTGCATGTAAACTTTTCCAAAATCTGGACGTGAATCTTGGATCTCGATCAGAGACAATGGATACTGGCACTCCATGTAGTCTCACCACCTCTTGCACATACAATCTCGCCAATTGGTCCATCGAATAAGTCATCTTTACAGCAAGGAAGTGTGCTGACTTAGTAAGTCGATCCACGACTACCCAAATTGCATCGTGACTGCGTGTTGTCTTCGGAAGTCTCACTACAAAATCCATTGTAATGTGTTCCCATTTCCATTCGGGTATCTCCAATGGATTCAACAATCCAGACGGTCGTTGGTGTTCGGCCTTCACTTGTTGGCACGTCATACATTTTCCAACATATTCAGCTATCGATCTCTTCATGCCTCTCCACCAAAATGTTTTTCGAAGATCTTGATACATCTTGGTGCTTCCAGGATGTGCCGTGTAGGTCGTGCAGTGTGCCTCATCCAGAATTTCCTTTATCAACTGCTTGTCTTTAGGGACACAAATTCTGCCTGCATATGTGAGTGTTCCATCGTTTGCCAACGAGAAACTCGTACTATCATTGCTAAGTCCCTTATTCTTCATCTTCTGGAGGAAGTCGTTGGTTTCTTGGATTTTCTTAATTCGATCTCGTAATGTAGGCTTAACAACTAGCGTTGCGAGCATGGCTTCCTTGGCATTCGGAGTTATCACTTCGAGTTTCAACTTTTCAAATTCTTTTATCAAAGTCTCCTGTTGAGTTATCATCAAAGCTAGTTGTCCTTCACCTTTTCGGCTAAGTGCATCTGCCACCACATTAGCCTTTCCTGGGTGGTACTGTATAGTACAGTCATAATCCTTCACGAGTTCTAGCCACCTTCTTTGTCTCATGTTCAGCTCTTTCTGTGTGAAGAAATATTTCAAGCTTTTGTGATCGGTGAAGATCTCACATTTTCCTCCATATAGGTAATGTCTCCAAATCTTTAGCGCATGAACTACGGCAGCTAGCTCCAAATCGTGTGTAGGGTAATTATGCTCGTGTGGCTTCAACTGTCTGGATGCATAGGCAATAACTTTCCCTTTTTGCATTAGAACACATCCCAAACCTTGCTTCGAGGCGTCTGTATAAATGACAAAATTATCTGATCCATCAGGTATGGTTAATACTGGTGCTGTCGTCAACCTTCTTTTCAGCTCCTGAAAACTTTGCTCGCACTTATCAGTCCACTGGAACACAACTCCTTTCCTTGTTAATTGTGTCATCGAACCCGCTATCTTTGAGAATCCCTCGATGAATCTTCTATAATAACCAGCGAGTCCAAGAAAACTCCTTACCTCACTTGCATTTGTAGGTGCCTTCCAATTACTTACAGCTTCAACCTTAGCTGGGTCCACCTCAATTCCATTTCCAGTCACCACGTGACCAAGAAAAACTACTCGGTCTAGCCAAAATTCACATTTCTTAAATTTGGCGTAGAGTTTCTCACTCCTCAATGTTTCCAAGACGATCTTAAGATGCTCTTCATGTTGTGCATTATCCTTTGAGTATATCAAGATGTCGTCGATGAAAACTATGACGAACTTGTCCAAATATGAGTGAAAAACACGATTCATCAGGTCCATAAATACCGCTGGAGCATTGCTTAGACCGAATGGCATAACTACAAACTCATAATGACCGTATCTTGTCCGAAAAGCTGTTTTCGGTACATCACTACCCTTTATCTTGAGTTGGTGGTATCCCGATCTCAAATCAATTTTAGAAAACACCTTTGCACCCTTCAATTGGTCGAACAAATCTTCTATCCTTGGTAGAGGGTACTTGTTCTTGATGGTAAGTCGATTAAGCTCACGGTAGTCGATACACATACGCATTGTTCCATCTTTCTTCTTAACAAACAAGACAGGCGCTCCCCAAGGTGATACACTTGGCCGTATGAACCCTATGTCCAAAAGCTCTTGCAGTTGTGTTTTCAATTCCTCCAATTCCTTTGGTGCCATTCTATATGGTGCTTTTGAAACGGGTGCTGCTCCAGGCATTAAATCGATCGCGAACTCCACTTGCCTATCTGGCGGTAATCCAGGTAAATTCTCGGGAAAAACATCAGAGTAATCATGTACCACTGGAACACTTTCGAGAGTAAGTTCTTCATCTTCTTTGCCTACAATGCTTACGAGATAAGCCTCACCAAAGCCTTTGTTCAATATCTTTATTGCTTTCATCGCAGATATCATCATAGGCATTCTTCCTAACTTTGATCCTTGAAATGAAAATGCTTTCTCTCCCGGCACTTTAAAAACAATTTCCCTCTTGTGACACTTAATTGTCGCGAAGTTTTGACTTAGCCAGTCCATTCCCAAGATCACATCGAAGTCATGGATTTCTATGAGGTATAAATCAGCTTCAAGCTTTCTATTTCTAAAGTTCAAGGGAATTCTCCGAGCAATCCTATTCGTCTTAATGCATTCTCCAGAAGGGACACTTATGTTCAAGGCTAAGTCTTCTACTTCACAAATGATATCATTCTTTTGACAAAACTTAGCAGACACGAAAGAGTGCGAAGCTCCAGAATCAAATAGAACAACTGCTGGTGTTCCAGATATGAGTAACGTACCAGTCATTGTGTCGTCGTCCTCCGCTGCTTCTTGATCTGCTAAAGCGAAGAATCGGGCATTTCCTTTCTTTTCTGGCTCTTTGCCTCCTATTCTGTCTGGTCCCACATTTTTCTTCCCTTCTGGCGCATTATATATCTTTTTAGGACAATTATGTGTAGTGTGCCCCGGTTCGTGGCAAAAGAAACAAACTCTTTTACCCCACATGCACTCTCCATAGTGATATTTTCCACATTTCTGGCATTGTGGTCTTGTCCCCGTTGTTCCCAGATTAACGCCTCCACCAAACTTCGGCCTCTTATCTTGGAAGTTTCCTCCGCCTTGATTATAGTTCTCCCACTTCCTTTTCATAGGTTGATTCGCTGGCTTTTGTGCAGGGATGTTTGACCCAAGAGCAGTTGCCACCTCTTCGGCTCGCTTAACCAAATCGCTAAAATCTTCAATTACATGTGCAGCCATAATTCCCTTGATGTCAGTTCTCAGTCCCTTTCTAAACCTAGCTATCATTTTGTCTTCTGTGTCAACTAGGTGTGGTGCAAAACGAGCCAACTCATTAAATTTCCTCTCGTACTCCTCTATAGTCATATTTCCTTGTTTCAACTCAAAGAACTCGGTTTCCTTCTTTTCTCTGAATGACAGGGGAAAGTATTTATCCATTACTACTCCCTTGAAGATTTTCCAATTGAGAACATTGCGATCCTCTTCTCCCAACAGACGATAGAAATGTTTCCACCATTGTCGAGCGTCCTCTTTAAGTTGAAAAACAGCACATGAAACTTTCTGTTCCTCGGTACAGTTGATGTGAGTGAAAATCCGTTCAAGCTCTTCCAACCACTCTTCAGCTGCTAGCGGTCCATCACGTCCATTGAACCGTGGCGGATTATAGTTCCGAAATCGCTCTACCGCTTGATCTATCGTGTTAGAGGTCTGGTTTAGGTCACGTTGTGTGGCCTGAGTTTGGGTTTGGTGTTGGACAAAACCTTGTAAGGCGCTCAGAAATTGACTCATAAAGTCTCCTCCATTAGTTGGATGAGGTTGTCCAGCTTCTGCTTCGGAATTTGTATTTGAGTTCTCGGCGTGGTGGGAATGTGCACGCGTATTCCTCATGGTTCTATATTCAGAGGCACTATCACATAAATAAGGGATTATAAAACAAGACTTTTCTAGGAAAATGCTAGGTTATTCCTAATTCGAGGACTAAGTTCAAGATGAAAAATTTAGAACTCATCAAATCTCAATGTCATGAACTGTAAAATTCCGAAATAAAATTCATAGCTGCAATAATCTTCAACATAATAACTTGCAAACTGAACTTGAATTTACTGAGAATAACTTCAATAATTGCAGCAAAATTCAACCTAATTTCGGAATATAAACAGTTTATACTCATCCCCTTGAAAACTTTTAAAAAAATAACTTTTACCTCGACGTCGGAGCGCGTAGTGGTCGAATGGCCTTGTCACACTTGACTTGAAAACATTTTAAGAAAAATTTTATTTTGCAGAGTCTACAGGAAAGTAGACCTGCTCTGATACCATACTGTAACACCCTAATCTAATTAAAGTGTTAAATATAAATTTAAATAATTTTTGACAGCGGAAATAACATAAAGATTTAAATTATAAGGAAATTCAAAGAAATAAATTCCTAAATAAAATATTTGAAATAACTTTAAAAGAAGGCCAGCCATGGAGGAAAAGCTAATATGATAACATTAAACCTGATAAGTTATATCAAAAACTCAAAAGTAGTTTTAGACTTTGAAACCATACAAAGCAAAAGGCTAGATGTAACTACGCCATCATATTTTTCAAAATATATATATACGTGACGCGCCCATTCGATCCTCCACGCGTCTCCAACCTTAGTTACCTGAAAATGTTAAATATGGGATGAGCATATGAAATATACTCAGTGTGGGAAACATGCAATAATTGTCCACGTTAATAAAATGAGAATCACATATGATCAATACATTCGTGACTAAAAGTCGCACGGTGGCATACCAAGGACTTTAATGTCCTGGACCCATTGAGCGGGCCCCTAGCGATATAATTTAATGCAACTCACATATGGTAAACACATGATATTAAAATGGACAAGAATTAACCACGGGCATGTACGGAAATAAATCCCACACCTGAAACTTTAACTTTGAAATTGACTGCGAGAAATTAAAGTTCACGTTCCTAGTCGCGCCGCACCTAGTCATATAAATTCAAATAATAAAACATAAGGGCCTAATTGATCTTTATTAGCAAAATAATCTATACTTTAGAAAATTATTCATGAAAGTCTTTAAAAAAAACTAAAAATTAGGAAATGATAATTAAAGAAATAATTGTGGGCTTAAATAAATTTATACTTGCTATTAAAAGATTAACTAAGTCAAAAGCCCAAATGTTTTTAAAAGCCCATAACCTTATCCCTTATACTGCAATTCACGCCTCATCTCCTTCTCTCAATTTCTTTTGATTTTCGGTCAAGGGCAGACCATCTCCTCCCCATAACTGTAAATTTCTAACCTTCTTCCTCAACCTCTCTCCCTCTTCCTCATCTCTCGCCCTCGCCTCTCATCCCCCTCTGTCCTTCTCTTCGCCGCCTGCCAGTGCCACCGCCCCGTCATCATCTCCTTCACCTCGTGACCGACAGCAGCAGCGGGGCTGCCGTCGCGTCCCTCTGCGTTGACAGCAGCACCGCCCCGCCACCTGCTCCCTCTGTCTCGACCAGCAAGGCTCGGCAGCGGCCGAGACCACAGCGCTGCCGCCCCTGTCTCCTCCTGCTGGCCGCCGTGGCGCGCAGCGCCGGCGGCATCACTCCAGAATTCCCCCCTCTTAGCTCAATTCCCTTTCTAAACCTTTTTATTCTACATCTAGTTTTAAGAATAAGAACTGATATACTTATTGTTTTTCTCTATGAACCTTATTGCTTTCTTTTCTGTAAAATAAAGGAGAAAGTAAAGCAGTAGCTTTTGCATTTCTTTGAAATAAAAAGATGAAAACTTGCAGAAGAATAAAGTTACCAGTTGAAATTTGTGCAGTAGCAAGAAACAGAATGATTTATAAACGTTGAGTTTGGTTGAATTCCTGGGCAATTACAAAGAAGGAAAATGGAGTGTATATATACTAACTGAATTACGTAGTGCACAAGAATAATTTGTGGTGCACAAAATTGAGAAAAAAATGACTGAGGAGGAAGCTTAAACGTGGCCGGCAAGGATTAAAAATTGTGGCTGGGAAGATCTGCTTGCTTCTCAAGATTTTTGAAAGTTAAATATGTGGCTGAGAAAAATAAACTTAGCTACATATTGCCCTGACTTCGTAAGCTGTTATGGGCTTACATTCAGCCCAAGGAAAAATAAATAATTAAAATACACATAAGGCCCAATGTAGAAAATTAGTATTCTTGATCATAATTTTCCATTTGCTAAGGTTATAAATTTATAACATGTAATTTAAAAAGTATTTATCTAACTAGGGGCGCGACTATATATTTTACGAACATGCTATATAAATATTCTTTTCATGATTTAAAATTAGTTAAAATATAAATAATGCAATCAAACAAATAATTAAATAATTAAATGGGTTCGGGCTGTCACACCTCGCCCCTCCGGTGAGCCTCCGATCGCTCGCGCATACACTGACGGGGGCAGAGGGCCAAGCCCTAGCCCTGCCAAACAGCAGCGTCGCCCTTCCCACGCCACCCAGATCCGCCAAACCACCACCGCCCTGAGCCGCCGAACCACCACCACGCGGCTCTGGTCTCCTTTCAAAAACCCAAATCTGCCAAACCACCACCCTCAATTTCTAGGTTCGATTTGAGAGAGGAAGAAAGTGGCGGATCTGGTTCTGAGGCGGCGGAGGCGTCGCTCGAGATGCGTGCACGTCTAAAACCGCCGCCCATCCCCCTCTCTTCTCCTTCTCCGACGACCGTAGCGGTGAGGCCACCACTCTCCTTCTGAAACCCTCCATCTCCGCCGCCATTCTCATGGTTCAAATTTGGGAATCGAAGAGAACAAAATTGTCAGATTTTCATGGATTCGAAATTTCTGGTTGTGTTGTTTCGATTCTCATGATTTGATTTTTTGGTTGTGTTGTTTCATGAAACCCTCCATCTCCGCCGCCATTCGCCAATTTTTGTTTTGAAATGGTTCTTCCTCTTTCTGCCAATTTTTGTTTTGGAATGAGAATAGTTTTCGTTTGCAATTTTTTTGGAAAATTTGCGATTTCTAGTTTGATTTTCTGGGCTCCATTTTCGGCAGCATAGCATAGGGAATCGGTGGTGGTGGGGGTGGGCGGCGGTGGTGGTCGGTGGTGGTGGTGGTGGTGGTGGGCAGTGGGCAGTGGTAGTCCGAGAAATGAGAGAGAGAGAGAGTTGAGAGTTAAGTCCCTAATCAAATACACACCACAACACTTAATTCCTTAAACTACCTCATCTTAATCTCCGTGCCCAAAAGACCTATGTCTTTATTAATGGGACGGAGGGAGTATTTATTTTTTTCCAAGGCAAGTAAAGATGCGGTACGATTTCCAGTTGATGCTAGAATAACTGAGTTGCTTATACGAGGTCTGGTGAGTCTCAATTTGTACCTTTACCATTCATCCACGTCAAAGATCATTTCCCCTTTTTGTTGAAAAATAAACTCTCACTTTCTGATATCTAGAACTCGGTTTGATATTCTGTGCTCAATCGACAGCATTACACTGTTGAACTTAAGGATAACTCAGTGGAACTTACAGAGGAAAGAATAGTACTGGCTGAGACAGCTCTGGATACAAATGACTTATGGGATGAGAATGATCCTTGGACTAGGAGCCCAGCGACCGCTGGCTTCGTCAGGCTTGAACGCTGGGTCCAGCGACCGCTGGCTTCTTTGCCGCAGGTGCTGGAACCCAGCGAGCGCGTGATTTTGGCAGATTTGTGAATTCTCGTGGTATTTGGTCGGATTTGTTGATGCGTATTTTCTGAACGAAATCAATGAAAGTCATTCCAATTTAAAAGTCCGTATATTAACGAATACACCTAGATTTTCATAGGCTTTTAAAAGTATTGAACGAATACACCCAGATTTTAAAAGACTTTTAAAAGTCTTGAACTAATGCACCCAGATTTTAAAAGACTTTTAAAAGTCTTGAACTAATACACCCAGATTTTAAAAGTCTGCAGAAATCTATAAAAATCATGAACAAATACACCCCCCTAAGTGCTCGTTTGTTTCATGTAGAGAAATGAAAAGGGAATGGAATCAAATAAAGGAGTGAAATAGTAATAATAACCATTACTTTTATTGAGTGTTTGATTTAACAATGGAAATGAATCATTAGTAAGAAATTTCATTTCTTTTGTTTCCCCTCTATTTTGAGGGGTAACAAATTGAGTGATTGAGTTACCCTCAAGTAAGGGTAATGATTATCTCATTACCCAAACCAAACAACAAGTAATGGATTCAATTACTTGATTCCCTTTTCAACATCTAAAAACACCCAACCAAACGTGAGATAAAAATGTGAATCAACGGAATAGAGCCCAAATCTATTAAAGAAAAGCGATCGAGCCCAAATTACCAACGGAGGTCCAGATGTCACCAATCAGAGACAGAACTAAGAATATGTCCGATTTTAGGGTAGATATCCCTGCTCTCTAGCCGCGGCAAATCCAAATTTTAAGCTTAATTGTCTATATATTCAAAAAGTTTTCAAAAAATTTGAAATAAGATATTTGCAGTAAAATACATGAATTTTCAATAAATTTTGATTTTAATGATGAACTTTAAAATTTGAAAAAAAGTACACTATATTTCGATTTTTTCTGAATTTTTTCTATTTTTTCCATGATGACTCTTTCCGATGAAACTAAAGTTGATGTAACATAATAATGCCAACATACAAATTATCCCAAGTGAAAATCATTCTCGATGAATTGAGGTGGCATAATAAAATTGATCTATCTGTGAATTGAAAATCTTTCACATTTAGGTATCAAAAAAAATCTAAGTTAAAAGCCCTAATTAAAATCAACTTCTATTTTTGGGTATTTCATATTCATGGGAAAAATAGAAATTTGTTGAAAGTTCGTGTATTTTACGGTAAATATCCCTTTTGAAATTGCACATATTATTTAAAAAATTTCTTAGAAGCCATAACCATTTGTTTTTGGGTAAATATCACTTTAAACCCCAAACTATTTTCGCACTATCAATTATATCCTGAACTATTGAAAATATTTTTTTAAACCTTGAACTATAAATTTTGTATCAATTGTACCCTTTATCTATTTTTCATCCTTTTAATTTTTAATGAGTAATGCACATGATTACGTTGTTTTATATAATATACGTAAAAAAAATGATTCTAAATACATTGTGGCATCCGGTGAGCCACGTTAAATTTTTTAAGCTAAAAAATGAATGAATGGTACAATTGATACAAAATTAATAGTTCATGGTTTAAAAAATTATTTTCGATAGTTGAGGATATAATTGATAGTGCGAAAATAGTTTGGAGTTTAAAGTGATATTTACCCTTTATTTTTTTCTAAATTAATTCTGATCATCGATTTTATTAGACGTGGTTGTTGAAAATGACACTTTAAACTGAAAAAATGACATTTGAACAAAATATCGATATCACAATTGGAAAATAATAACATTGTGGCAGTTTCATTGTCAAATTCATCATGTTCTCCTATTTAATCGTCACAAAAACTTGGGTATAATCGGGTGTACTGTACAATCGAGTTGACCTGTACCCAGATTTTGACTCGCATCCTGATTCAAATCGTGTAAATGACATTATTCGGTTATACAAATGACACTGCCTATAATTGACACTATTCGGATATATAAATGACACTGTAACATGTTCAATCTTATAATATCACTTAAAATATTATAGTATCATTTACAATTTTATAGTGTCAATTATAGAAAGTGTCATTTATATTTCTGAATAGTGTCATTTACAATATTGTTAGTGTCATTTGTATGAAGTGACATTTATATAACAAAATAATGTAAATTACAGGCAGTGTCATTTGTATGACCGAATAATATCATTTACACGATTTAGGTCAGAATGCGAGTTTAGGTCAAGATGCGAGCCAGAATCTAAATGCAGGTACCTAAGACCACATCTTTAAATATCGTTGTCTTCAATAAAATTGTCGGAATTCAACTGTGCCACCGTCGTTGCGTTGGGACGTCAAAGATTCCAACTAAATCTTCATTATTCCTCAGCTAAATTTCCATTCTTCAACAGATTTTCCCTATTTCTCCTTTTGATTTATGAGTTTAATTTATTGTGGTTAAAATGCACCACAACGATCCTCATACGTCTTAGGTCAAGCTATTTTTTTATCACTACAAGAATCTGGCTGATTATCGAAGGAAAAATTTCGTCGCTAAAGTCAAAAATTATGTCGGTAAAGCCATATACCGACGGATCACCGACGGACGCCGTGTGTCGCCGTGAAAGTGGTCGGTAAAAAATTTATCGACAGAATTTCGCCTTCGTCGCTAAATACCGACGGAAAAGACGACGGACCATCCGTAGGCGAGGACGCGACGACATCGGTGTCGTTTGAAATCAGCGACAAAAATAGCGATGGAAATGACCGTCGGTATCAGCAACGGAATTTATTTCCGTCGCTAATTTCTTTTTTTTTAATAATATTTTTTAATTTTTTTTATCAATCTAGATTTATTCTCCACAAGTATTTTGGTATTTATAATGTATTTTGAACTTAATTGCATACGTTAGGTGATTAACTAACAAATTTAAAGACAAAATAAGAACAATCAAACAAAGTGGATTAATTAAGTGATGAAGGTGGTTTAGGGATTAGGCAACGATGGATTAGCAATGGACTTCAATTTAGCTCAATATTAGTCTTGATACTCCTATTTATCTAGAGTGATCTCCCAACTAGTTCTAGCCCCCTCCCGGACGACTAAAACGGTAGATTACGGGTCATAGTTGCCGTTCCCGGTCAACTTCTAACCTATAACTCCCAAAAGCATAATAAGATCGATAAACTCTCACCCAACTCTCAACCTCCCGGTCTATTGAGTCAATATGTTTCAAGCTCTTAATCTATTATGATTATCCTCTCCCGATTCAAATCACAAATGAGAAATGCATAGAAAGTTGCCAACAATCCATACAAGAAAGAAATCTAGGGCTTGAAAAGATAAAGACAAGGAAATAATCAAGACATATATTAAGCATAATAATCAATCCATTACATAATCTACTAGCCTAATCCCCAAACCAATGGGGGATTTAGCCTATCATGCTTACAATCAAAATACTTAATTCAAGGAAATTCATAAATGAAAGAGAGAGAGAGTAAGAGGTGACAAATCCTATTAAATTAGCTTCCTTCAATCTTCTCTCCTCTTCAATGTCCTTCCAATCTTGGTGGTTGAGTGTAGTTATGGAGGCTAGGGCTTGGGTATGGAGGTAGGAGAGTGTGTTTTTGTTGGGGGAAGATGAAAGATATGAGAAAAAAAGGGAGAAAAGGGGGTTTTGGGGCAAAAATCGTGTCTGGGCCCACCAAAGGGAGCAATCCCGCCTTTTTCCCGCTACCACGGCATGAACCGCGGTCAAGAACGCGGCCAAAATGAGAGGAGACTGCGGTCGAGGCCCGCAGCCGCGGCTCGGACCGCGGGTGATTGCCAAAAACGTTCTGGACTGCTTTGGAGCAGAGGCCCGCGGTCTGGCCCGCGGCCGCGGCCCGGACCGCGGCTTACTGGGCAATTTTGGAGCAGAGGCCCTCGGTCGGGCCCGTGGCCGCGGCCCGGACCGCGGTGTCCTGGGCTTTATGCGCAGTCCGCTTGTTCGGCTCCGTTCTCCCTCGTTCGGACTCGGATTTGGTCGCCGTTTGCGCTCACGGATTCCTCTCGAGACGTACTTCAATCTCATGTCTTCAAAATCGTCCAATTAATCTTTGATTTTTCCTGAAATCACTCCAAAAGATACACCAAGCATCAAAATTCAACAAAACTCAAAATTGGGATACAAACACATATTAACAATCAAAATATGAAGGGAAAGGACAACAAATCATGTGGAATGGAGGTACGAAAACCATGTTTGTCATTAGGACAAACTTTCCAGTGGGTCACCCATCTTAGTTGTGCTCTATGTTAAGCACGCTTAACCTTGAAGTTTCTTTCGAGTGGTCACCAGTACAGAATACGCGTATTATTGATATAACTAGCACATATTAATTCATTTAAACTCTATTTTAATATACAATTTCATTTATTCATAACCTTAGAATATGTCGGGATGATATCTAAGACTTGTGGTGCCAACAAAAGAATGACTGAAAATATACGATCGAATTTAAAATAATAATATTATCATTAATTAAAAAAATATTATTGTTGAAAATAACAATAAATTTTAAAATATTCTCAATAATTTTAAAATAAGAAAAAAATGGAATATTAAATAAAAAAATAATAAATAATATTTTTAAAAAAATCAAATAAAAATAACAAAAAAAATTAATAATATTTACCGACGGATTAATTAAAAAATAATACAAATAAAAATAAAAAATAATAAAATAATAATATTTAACGACGGATAATTTTCCGTCGCTATTCGGTCTGTAAAACTAAATTAAAAAAATAATAATAAATAATATTTAACGATGGATTATTTTTCGTCGCTATTCGGTCGATAAATTAAAAAAATAATTAAAAAAATAAATTAATTATAAAAAATAATAGTTAGCGACAAATTATTTTCCGTCGCTTATAATTCCGTCGTTAAACTTTTAAAAATATCTTCGTCGGAATTCCACCTTTGTTTCGTCGATAATCACCGACAGATTATTTTTCGTCGGTAATTCCATCGGTGTCCGGTAAATTTTTTTGTAGTGTATGCTCACCATGAGCCTTGTGAAAAATCTCTAGTTCTCTATTTGATTCCCATGATTCTACACCAACTTGAGCGAAAGTCCCTTCGTGGAGGAACGAGGAGTCAACAAGGCAATCTAAAACCCTTTCGCCTTTGTGATTTTGATCAGCTATATATTTACATAACGTAATTTTCTCTAATTGTTGATGTAATTTGACCTAATTCCATCAGCTAATGAAATTGCAAATGTTTCTATAGTCACAAAAATTGGTAGTGTACGTGGTTTGGAGACACAAGCTGCGTTTACTTTGATGGATAAATTTATTTATGGAAAATTAAGGATAACAAAAAATTATGCCTTGAAATGTCTCCTTTCTTTTTCAATATTTGACACAAAAGAGATGTTCACAATTTTTCCTTCTTTATTTTCACTTCAAAGATGGATAATATTATCCCTCCATTTTTGAGTGGATAATATTATCCATACTTGAAGTGAAAATAAGGAAGGAAAAATGGTGAACATCTCTTTTGTGTCAAATGTTGGAAAAAAAGAAGAAGACATTTTAATACATAATTTTTTTGTTATCTTTCCTTTTCTATGGATAAATTTATCCATCAAAGTAAACGCACCCACAAAATTTAATAAATTATTCAAAGATATTGTTGAAAGATGTGGATAAAGTGGAGAAATAAACTCATCAAAATTGACTAATTGAGTGGAGAAATGGATTCAATAAAATTGATGTGTTAAATGGTTGAGTTTTTTTGTAAATATTGAGTGTTAATGAGTTTTAAATGTTGTAGAGGTAATTAAAAAAAAAAAATACTAGTACAATTTCTATGGACCGGTTAAAATAATGTTCCATCCGGCATCCGTCCATGATAAATCTGGTCTTTTGTCATTTACGATCATCCACAATAAGTGTGGTCTTTTAGGACATCAGCACTCCCAGCAGATCACCTAAATACATCACTAACTCTAAATTTAGGCTAAAACAATTGAAAATGAGATAAAAAATGCATCCAACAGATTCCCTAAATTGGATGGGGCCCACAAAAAAATTTACACCTACCTAAATTCAATCTTAAATTTACACCCACCCTAAATTTATTTTAAGCTTATAATTAGTAGGGCCCACACATAATTATTATTTTTATGTAGAAAATAGGAGATCTGGTGTATGCATTTATAAAATCGAGATCCTAAAATTAAATAGGAAAGCTTTAGGGAGGAATATAGGAGCATAATTTTGGGATTTCTGCTGGGAGTGCTTATATTTTTACTCAAACCACACACAATATTTACAAAAAACATATCTTACACATTAATCATTTATTAATTATCTAAAGAATTAACTTTGGTGGATCTGTTTCTCCATTTTATACATACACATCTCCCATTTTTTAAAAAAATTCGTACCCTCTAATCCACACCATACATATCGTGAACGGATGGAGCAACAAAAGTCTATAATTTGCATAGATGAATGGAGTATTAGATACGAGTGTTGATTCGGACACGACCATCGTCCGTGACACGAGTTTCTGGTAGGGCTGCTGCTGTTGTAATTAACTCCGCTAGCTCCCGTCTCAATCATGTGCGTTGTGTTCTTAATTTGATAAGGAATGACATTAATTAATTTTGCAATAAAAGCTTTATGTTTTCCCTATATTAAATCCACTGAGCTAATTTAATGATCCCCTCTTATTGTACTCGTGTTCTTTCCTATATTCCGCCAAGCGCACTTAGTTAATGATCCCCTCTCATTTCGACGTGGAATAAAAAAATACGACAACAAATGAAATTAATGAGAATTAGTGTTATCACAGTCAATATTTCTATTCAATTAAATTAACTAGTGCGCAACCCGTCGAAATTCGACGGGAAATTATTTTAACTTATTATATAAATCATTTTTAAATTTATTTAATTTAAAGTAATATAGTTGAAATTATATTAATTTGAATCATATTCCTCAATTAAATGTTAACCTTTTGTTAAAATAATAAATATTTTTTTATGTAGATTTTTATTTAATAATATTTTGAAAAATGTATCGATATTAAAAATTTTATTTCATATGAGCATCATCTCGTCTGAACCTTGTAGGATCATATCATAATCTAAATTTTGGAAGATGACAACTAACGTTTGAACATCAGACTTTTGAGTATCATCTCGTCTAGACCTTAAAATACAAAAAATGAACTTTTATGCGTCAAGTTTTTTTAACATCATTATCTAGAGCTTTAAAAATCAAAGTTGACTTGTAAGATTGTATGATTTGGAGCTTCTAACATCATAACTAACTTGTAAACATCATTTTGTATGGAACTTAAAAAAATCTTGACAAACTTTTATGCATTATTAGTTCTAAATATTATAATTGGGTTCCAAGAATCATCTCGTTTGGAGTTTAAAAAAATAAATTTAACCTGTGAGTATCATCTCATTTGAACTTTGAATGACCACAATTAAGTTACAAGAATTATATTGTGTGTAGCTTTACAGATCATTATCATCTTTAACTTGTAAGATCATAACTAACTTCTAAACATCATCTTGTATGCAACTTGAAAAATCTTGACAATTTTTTGTGCATTATTTCATGTGGAGCTTGAAATATCATAATTGAGTTTCGAGCATCATTTCGTTTGAAATTTGAAAGAATAAAATGGACTCGTGAACATTAATTATCTTCAAATCTTGAGTTTCGAGCATCATTCCGTCTGAAAATTGAAAGAATAAAATTGACTCGTGAACATTATCTCGTTTGAAGTTTGAAAGACCATAACTAAGTTTTGAAAATCATCTCGTGTGTAGCTTAAGAAAGTTGACACGAGATTCAAATTATATAATGAAAAAATAAATTGCTTGCTTTGTAAGTTCTCCTGAGGCCACCCATGCTTATTGTTATTGCTTATCGTGTTATAGTTGTAATAACCTAAACTATACGAATGAAAACAAAAACAAAAATGAATGTTGGAATTGTGTTAAAAATGAAAGTGGGGATTTTTGTCCCACATTGGTTTTGCTATCAAAGTAGGTGGAGACCTTAGGTTATTTAAGGAGTTCCAAGGTCTTTGATACAATTGCACCAATCACTACCTTTAGTCTTGTGATTACTTCTAGTTTGAAATTCCTTGCTCTTTGTTTTAGAGGGGTGAGAGGTTTTCAAAGGCTTGTAAGAGTGTAGTGGTTGTGAGTCAAGAGGGTGAGAAATACTGTGTGATTGTAGAAATTTATCATATAGTAATTTTTCAGTGTGTCGTGGTTTTTCTCCGGATTTGGAGTTTCCACGTTAAATTCTTGTGTTGTTAAATTGTGTCTATTTTTATTCTTATTTCTTGCTTCTACCAAGTTTGGATGGGGAACTGATTTCCCAACAATTGGTATCAGAGCCTGGCTGAGGTCTCTTGATATTCCAAGTATGCTCTGTGGTTGCAGCATTGTCTGATCTTCCACATCAGAAAGGATTTCTTGAGAAAGATCCGGGCGGGGGTGTCTCTTGCGAGACGGCTGTTCATTTTGGTGGAGAAGCGGTACGTCAAGTCAACTTCAAGTCCAAATGAAGTTCGACGTGGAGAAATTCGATGGAATAATAAATTTTGGCTTGTGGCAAGTGCAAGTCAAGGATGTGCTGATACAATCTGGTTTACACAAGGCCCTGAAAGGAAGTCCGAGTGCAGTCAAAAAGCCCGGTGCAGATGATGACGCAAACAACAAGTCCGGTATGAGTGATGAAGATTGGGAGGATCTGGATCTGAAGGCGGCAAGCACAATTCGTCTCTGCTTGGCCAAGAATGTACTTGCAAATGTACATGGGATTTCGAGTGCGAAGGAGCTTTGGGAAAAGCTGGAAGCTCTGTACCAAGCAAAAAGCATCTCGAATCGGTTGTATTTGAAGGAACAATTTCATACCTTACGGATGGATGAAGGTGTGAAGATTTCAGATCACTTGAGTATTCTCAATGGCATTATCTCTGAACTGGAGAGTATTGGAGCGAAAATTGAAGATGAGGATAAGGCGTTGAGACTCATCTTGTCTCTTCCACGTTCCTATGAACACATGAAGCCAATATTAGTTTATGGGAAGGAAACTCTGGTCTTTGCTGAAGTCACGGGCAAACTTCTTTTGGAAGAAAGAAGGCTGATGAGTGAAGGACGTCCTTCATCGGAAAATTCAGCAATGGTGGCCTTTAGCAGAGGGAGGAAGAAAGACTCCAAGGGCGTTGTTTGTTGGAGGTGCGGAAAACCCGGCCATACGAAGCGAAACTGTCCAGGTGGAGCTCGTCAAGGTGGAGCGGATTCGGCAGAAAGCTCCGAACAAGCAGCTAACATCGTGTTTGATGATGTCCTTTGAGGACATGAATATCCTTATGGCATGTCCAATGGCCATGATAGAGGATGTGACGATGTTAGTTGGACCACATGTGCATGGTTTTTTGGCTTGAATGCAGGTGTGTGGTGAAAAGTATGTCGATGGCTGATGACTTCTAGGAGGGCCAAAAGCTAGAAGGTTGCACCAAAATTTCAGCAAGATTTTTTCGACATGTGCCGAAGCAAAATTCTTAGAATGGTTTATTCTAAGTGTTCTACTCATTTGGTGGAGTAGGTTTATTCTCTTTTGAGGATGATGGTTCTTTGTGATAAGAATCATAATTGTCGGTGAAGACAATGGTGTTTTTTCTTTCATTTTTAACAAGGTGGAGATTGTTGGAATTGTGTTAAAAATGAAAGTGGGGATTTTTGTCCCACATTGGTTTTGCTATCAAAGTAGGTGGAGACCTTAGGTTATTTAAGGAGTTCCAAGGTCTTTGATACAATTGCACCAATCACTACCTTTAGTCTTGTGATTACTTCTAGTTTGAAATTCCTTGCTCTTTGTTTTAGAGGGGTGAGAGGTTTTCAAAGGCTTGTAAGAGTGTAGTGGTTGTGAGTCAAGAGGGTGAGAAATACTGTGTGATTGTAGAAATTTATCATATAGTAATTTTTCAGTGTGTCGTGGTTTTTCTCCGGATTTGGAGTTTCCACGTTAAATTCTTGTGTTGTTAAATTGTGTCTATTTTTATTCTTATTTCTTGCTTCTACCAAGTTTGGATGGGGAACTGATTTCCCAACAATGAAGAGTAATTTAAAGTTGCGATCACTTATTTCAAAAATAGTTACAAAAATTTGTAAGAACTCCTGGCATAATAAATATTTAAATTACTCATATCCAAGACTTTGAACTCAAATAAATTAAAATAGAAAAAATAAAATTTCTCCAAGTTTGGCCGTCTCTATCTGTATAACTAGTCAGTCCTTGAACTAAAAATAATTCTTGAACGATATTATAATACATTTTCCTTAATCATACTCATTCCTCATAACCATCATTCTCAAACAAGAAAAATATAAGAAAAATACATAAAGGAACTACTAAAAATGCTGCAGCTTTGAGCAAATCCTCTGTCCCTCTCGAAATCACACCAATTCTTGACCAGTCTCCACTATACCTGCAATTAAACGAAAAATTCCATCACAACTTATATGTAATTGATTCATAAAACAAAGGAACAATCATAAAAACAAATTATCTTATTATTTAGTACCCAGCATCGATGAATCCTAATGCAAAAACTCCAATACCAGATTGAATGATGAGATTCTTGCTGCTGAAGAATTTCAATGGGAAAATGGTCTTTTTTGGTGTAGTTGAATTTTGAGAATATTCCTTCTTCTTAGCAAATGCTGGAGAAATCACAAATTGTTTTCTGGTATTTCTGTTGGAATTCAGACAAAAAGGTTTGGTGCAGGAGACGAGGTTGAACATTCTTCTTATCTTAGATGTAGGTCTGAAAATTCTTATCTACTAATTTTGTGAGTGGGAGTGGCTGCTGTATTTTCATGGCATTGAGAGGTCAGCATTGGTCCTTCTCTTTGGCTTTTAATTTGCAAGGATACTCTGGGTTCATGGGGGTATGGGATTTTATTTTTAATATTCATTTTTATTCTCTTTATTGAAACATCCAAATATATTTCACATGGGTATTCAATCTTGGCCTATATTTATTTGAGGGAAATTTATTTTATTTTCTCTCTGAACTATAGCCTCCAAAATTAATAAATATAAATATTATTGTTTTTTGAGGCAATTTAAATATTATTGTTGCTAAGTTCTCTTTCTACCGATAGCTTGCAAATTGTGAGATTTTGTTGCTTCTCAGTGGAAATAAGTCATTTTAATAAATGGGTTTAATTATTACTCATTTTGCTATTTTTAGAATGAAACACACTTCGATGCACCTGAATACACTATATCTATATGTCGGCTCTAATTATATTTTAATTGTGATTATTGAATATAAATAAGAATTAACAAATCCTGATTAAGGTGATGCACTTTTTGCCCTTTGAATTAGTCCGATCAAATTAGAAAAAGACTTATACAAGTAACTCAATCTGGAAGATATTAGAGTTATACATGTAGCCTTCGGTTTAAAGGATGAGATAGGATTAGATTGAGATAGGATTAGATTAGATTAATCTTATGATATTTTGTTCGGCCGGGTGAATTTGGCCCGGTATTCAATCTCGAGATATTGCCATGTAGGATTAGTCTTGGATTATGAGTCTTGGCTTACCCCTATGACTAAATTAATCTTGGGCCAACTCAATTTTAAGTAATCTCGGACCAATTTAATCTCGCCAACCGAAGGGCGTTTCTTTTGTGTGATTGATAAAAATATTCATTTTTATTTTTAAGAGTAAAATTATTTTAATCCTATTTTTTAATGGGATTGGGATGAGAATCAAACAAAACTAGCTTAAATGATAAAAATAATCAAGAGTCTTGAAATATCTCAAAGTTTTAATCCATCAAAATAAATAAGGGATTAACCTTATTAAAATTAATCCTCCAAAGTAAACATTCTCATAGGATATTTCGATTAAAAAAAAAGAGTACATGATATACTGCATCTTATGTTCAGTTCTCAATATTACAATTGCAATTTAATTCAAGATATTATTTCAAATAGCAAATTTCACGGTTTTCAGTCAAAGCCTCCCTCCGACAAAAATGATCATCTGCTCTCGTTACCTCTACCCACTTTTTATGTGGGACTTTTTCAAAAAATGTATTTTTAGTGTGTATCAGTAAATGCATTAACTTATATTTTCTAATTATAAACTTATCAATTCAACCAAACAATTTTTCTTTAAGTAAGACTCAATCTTGACTTCGCCCATATTATATCTAGTTATTTTATCCAACGAACTGAACACCATCGTAGCATTGGATCTTTTTTATTGAAGAAAAACAAAAATGATGTTGGGTGCTACACAATGTTTGGCATTGCAGGATTTCGAATGAAAAAGGAAATATATAGGGACGAGATAAAACATCCAAAGTCAATATATCAAACTAGCCTATTTTTTTATAGCGAATTAAAAATTTATCCGCTCAAATATTTTTTAAAAAAATTATCCACTTTTGTGTTAAATGACTAAACTGCCCCTAAGATTAAAATTAAAAAATTACCCACTCTTAATCTCTATCTCTCGTATCGATTTCTCTCTCACTCTGTAAAGCGCTCTCTCTTTCTCTCTACACACTCTCTCTCTCCTTCCCCATTTCTTTCTCTCTTCCGGCGGCGGATCAGACTGCAGTGGTGGCAGGAGGTGAGGGCAGCGGACGACGTAGATCTCGTGAGTCGTGACGGCCGAGGGCGGCGGTCCTTGCAGCCTGCTGCTCGTCTGGCCAAAGAAGGGACGAAGGGGTCCTCGGCGGCGGCGGCAACCTACGGGCTGTTCGTCGGAATTTCTAGGGGAAGAAGAGAGAGGAATCAAGAGGCGAGGGCACGACGGAGCTGCAACTGCTGCGATAATGGCGGCTTAGGGCGGTGATTCGCCCGATTTAAGATGGAGGAGGATTTAGGGATTCTAGATTTTGGGAATTTTTCTTAGTTCTATGAAATCGAAAGATGAGATGAGAGATTGGAGAGGAGGAAAGAGAGGCACGACGGCGACGCCTCTGTTACCGAGGGAAGAGAGAGGGAACTGATTGGGGGCATGAAGAAACTAAAGTAAATCTGATTGTTGACTTTACCAAATCTATGAATTTTATTTTTGAATTCACAATCAGATCTTTAAATTCACAACTTAATATTATTAAATTAACTTCTAGATCTATGAATTCACCACTAAAACTAGAATTCTCAACCATCTTGATGAATTCACAACAGAATCATTATTTAAACTCGAATTCACAACCAACTCTATTGCTGGTGGTGAATTCAAACACAACTATAAATAATGCTAGTCGTGAATTTAAGTTTTAAAGCTTGAATTCACGACTAACAATATTTCTAGGTGTGAATTTATTTAAAACTTGAATTCACAACCAATGCTATTTATAGTTGTGAATTCACGCGAATTCACGACTAACACTATTTATAGTTGTGAATTCACGATTAACATTGTTTTTAGTTGTGGATTCAAACTTTAAAACTTGAATTCGGAACCAATACTAGCTATTCAATTGTGAATTCGAGTTTTAAAGCTTGGATTCACAACCAAAATCAATGATAGTTGTGAATTCGAGAGCAATTTTTAAATTTTTATATGCAAGGGTAAAATGATAATTGTGGCTAATTTTTATTTTTATCTTAATGGGTAATTTTTAAATTTACTATTCCAAAATGGCTATTTTCCAAATCACTCAAACATTTAACATAAAATCTCCCGTACACTTGGGTGTACGGTACACCCGGATCAAACCCGAACAGGATCCTGACCCGGATCTTACTCAACTGGACTATCATACCCGAATGTCACGTGTGAGTGTTATTTCGATATAGTGTTAGTGTCATTTCAATATAGTGTTAGTGTCATTTTCGAAGTAGTGTTATTTGTAAAATAAAATAGTGTTATTGTTAGTGTTATTTCGAGATCGTATTAGTGTTAGTGTTAGTGTTAGTGTCAGTTCAAGAAACAATGGGTCAGGATACGTCTAATTGGATCAGGATCCGGGTCGGGTACAACCCGCGTGTGCGGTACACTCGGGTGTACAGGAGACCACCTCAACATTTAATAGATATTTTAGTAAATAAATCAAATTATTACGTTGTCGAAAAAAGAGATTGCCTATATATTGAGTTTCGGTTTATTTATTTTATGATGGGTTAGTGAAACGTACAGGCCTAATAGTCAAGCTCTGCGGCCCATTTGATAGCTATGATGAGGCCCATTTCTGATAATAAATTGAGAAAAATTAAACTCCAAAAATTCTTAATTCCCTTCTCAGCATGGAAACATCATTTCACCTGCCACCCAAAACCCCCAACCTCAGCTCAAAACCCCCAATTTTTAACCTCAGCCACTCAACAATGGCGCACACCCCAACCCCCGCGCAAGTCCACAAATTCCCCCAGCACACATACATCGACGCCCTCCGGTGGCTGCCCCACCTCTCCACCTTCTCCCGCCACGTCCTCCTCGCGGCCTACGACTCCAACACCTCCACCCCCTCCCTCCAAACACTCACTTTCTCCCCTTCTGAAACCGCCCCTTCCCTCATCCCCCAAGCCTCTGCCCTCGCCCCCTCAAGAATAACATTTTTTGAAAATCTCCCCTTCTTCCTTAAGCCATTCCAGAGCCCTAATTGCTTCCGCCACTTTTTCTGGCTCACTGCTATTTCACTCCGCTGATTTGATTAATGGGTTTTTAGATCTCGAGTTCTCCTTGCCGGAGATGGGGTTTCATTCGTGGCCCGTTTCGGCGATTGATTTGAACGAGAATGGGTCGGAGTGTGTGAGCGTTGGAGAGGATGGGTGTGTCAATTTGGTGAGCGTGTCGGCATGGAAGGGTTTTATGAGGGTTTATGATAGTAAGGGTTTGGTTTCGTATAGTTCGGTGAAGTGGGCTTCGCCTGTGGAATTCATCACCGGCGCGTTTGGGTTTGGCCTTCATTGGTGGGATCAGCGGAAAGCCGGTGGGCCGGTGGCGTTGTTCAAGGATGATTGGTAATTATAGCTACCTTTTATTCAAAACAAACAGAAAAAGTGATGATTTTGTTGTACTCATATGCTGATGTGCATGCCTGCATTGTTTTTGTTGTAGATTGATACTTGAATGTTGCATTTGAAGTTTGAGTTGTTGATATGAGATTATGTTATCAATCTATGTATCCCGAATGGTTTTGTCTTTGTTCGCTGTGCTAAATCGAAGGATTGTAGCACAAGCAGGCAAACACTTTGGCTTAAAATTCATGATGTATCAACCGAGTGTTGGAGTGGAAGGAAGTAATTCTGCAAAATCAATGCGAGTTGATTGCTAAAAGTTTAGTTTTCTGATTGTTTTGTAGACTTGGTGAATTTCTTTGTATAGATTATCAGTGACTGCTGCCCTACCTTCAATTTTGGTGTTATGTGTTGGTACGTTTTGGCCATAATGATGAAGATTTATCTGACCATTCAATAACATGTTGCAAGTGCTAGATTCTGTCGACGTTTTCTTGCTGGGGTGTTTTTAACATTCCAACATTCATATATGTATTTAGTAAAATAAACGAAGGAGATTGCATTGATGAGACATGTGGTTCAACTTATTCTAGTCTGTAAAACCTTCATTTGCTCCTCAGATTTGGTATTTCTGTATCCAGATCGATCAGCTAATCTGAATTGTGATATGTAACACTTGAGTGGGCATGAGTTCAATATCTCCAGGCCAATCCCAATTGCCGTAAATGGACTCCTTAAAATCTAGTTTGTCAACCATTATTGTATTACTTTATTCTTTCATTTAGAGATGTGAACAGTACTCTTTTTGACCTAATTTTCTTAAGAAGGCATTGTACAGAACCTTTTGATTGGAGGCTATAGTGTTGAAATTAGTCACTTTGTTCCTAGAATTTTATTGTTGTATTGTAAAGCTGAAACATGTTTTCCATGATGACATTAACAGGACAAAAGAAGCTGCTTCAGGCATTGTACATACCATTGATATTCATTCATCACGAAAACACACTTGCCTTGTAAGATGCCTCTTTATCTTAGATTTTATTTAAATATGACCTTGGTTGACAGTCCTGAAGTTTAGACCGGAAAATATTGTACTTTTCTTGCAAACTAGTTTGGCTTTGAAAGTAAAGATACAAATTGAGCTAAGGAAAATGGAATCTGGATATTGGATTTGCTAATGTTTTTCTTTGTGAAGGCAGGAGGCTCTTCTGGTGTTGTGTTTGCATGGGATATACGTCGGCCAAAGCATCCTGTTATGTTGTCTGGGGCTGGCATTGGTGATGCACCAGCAAATTCCATAGTAGAAAGTGATATATGAGAGGTCCACTATGACAACTATACCCATTCTTCCAAGATGAGTAACTCGTCATCATCTACTATTCTGCCTACTATGATTTGTCAGAGGATGGAATACTCGCTGTGATTGAGCAAGGTACACATCCTTTATTTGATCATGTGGTCGCAGACATTTATTTGAACTACCGAGTAATAAATGGGGCCTATCACAATATACATTTGATTGAGAACTGATCTGTTTCAAATCAAAATTAGGTGAAGAGCCAACAGAGCTTTTGGCTGAACCATGTGCAGTAAATAGCTTTGACATCAACAGGGAAAACCCATCGATATGTAAACTTTACCATCCAAGTCCCTTTTTCTCGTCAATGCCTTGTTCTTTGGGCTTTGTGTATGTTTATGCACAAATCTGTTATTTAGCAAGAGTGTTGCCTTGCAGGAAGTCATATGCAGTTTGGAGTGGGAATCCGTTGCTATTTTAACACGGCCAAAAAGCTTGACTTGAGGAATGTGTCCATATATGGTGAACTCAATTTTGAACAAAGTTTTTGTGTATTGGGATGTAGATAGTCTTGGTCAGTTATGAAATGGGATGCATACCAAGTTGTCGAGATGAGACAGATTATTGCTTGTAGAACTATTGTATTTCTGTTGGGTTTGTCTTGCAATGAAATTCCTCGACAAATTTGAATCTGAGGTATTGATGGTGTACACTGCAACTGTGTGCACTTGTTTTTGGTGTGTCGAGTTTTCTTCCTAAAAAATGGAAAGCATATAATAAGGTTGTGAAGAACCAAACCATTTTGGACTTTTTTCATCATATTGCCCACTCTTGAAGTTTTATACTCGCAAATCTTCAAAGTATATGAAGCAAATTTGAATTCCCCTCCCCCTCGGTTCTTTTTTAAACACAAATCAATCGTTGCAAGCACGAGAATAATTGAATACAGTCACTAATGACACTGTAGAAAGACCATATCTGAAGTGAATCGGTCAGTATATATCATATTTTTCCATTCAACTCCAAAATATAAATGCTTGCTAAAAAAATACTCCCTCCGTCCCACGAATTTTGACACGTTTGGTTTCGCCACGGGAATTAAGGAGTTGTAGATTAGTGTTTTAAGTGTGTATGTAATAAAGTATAAAAGTGATAAAGTAGGAGAGATAATGCGATAAAGTGATAAAGTAGGAGAGAGAAAGGTAATTAAGAACACTTATTGTTTAGCTAATTGTTACTATATTTAGAAACGTGTCAAGATTTGTAGGACGGTCCAAAAAAGAATGCGTGTCAAGATTCGTGGGACGGAGGGAGTAAACCTTATTTATATAAACACGAAATATTTATATTAGTACGAGAATAATTGAATAGAAAGACAAAATGTTTTTCCATTCAACTCCAAAAAAATAAAAGCTTGCTAAAATAATAAAAAATGTAAACCCCCTTATTTATTATCTAAACACAAAATGTTTTTTATTTTCTTTTTCTTTTAAGTAAAAAATATGGTTAATAAACGCTTGCTAAAATAATAAAAAATGTAAACCCCCTTATTTATTATCTAAACACAAAATGTTTTTTATTTCCTTTTTCTTTTAAGTAAAAAATATGGTTAAAAAAATGATTGTGTAATTGGGCTGACCCACCTGGCCTTTATTGGACCAAGAGCGCACCGGACGGAGGGAGTAAACCTTATTTATATAAACACGAAATATTTATATTAGTACGAGAATAATTGAATAGAAAGACAAAATGTTTTTCCATTCAACTCCAAAAAAATAAAAGCTTGCTAAAATAATAAAAAATGTAAACCCCCTTATTTATTATCTAAACACAAAATGTTTTTTATTTTCTTTTTCTTTTAAGTAAAAAATATGGTTAATAAACGCTTGCTAAAATAATAAAAAATGTAAACCCCCTTATTTATTATCTAAACACAAAATGTTTTTTATTTCCTTTTTCTTTTAAGTAAAAAATATGGTTAAAAAAATGATTGTGTAATTGGGCTGACCCACCTGGCCTTTATTGGACCAAGAGCGCACCGGCCTGTTATCCTTCCACTGCGGAGAGCGGGATGTTAACGCTGCTCTGTGAAGCCAGCCTGACACGGTCCCATCCACTCTAAGGGCCACGAAGCCCAAGCCTTCGCTCGAACCACGTAGCCCAACTCCCAGCTTGGAATGGACAGCCCAGAGTCAGCGCTCCAAAGCCCAGCCTGCGAAGTCAGGCCAACATCCAATCATTTCATTGCCCCCACTTGGGTCACAAGCCTACGTTACTAAGCCCGGCGAGCTATAACGAAAGCTTTCCTATTATAAACATTACTGAATTGATGTATGATACCAATGTGGGAACCATATGCATTTTGCACAACTCTCATTGCACAACCCCCATAGTTTGATGCATTTCTTTCGAATCTCTCTCTTTGTGCATTAACTATGACGGTTGAGTTTTACCTATTTTGTTGCTCGATCTGATTCTACATATAATTTCTCTGCAATATTTGAAGAGTGCATAACATTGTGGAAGCATTGCACTCGTATAATGACTAATGATACAAGCATATTTACCCCTATTTGGCTCGATTCGAAGTTTTTGGTCAATAATAAATAAGAGCATTTAGTGGTTCTGTCAATTTAACAAGAATATAAAGGGCTAGTCCAATAATATATGTTGGTTCAAAATTATTTCTCTCTTGCAATGATGCATTGGAGTATTAAACCTTAAGTCAGCAATTCAAGTCTTGCCTCATTTATTTTCTTATAAATACTGCTTGTTTTGTTTGCATCTCCAGTTTGACCCACTTGTATAATTGAGATTATAAATTTGAAGGATTATTGGAGACTAATAGGAGTGGATGTGTTGGAATATGTTTGATCGAGATTGACGTTGGGAGAGCCTTATTTTGCTTTGTCTTTGTAGATTTTGCTGTGTTTGGCTATGTTTTGTTAATTCTCGTGTACCAGTGGTTTGTGAATGGAGCCATCCACGAGCAAATGTCAAGTCTGACAAATAGATGAGAAGCTCATTTTCAATTCTTATCTCCTAATCTACAAGGTCGTATAAATAAACAAAATAAAAAGACGTACGTCTTACACATCAATTTTGCGTCAAATTACATGGATTAATTGATGCATATATTCGTATATATGCCATCTTTTCTAAAGCTAAATATTCTTTGGAATAAAGAATAATTCGACTTTAATGTGGGGTTTAAATAGATTTCCGATTTGATGTGTGTTGTTCGAAATCAGCATTAAAATTAAAAGGTAAAGTCGAAGAATCCCATTCTATTAAATGATTATCAATTCAGGAAATTGCAGAATTTGTTTACTTCTTTACTTCTCATGTTTCACATGAATCACTCCTCAAGTATATACTCCATCCGTCCGTCAAAAGTAGACCATTTTGATTGGGCACCGATTTTAATAAAATTGATGATGATTTTGATGTAGTGGAGAAATGGTCCCACCACTTTATGAGATGTGTGGTTGAGATTGAATTTGTGTGAGTTTTTTTGTAAATAAAGAGTGTTTGTAAGGATAAAAGATTAAAGTGGATGGTGAAACCATTTTCATAAGAGGAAAGTGGTATACTCTTTGCGGACACCCAATTTAGTAAAAGTGGTCTACTTTTGACGGACGAAAGAGAGTATTTATTTATCTACTAGAAGAAAGTAGTATCTATTTAGTGGTACTATATTGTTTGGTGTAATTACTTGAAAGGTAGAGAAATTTAGCTCATCCTCGAATTGCTTTTAAAATATATTAGTAATTTTTACAAACATGGCTGAGATAAAAATAATAGAATAAAATCAACTATTCATTAATATCCATTTTTGATCTTCAAATATTTAACTCAAACATTATTTACAACAAGTTCGACCTATACAAACGACAAACAACATTGAAAATATAATTTTAGTTTATTTGATCTATCTATTAAAATTTCGTGTTATCGTCTTCAATTGCAATTTGCAACGACAACGCACGATATCTTACATGTGTACACTTATGATGTCATGCAATACAACTGTAACATTAAGTTTAATCCTACACTAATCTAAAGATACAATAGGACAATGTAACAGAATATCCCTATATACATACCAATTTTGTTTGGACAAGATGTGAAATTTCAGTCGACCTCAAAGCCTAGAGGATAAATATGTTGGACTCATTTGCACCACTAATCAAAGACCTAAATGTTTGGCCATGATATTTTGCCAGCTGTGATGTGGATAGACAAAATAAAAGAGATTCTAGTGTGGCCTGCAGAAGCAAATGCAAGAATATATGGAAAAGTCCAATTTAATTTCATATCTTCTTTATTGATACGTCAATGTTGTAAAGTTTCATGCGTATCACTTATATCTTTCACTATGGTCCTACCATAACAAAAAAGGGATCCTACAACTCTCTACATATGCTACCTAAACTTTATTCAATTAACAAGCTCAAGGAAAAGAGATAATGTAGATAAATTAAATGCATTTCAATAGAAGGACATTGCAAAAATTGTGTAATTAATTAATAATTTATTACATCTCGTATTGTATTCACGAAGACAAATAATCAAACTTGCATAAATTTATGTAGCTTGAGATGCTATACCACATAAACTCAATCACTGATATATTTACATTGTCCATTTTTTAATGATATTTCATTTCAATTTAGTTTTCGTCTGCAAAAAAAAAAAAAAACAAAGCAACTTTTTCAGGCGATCAGTAAAACATCGTCTTCTATTTTTCAGTTCTCACATGATCGACAAGGAAAAAATCGCTTCTATATATGACACTCTTCATCATCTGTCATCTTCATAACTGAGAGTCATCATATAGAGAGAGAAAGAGATGAACTCTTTTGCTTGGATCGTAATCCTCTTATGCACACCTAATTTCCTCACAACTTTGGCTCATCAAAATTCTGAGATGTTAAGGAGCAAAGATATATTGATTTCCTCGCACGAATTAGCGTTCGCCAATATGGAAGAAAAACATGGTGAGAATCACTTAAAAAATGTATGGTTTTGAATCTTGAAATTGAGCTTCGATTCTATGCAGAGTATGGGCGTCGAAGAAAGCTCACGGCGGCGGAGGAGATCGCGCTGACCGGTAAGGGGCAGAAAGGGAAAGGTGCATACGGCGGCGCCAACGTTGTTCACCGGCGGCCAGGCGATAAGAATGCTGCGGCGTCGTATTCGTATAGGCCTTGGTTCTTCGTTTTATGCGCCGCCATTCTTGGTTTCAGCTTCTTCTCATGAAGACCACTATTTTGGCCCTTGTTTTCGTCTTGTATATTTGGTTGATGATTGTATGTTGGTTTGGTAATTAGCATTGATGAAACTGAAGATATATGCCCGATTTTCGGTTATTTCATCACGTATTTGTTTGATTGATACACAAGTTGATGGATCCTTCAAGAAATAGAGGAAACAGAGATTGCGTAAGACCTACTTCACATCTCGCATATCAGATTTTTCAATTACTTATTGTAGGGATTTCGAAAGAATCGAGCAACACACAATCAAAGAAAACTTGAGAAGAAAGAACAGCAGCGTTTACGTGGTTCGGCCACTAACGACCTACGTCCACGGCAGATGGAATTCACTCTTATTACTCGATGTTTTACAGATTACAACAATGGTGTTTCGAGCTCAAAATAGCTTCGCTTAACACTCTAACTCTCTCTGTAAAACCCTCTCCTTTTCACTCTCTACAATGGAATGAACAGTAACCAAAATACAATGAGAAAACTAAGATATATACCCTATATCCAACGGCTGCAAGTAAAGAGATTAAACCAGCAGATCATAACAAACTTCCATTCTGTTATCAGCTGGCTATGATCCTCTACAGCAGCTCCATGCATGCGTCCATGCACCAGATAATGTGAGCACCAATCACACTTATCATATTTCAACCTCCTTTGATATTTTATCAATATAGAGAATCAAGAATTACAAGACCTTTATTAATACTAGCAGAGATTATGTGCGTCTAAATTTACAAAAATATTAAAGTTGAATTTAGAAAAGTGGTATGAATTAAAATTATATAGATCATCTGGATACCAGTTCTTGAGCGCAAACGGATTGCAAATCAGAGTTTAGACGAAAGAGATATGGCCGAAAGAAGAAAGTCACGCGCATAAGTGAAAATCGGCGATCACCGTTCTGGTCACTAATTTCGCTATTTTCTCTGCGTTTTATGAATTTTCAAGCTTTTTATCAGTATTTTTAAGTTTTATACTGTGTTTTCCCCGGTGCCTTTATATAGGCCCTCTTTATCTTTTCATATTTTGCAAGGAATGTTCATTCCCATAAACATGGGATAAGCAATTCCTCCTCTTATGTTCATTCCCCTACTCTTCCCTTTACGATCAGTGCGTAAACGCCTTCGTCTTTGATGATTTCAATCGGAGGAAGAGTCGAAAGAAGAATGAGAAGAATACGACGTTTTTTTATAATGAACATGAGAGGTAACAAATTTGATGGTAGGAATTAATGTGAGAAATGAAGTTAGATGAATTAGTATTTATAGATGAAAATTATAATAAAAAAAATAAAATTTAAAATTGTCGTTACCAACATCCATTTTTAATTTTTTATTCAAAAGAGCCGTTACAGATTTTTTATTTTATTTTTATTATATTTATTAGGGCAAAGGTGCATATTGGCCCCTGAACATGACACCCCTATAGCTTTTACCCCCAGGATCGGTCAAAGCGCGTTGACCTCCCTGAACTCTCGAAACAAGGGTGCAATTAACACCCTCAGTTAAACGGCGCTCAAACGACGTGTGTTTAATTTTTTTTTTCAAGCGTCATCTTCTTTGTCTCATCTGGTAGCCGTCGCGGCTGAGTCCGGCGAGGCCGCGCCCGGCCGTTGGCGTCGCTCCCTTCGTCTGTTCCTATCTCCTCCTTCACCCCTCTCAATTTCTCAATTCCAGGTACTCTACTTGTAAAATCGAGCCCTAATCGAGCCCCAACCATGTCCTTCTTTTCTTCCAGTTTCCGGCATCCATGGTCGTTCATACTAGTAAATCTTTCCTCAATATTATTATTATTATTATTATTATTATTATTATTATTATTATTATTACAGAATAAGGGGAATTCAAGCAATTCGCAAATGTGAGCAGGCGAGTGCAATTGAAACAAAAATCAGAGAAATACCAATTTGTCTCATAAATTGGTTAACTTCTCTGGCCTTCCATTGTAAATTGTCGGGGCTATAAGCGCCCCCGATAGATCAGGCTGTATTTCATTTTTTCACTGTTTGGGCCTACGGCAACAACATCGAACATTATC
The DNA here is from genome assembly GCF_028751815.1 of Salvia miltiorrhiza. Classification (NCBI taxonomy): domain Eukaryota; kingdom Viridiplantae; phylum Streptophyta; class Magnoliopsida; order Lamiales; family Lamiaceae; genus Salvia; species Salvia miltiorrhiza. The sequence goes on from NC_080387.1 coordinate 64,992,393, forward strand.
CGATATCAAAAATATTGAAGCATCTTTTGTATTTGAAGAAATAGAATAGCCAAGGGATTTTGGACTTAGCTTCTAGGTAAGAGGGAGGCTGATTGCTGGATTGGCAGAACAGTACACCATAACTTGCCAATTTGGGAAAATATACTCGGGACGGCGAAGACAACTGGTACTCGGAGATTTTGTAGATCGGAATCACAGGAGATTGCCCAAGATCGCCAAGGATAGGTACATCGACATGTCGAGATCCGATTTGCCGGAGTGGGATGGTTTCGCCATAAAATTGAAGAAATTCAGGCGGAAAAGATGACCAAGAAAAAAAAAATTAAAGTTAAACGGCGTTAAACAGCGGTTTAACACGGGGTGTTATTTGCACCCTTGTTTCGAGAGTTCAGGGAGGTCAACGCTCCTTGACCAATCCTAGGAGGGTAAAAGTTATAGGGGCGAGATTGAAGAAAATACAATTTTAAGGATAAAAATATGCAATCATATATCTTACCAATTATGCAAAGTAAACGCTTTTAAATGTTTAAAATTGCTCAATGTTGGGGTGTTTATTTTCTATATATAAAATCATAAATTCTGAACCTTTAATATTGTCATATATGCCAATAATCCACAAATATAATATGAGATGTCACGCTAAAAGACAATAGAGAATTTGAACTGATGAAAGAATAGATCTATCGTCAATTAATGTGTGGTAAAAAATGTAGCAATTAACTTTTATATTATAAGCACATGGGATCATCCTAATTTTGAATCTTTCGATATATTATGTTTTAGTATAATTTTAAAATAATTAACTAGGGCTCATTAATTCAACTCCAGAGTTTATAATTATTTTATATTTATTTTTTCATTTTTGACTTAATAATTGATTATTGGAACTAATTTCTCCCAAAAGGGTATATAATCTTAATAAATTTCAATCATAAATCTATGGTTTTAATTATTATAAATGTATAATTAATTAAACCCAATTAAACTTTTAGAATTATAAAAAATCTCATTATAAAAAAACGTTAATATGGACGGAATTCACTACTAGAAACTGCGCGATTAGCGACGGAATTTTCCGTCGCTAATCGCCAAAATTCCGTCGCTAATTTCGTTTACCGACGGATCAACGACGGCCGTCGTGTGTCGCTGTAAAAGTGGTCGGTAAAAAAAATAGCGACGGAATTAGCGACGGAAAAAAATAGCGACGGAAATAGCGACGGAAAATTCCGTCGGTATTAGCGACGGAAATGAATTCCGTCGCTATTTTTTTTTTCCGAAAAATAATAACAAAAATAATTTTTTTTTTGTTTTTTTTTTTTATCGATCTAGTTTTATTCTCCACAAGTATTTTGGTATTTCTAATGTATTTTGAACTTAATTGCATACGTTAAGACGAATTTCCCAGTGGGTCACCCATCTTAGTTGTGCTCTAATTCAAGCACGCTTAACCTTGAAGTTCTTTTCGAATGGTCACCAGTACAGAACACGCGTATTATTGATATAACTATCACCTATTAATTCATTTAAACTCTATTTTAATATACAATATCATTTATTCATGACCTTAGAATATGCTGAAGTCATATCTAAGACTTGTGGTGCCGACGAAAGAATGACGCTAAATATACGATCGAATTTAAAATAATAAAAAATATTAATATTATAGTTAGTTAAAAAATATATATATATATATATATTATTGTTGAAAATAACAATAAATTTAAAATATTCTCAATAATTTAAAAATAAGAATAAATTAGAATATTAATTAAAAAATTAATAATATTTTTAAAAAAATAAAAATAACAAAAAAAATTTTAAAAATTAAAAAAATAAATAAATTATATTTAGCGACGGAATATTTTCCGTCGCTATTTTTTACGAAAAATAATAAAAATATATAAAAAATAAAAAAAATAAAAAAAAATAAAAAAATCATATTTAGCGACGGAATATTTTCCGTCGCTAAGAATTTCGTCGCTATTTTCGTCGGTAACTTTAAAAAAATAATAAAAAAATAAATGAAAAATAATAAATAATATTTAACGACGGATTATTTTCCGTCGCTAATAATTCCGTCGTTATTTTCGTCGGTAAATTTAAAAAAAATGATAAAAAATAAATAAAAAATAATGAATAATATTTAACGACGGATTATTTTCCGTCGCTAAAAATTCCGTCGCTATTCCGTCGGTAATCCGTCGGTAAAATTTTGAAAATATCTTCGTCGGAATTCCGTCGCTGTTCCGTCGGTGATTACCAACGGATTATTTTCCGTCGGTAATTCCGTCGGTGTCCGATATGTTTTTTTGTAGTGATTAGAGATGGAAAAATAAAATGGATCGTTCATTATGACAGACTTACGATGGAAATTTGAATTCGGTAAAGGTGGTATTTTACGACAATTTCTAAGAGAAATTTCCATCTTTAAAATCTAACAACGGATAGAATCCGTCTCAACGTGTAATTTAAAAATTATAAAAATAAATGTAAAAAGTAATGATGGAAAAATTCTGTTGCAAAATTACTAAATAAAATACAAAAATAATTTGAATTCCTAGCGACGAAAATTTCGTCTCTGTTTTGGTCTCAAATTCACTGGTCAGAGAGAATTTATGTGGCAAGTATGTCGTAAGGGTATAATGGTATGGATTCTTTGTGCGATGAGTTATACGAGGCCTTTGTGCAGATTAAAGAGAGTGTTGTTATGGAGTTTTGTCATGTTTGGCGAGAGGCGAATTGCGCCACTCATTGTTTATCGAATTGTACTGCTTGGTCTGATGATGTAATGATCTAGAAGTCGAATTTTTCAATCTGGCTTACAAATATTGTGCATCGTGATTTAATATAGTGCACTACAAGAAAAATGTATAGGAATCGATGGTTCGAGTGGACCATCTCAATTTCACTCCACGTCTTATGATTAGCGTTTCGTAGGTCTGCAGGATGAGTTGTACCAGGAGCGAGAGAAGTGCAGGCAAGAGTTTGAGTGAATGAAAGAGGAATCAGGGCGTACAAAAGCTCACCTACTTGCTCAACATGAGTTTCTTGTGCAGTTTTGGGCACGGTGTAGCCTTCCACCCCTCTCCCACCACCTCTCTAATTTTAGTGGATGAATGTAATAGACGGTGATACTTTTTGTGACGCCCCAACTTTCTTATTAAATAATAAAATGTATTCTGAATAAAAATTATAAAATTCCAACATTTTAAACAACTAAAATCTCAATTTCAAAGAAAATGTATATAAACATCATAAATTGAGTCTTTATTCCAATTGAAAAAAATAAAACATTATTCTTCCTTTATCTTGACCATCACTCGCCCCGTCTCTCATCGCCCGAGTCATCTCCTGAAAAAGATATTGTTTTGGGGTGAGTACAATAAACTCAGTGGGGTGCATTTATCCATATTATAAGAATCACAACAACATATAAGTGCAATGAAAACTGTCTGCTCTTTCATATTGACCGAAAACAATAACTTTCTGTCTCTTAGCCCGAAGGCTATATAACTTTCTGTCTCATATAGCTCGTTGCTATAACTTTCTGTCTCATATAGCCCGTAGGCTATAACTTTCTGTCTCATAGCCCGGAGGCTCTGCATGTTTCTCGCACATATAAATTGAGTAAAACGTATAATAAGGATAAATGTTAAATTCAACGTTATAACCCCACCTTAACATTTCTTGGATAAAACTTGCAATTAAATAATTAAGTCTCGCGCGCCGTTCCTAAAATGAATTATGAAATCATAATTAAAAATATGCTTAAACAATAAATGCACATGAAGATGGATCTATAAATGTAAATAAAATCTTTTTCTATTATTACTAATAATTTACTAATCAAATATATTTTAAATACTAAAACATATACAACAATTCCAATATGTATTTGATAGAATAAAATCGCAACTCACTAACATAAATAACGAGGAAGACTTATATATATATATAGTTATTATACTTAAATAAATAAATAAGGACTACGTATGCATCATCTTATTAAAATGCGATTTTATATAAAAAGGGAAAAGGAAAAAAGAACAAAGAAACCCTAGAGAGCACAAAAAAGCAGACTTAGGGCCGAGCCTCATTAAAACCTTTTCATGGAAAACCCCGTGGGAAAAACCAGGAAAGGAAAAAGAGTTCTCGTCAAAAGACAAAAACCACGACCAGAAGAGCGTAAAGGAAAGTTTCTGAAACTCCGGCCTAACCATCGTTTCAAAACAATCCCGGCTCAAACTAGTCACAACCGAAACAAGAACAAGCAAAGCAACAAAGATGATGTCCGGTGAGACGCTGTCGCCATCATCCAAGAAACAGAAAAAATAGTTGAACCTCAGCCGGTTAGACGCCGTCGCTGAGTAAACCAAACCCATGTCCCCAAAAACACCAAGTGAGAAGAGATTTTTTCCGGTTATATGCCGTCGCCAAATCTCTCAGCAGAGACTACACACGAGATCGAACAGCAGCAAGCTGGAGATCTTCTTTGAGAACCCTACAGATCAAAAGACAAACGAGACAGAGGCCGGAAAGGTCGCCCCTGTCCCATGTCATCAATTCTTCATACGAACGCGACTATGAGTCGCCATATCCAAAGAAACCGCAATCTTAATATCCTCAATAGCAAAGGGCCACCACCCTTCGATCCGGGCATGATTAGCCATAATATCCGCCACACTATTTCCTTCTCTATAAATATGCGAGATCTGAATTCGAAAAGTTGAAAGCCAATTTAAAGTCTGTTTCCAGAGCGGTAGAAAACGCCAGGGAACATTCAGAGAACGAGATTGAAGAAGCTGGACAACATAAGACGAGTCTGCTTCAATCCAAAGCCAATGCCAACCACGAGAATTCGCAATTCGAACAGCATGCATGATCGCGAAAAGCTCCGCTTCAAAAGCGAACCCCGAACCCCCTTTATAGTGATAACAACCGCGAACCGCACCCCAGTTATCGCGGAACACACCGCCCGCGGCAATGCTCCCAGGTTTCCCAAGTGCCGAACCGTCAGTATTGACTTTAATCCACTGCCCCGCCGGTGGCCACCAGTGAACCTCAATCATCATAGGGGGCGAAACAGCGCGCATAGCGACCCCAATTTGCCTAAGCACCAAATAATCTTGCCAAGAGTTATTAGAACGCCCAAGCTTAGGGAAATTGGAATCCATCTCCTTAAACGCAACTTTCAAGAGCCCAAGAATCATATTCGGGTGGAAACTAGCATCATTAAAAGTCACTTGATTGCGGCAATCCCAAATTTTCCAAATAAAATTAATCACTCCAGCTTTCCAGTAGGACCGAACCAATGGACTGAAATCAGTGTTCCATGCAGCAGCTAACATGCTATGAATATCCAAGCAGTCCAGCATGTGCGATTTGGCAAACCAATCAAAGAAAACCACCCAAGTCTGCCGGATAACACTGCAATTCCAGAACAAGTGGTCAATAGACTCCTCAGCCAACCCACACATCACACATCTGTTGGGGCCGTGCATGCCCCTTTTGATTAGACCATCCAGAGTCGGCATCTTCAAATGCAGAATCCTCCAGGTGATAAGAGATCTTCTGTCAGGAATAAAACGCTCCCAGATCCAAGTGCCCCAAAGAACTTTTGGAAAATGCGGAGACTGCGAAACATAGGCAAGAGAGGCCGAAACCTCCCCACTAACAGAAGGTTTCCAGAAGCGAGTGTCACTCTCTTCCCCAATTGGAAGCAAGAGAATATCCACCACAAGATCAGGAAACTGAATAATAAAATCCGGAGTGAAATGCCAAACACCATCATAGAAGTAATCACTCACAGCTTGCTGCAAGAAGTCTCTCATAAAAGGCGGAATATGAAGCTTGTCCGCCAACTTGTAACCCAGCCAATCGTCATGCCAGAAATAAATGTGTTCTCCAGTGCCAATATAGGAATAAGAATCCATCACCAAGGAGTTCACATGCTCCCTCACGCCAGTCCAAAATGGAGAAGAAGCCAAGAACATCTTGGCATAGCCAAAATTCGACAAGTAGCGAGTCGCCATGACCGAAGGGGCGAAGTCTCGGCCTTGCACAAGCTTCCAGGCCATCTTCATCAAGAAGCTTCTATTCATAGCCGAGAAAGACCTAACCCCGAGGCCACCTTCCGACCGAGAAGCGCAAACCCTAGACCAGCTTACCGGGCACGAAGGCTTTTTGTCCACATGTCCCGACCAAATAAAGTTGCGGCACTTCCTATCCAGTTTATAGATGAGGGATTTAGGCCATCTATATATCATCATAGAGTGCGTTACTGAACTTTGAATCACAGAACGAACCAAGCAAATTCTGCCAGCCATAGATAAGTGAAGCCCCTTCCAACTTGAAAACTTGTTGACAATCTTATCATAAATACCAATCAAGTAAGAAGCACGCATGCGACCAGAGAATATCGGGACTCCCAAGTAGGTAACCGGCAAAGATCCCATCGCAAAGCCAAGCTCATTAATCACACGATTCTTCATAATGCAAGAAACGCCCCTCCCGAAGAAAACGTTAGACTTAGCAGGGTTACAGATTTGTCCCGAAATATCACCATAGAAATCCAAGATTTCTTTGATTTTGCGAGCGTTTTTCATCGACGCCTTACAGAAAATCAAGATGTCATCAGCATAAAGCAAATGAGTAGGAAAAGATGCCTTTCTGCTGAAATCCATGGAAATAATGTGACGAGAAGTCACACAAGTGAGGAATAAGTGACTCAAAACATCCTCAGCAATTCCAAAAAGAATAGGAGAGAGAGGATCACCCTGCCTAACTCCCATGGAACAAGCGAAGTAGCCACTCAACTGCCCGTTGTAAAGAATGGAAATCCGGGCAGAACTGAAGATAATGGAAATCCATTCAATGAACTTTCCATGGAAACCATTAACCCTGAGCACATTCAGAATAAAGTCCCAGCGCATAGTATCAAAGGCTTTGCGAATATCCACTTTGCACGCCATATTCGAGCGTTTGCCCGTGCGATTCATGCAGCTAAAACCTTCAGAGCCAAGCATGATACAGTCATGAATCGAACGACCTCCAATAAACCCAAATTGGTTTGGCGACACCCCAACTGCCGCCACTTCCCCCAATCTGGTAGCGATGATTTTGGAAATAATTTTAAAGAAGAAATTTGACAGAATGATAGGTCGTAAATCAGCCACCGTCTCCACCACATCCTTTTTTGGGATCAAAATTAAGATGCTAGCATTGCAGCCTGCAGGCAGATAAGAATTAAGGAAGAAAGCACGCACCGCAGAAAGAATATCCAGTCGTATAATGCTCCAACAACTCTGAAAAAACTTCCCAGAAAACCCATCCGGACCCGGCAAGCTATTCGCATCCAAGCTAAAAACCGCAACCATAATCTCCTCATCATCAGGTATATGCGTGAGTTTCCCATTCTGATCCTCAGACACAAATTTATCAATAATACCTTCCAGCATATCCCAATTCACATTACTGGGGCTTTCGTCTTTAAAAAGAGAGGAAAAGAAATCAATAATATGCTGCTGAATATTCCCCCTATCATACGAGACTACATCGCCAATCTTCAAGTGCTCAATCCTGTGACTTTGCTTTCGAAAGCGAATAGCACGATGGAAAAAAGAAGTATTACGGTCTCCGTCAGAAAGCCAGTGCGCACGACTTTTTTGTTGCAAAAGACTGTTCTTCCTGGCAAGCAAAGAAGACAACCGAGCTTGATGATTGACCTCCTCCTCAAAAAGAATGTCCGTGTAACCCTGGTCAGAAATCTTGTTCTGCACGTCGAGCAACGAGACTTGCTCCGAATTAATCTGCATATCCACCTGCCCAAACACATCTTTATTCCACGCCCTGAGGTCATTTCTGAGACGACGGAGCTTGAACATGATTTTAAAAATAGGACAACGAACGTCAGTCCCAGCATCCCAAGAAGACGCCACTCGCTCAAGAAAGTTGGGGTGAGAAGTCCACATATTCAAGAATTTGAAACGTCTCCCCTTACCCATCTCATCGCTGCATTGGAAAATCAAGGGAGAGTGATCAGAGGTAAGCCTTGGGAGCGCATGGGTGTTAATCGAAGCCCACAAATTCGCAAAACCAAGGGAGAAAAACGCCCTGTCCAATCTAGACTCCACATGCCGAGGAAGTAAAATCCGACTAGACCACGTAAAGTGAATGCCAGAAGAAGGAGATTCAATCATATCCGAAGCCGCGATGAAGTCGCAAAACTCGCTGCAAGAACTTCTCAAAGGGGCCACCAAACTACGTCGCTCATGAGCTCCCTTAACGGCGTTGAAGTCGCCAATAAAGACCGTGTTCCCATCAACAAAAGAAAGAAGGTCTGTCCACAAGGCACGTCGAGAAACGTGGTCATTCGCACCATGCACAACAGCAACTCTAAAGAAGTATGTTTGCCAAACACAATCAGCAATAATGACTTGATCCGAGGAGAGCAGAATTGTGGTCTGAACATCCGGACTAGTGAGCAACCAGATGTTCGGTCTCCGAGGCTGTCGACAATTTTGATGACGAGGGACCAAATTAATCGATCTCCAAAAGCTCTGGCGAACTTTCTGAAGGCTTTTCTTAGGCTCAATAATGCCTACAAGAGAAGGCAAAAAGGAACGACAATGCTCCTTAAGAAGAGATTTAGAATCGTCCGAAAAGCCTCGGACATTCCAAACCAAAAAATTCAAAAGAATTATTGATTAATTATGGGCTGAGAAGACCCCAGCTCCGCTTCCTTATCCCACCGTTTGTTTGCTACGTTGTCCATAGCCTGCAAACTATCCGACTCTTGATAATCAACAATATACTCACGTGGTTGATGGCCATCATCAGCTGCCTTCTGGAGACGATTTTTGATACTTTCTTGCTGAAGAAGAAGAGCTTTATAATGATTGCGCGCATTCTTTTCATTTTTTGGAGGACGCCCTCTGCCACGTTTAGGTAAGCTTGATCCTGAGGCCTCATGCTTTAACCTTTCCACTTTAATATCATTTTCTAAAGCGAGAATTGTTTTTTCCTTGCTTGTTTTGTCCGCCGAAACAGGAGCAATAGTGCTCTGCGCATTCTGCTGAGAGATGGTGTCGCGATCCCTCTCATGTCTCTCCTCTTGAAGAGAAACCTGAGTCAAGCCTGCTGCCACATTCTCCGTAACGTCCCCCCATGGTTCGTTCATTTGCTCCTCCTGAAGAGAAGCGTGGTGCGAGCCTGCTGACATTTTCTTCGATACGTCCCCCAATTGTTCTATCCTTTGTTCCCCATCAACCTGCAAAATAGATCCTTCTGCCGTAATTAAGTTTACGCCCCCCAACTGTTTGGTGAAAAGTTCCACCGAAAGAGGCTGCTGTGATTCCCTCTTATCAGTAGCATCTCCCATCTGTTCGATGCTATGCTCCATAGAAATATGTTTAGTGGCAGCAAATTCCCGACCCTTCTCTTGCTGTTGAGATCTCATTCCTTGATTATTATTATTTTCATCCGAAGCAATGTTCATGTCGATGTTTCCCGCTGTGTTCTTAAGAATGGCATCCTGCTTGTTAGTCTCCAAATCCTCTTGAATCGAGGAATTTTCGAGGATGGCGAATCTGTTACCATCCTGGGACCCCAGTTGATTATGCTTAGAGCCCGAGCTCCTGTTACACAAATTTTCCAAAAGATCCGGCCCTGTAAACTCCTTGTGCGAAGTCACACTCGTTTCCTTAGCTCCATCTTCCGACTCCGAGTCAGATGCCACCTCTCCATCGAGAGGCTGCTTACTCTTGTCCTCCACAACAGCCTTCCATTCCGGGCCTCTAATGATTTTCGCCTCAGGTTCAATATTTTTACCTGCTTTTCCTCGCCGACACTTGTCCGGCGAGTGACCAGTTATCTTACATTTAGTGCAATATAAAGGAATATATTCATAACTGAATTCAATGTTAAAAAAATACTCGCCTCCATCAATCGTCATGAATTCCGGGAGAGGTTGAGAGAGATCAATTTCCACTAAAATACGAGCAAAGTGAGCTACTTCATCATCAATAGACGTACCATCAATCTTCAACGGTTGTCCCAACCATCGACCTATGCCCGAAAGAACCTCCGGATGCCAGAACTCCACCGACAGGTAATATACTCTCACCCAAACTTGAGCCAAGGAGGACGATTCTTTATATGGGTTAAAAAAGCGAACCCAATCACGAAGACGTATCGAACCTGCAGGAAGATCCCAGATCACATGTCGTTTAGCGGCAGCTTTATCTTCCTTGTTGAGGAACTTTAAAGTATAGAATCCTCTTCCCATCGGCATGAGAGACCAAGGAGATTTAATCGCCCACAACGATTGTAATTCCGCCTTGAGTTCTCTAGTGGTCCTAGGTATTTCACCCTTATTCATCATGAAACGACCAATAAGCGCGTGTTGGAATTTTGACGCCTGAAAATTCTGAATTTCGCGAGGAACTTTGAGCACGCCATGTCCTGCTTGAGCAAAGGGTTGAAGCGCGTGGAATTTATGTGCCGGTAAGTCCGGCTTCCTGACCCTTTGGGGTGCCGTGACATGAGCATAAGAGGACACCGTTCCAACAGCTTTCGCGGTAGAAGAGGAATAACCAAGCAGCGGCTGCTGATTCTTCTGCGTTGAAACACTCGGCAAACAAGGGTTATCCTTGGAGGTTGGTGAAGCTTGGCCAGCAACGTCCGTAGAGGCTATGATGAAGTTGTTCGAAACTTGGGGCAGATTAAGACCACCCCTGTCGATCGAGGACTGCTGAAAATCACCGGAGGACATGATCGGAGAGGAGTTAACGGTGGAATTTGTGCAATCGTTTTAACAGGTCAACCATCTACAGTGTTCAGAGGTTTGGTCTGGCCTCTTAACCTGCTGGCAAGGATGGGCAGACCCCAAAGGCCGGAGAGACGGACTGCTGTAGGTGCAGCGTCGCAGCCGGAGTAGTCGGGGTAGGGCTGTCCGAGCGGCGGCGAGGATGCGCTCTAAGATCCGCGCTCTCAACAGTCAATCGGCTATCACAGCTTCCACCCCTCCGCGAAGACGCCGATCTATCACAGCAAGTACCCCTCCCCACCGTCGGAGCGATGCAGCGGCCGGCGATATCCAGTGACGTGGGTCAGAGCGTCAAGCGGTCGCCGATCCAGTCAACTAACAACAGTTGAGACAGCAGCTGTGAGCGAAGGACGTCGGCCGATCTAACAGCAGCTGAGAGAGAAGGACATCGGCCGCGCGAACAGCAGTTGATAAGGGATACGGCAGACTCCGGCTCCGGTCGGAAGCGGCGAGCTCGTGTCCGCGGCTGGAGCGAAGAACAGCAACGACGTCGTCACGAAGACGCCGATCTATCTCAGCAAGGAGCCCTCCCCACCGACGGAGCGAGGCAGCAGCCGGCGAGAACAGCAACGACGGCGTCAGAGCGTCAAGCGATCGCCGATCCAGTCAACTAGCAGCAGTTGAGACAACAGCTGTGAGCGACGTTGGCCGATCTAACAGCAGCTGAGAGGGAAGGACGTCGGCCGAGCGAACATCAGCTGAGAGGGGAGGCAGACTTCGGCTCCGGGCGGAGGCGGCGAGCTGGCGTCCGCGTCTGGAGCTGTTGCGTGCAGCGGCGGAAATTGACTCACCGAGGAGTCGTAAAATTCTCTCTTACGTATGCATCATCTTGTAATAGGAAAACATTAAATAATATATATGTACATATACTTATGACTACTATATATATACGTATACATATCTAAAATGAAAGATACATAATTAATACATATGTTAAACTTCAACAAAAAAAATGTTAAAATAAATAAACATGTGTGACGCCCCAATTTTCTTATTAAATAAAAAGAAGTACTTTGATTGAAAATAATAAGATTTCAATATTTAAATAACTAAAACTCAAATCCAACTGAGAAAAGTAAATAAACATCATAAACAAAAAAGAGTCTTTATTCCAATTGAAAATATTATTCTTCTTTCATCTTTGACCATCATTCGCCCCGCCTCCCATCGCCCGAGTCATCTCCTGAAAAAGATATTGTTTTGGGGGTGAGTACAATAAACTCGGTGGGGTGCATTTATCCATATTATAAGAATCACAACAAAATATAAGTGCAATAAAAACTGTCTGCTCTTTCATATTGCCTGAAAGCAATAACTTTCTGTCTCTTAGCCCGAAGGCTATATAACTTTCTGTCTCATATAGCCCGTAGGCTATAACTTTCTTTCTCATATAACCCGTAGGCTATAACTTTCTGTCTCATATAGCCCATAGGCTATAACTTTCTGTCTCATATAACCCGTAGGTTATAACTTTCTGTCTCATATAGCCCATAGGCTATAACTTTCTGTCTCATATAACCCGTAGGTTATAACTTTCTGTCTCATATAACCCGTAGGCTATAACTTTCTGTCTCATAGCCCGGAGGCTCTGCCTGCTTCTCACACATATAAATTGAGTAAAACGTATAATAAGGATAAATGTTAAATGCAACGTTATAACCCCACCTTAACCTTTCTTGATCAATAAATCTTGCAATTAAGTAATTAAGTCTCGCGCGCCGTTCCTAAAATGAATTATGAAATCACAATTAAAAATATGCTTAATGAATGCACATGAAGATGAATTTGTAAATAAACTATTTGTCTATTATTACTAATAATTTACTAGTCAAAATATATACAATATTTACAATATGTATTTGATAAAATAATAATAATTTCAACTTACTAACATAAATAACCGAGAAAGAATATAATAATTATTATTTAAATAAATAAAATTAGAATACTTAACCATAGATAAAAATTAAGAACACATATATACATAGGCGGAACGCAAGTTGGAAACAAATATTATTATACAGATTTCAATAATATATATATATAGAGAACATATATAATGATTCATCAATCTTATAAATCTTAAGTAAAATCATCTAATTAGCTAACGTATTTATGTACACGTATATAATACATATTGGAACATAAATTGCATTGAAAACACTTTTAAGCAAACACATGTCATCCCCTTAAAAACTCAATATATATATATATATATATATATATATATATATATATAGCTTCTCAAAAGAAAAGAAGTCTCTGCACATCAATCCTATATATATATATATGCATATATACCTATATATGAGTAACTACAACTTTATAAAAAAAACAAATGAAAAGGTGGGCCATAAGTTAAAATAATAAAAGAGAATAACACACTCATATACGTAACCTTATATGCATCAAACTACACTCGTATATATAAATATTAAAGGAGATAGGAAAAAAAAGAAAAGGACAATTGTTGCACACTCACAGTTGTCGAAAAAGTGAGAGGGAGTAAGCAGAGAGGATTTCCAGAGAAGACGGAAATTGGTGTGAGAAAAAGAATGAAGAGATGTACTATTTATACTAGGAGCTAGGGATTTATTTTTGGTAGAGAAATCAATCAAGAAAAATCTTTCCATAATTTTGATTTAGTAACAAAGGAAATATGAATTAGGGTAAATCTTACTTAAAATAATAAATGCAATAATAATAATAATAATAATAGTAATAATAATAATAATAATGATAATAATAATAATAATAATAATAATAATAATAATAATAATAATAATAATAAATGCTTGAAGTGATTAAATGCTCATGCTCATGCAATAACTAGGCGCGACTTATAAGACTTAAAAGTTTAATTAACGGAAAAATAATTTAAGGAAAAATAAATAAATTTATTTGTAGTTGAAAATTTTGGGTCACTACAACATGTATTATACATAATAAAATACCTAACAAATCATACACATGTATTTGCATATATCAATGCATACATTTAGAATAATGTTTTATTTAGACAAGTGTTTAGTTTGTAAACATAAAACAATAGATTTTGCCATAGCTTGCCACACACACGTCCACTATATAGGTGTAATATATATATAATTAAACAAAATGGTGAATAAGGTTCTCACAACTTTAAATATATATATATATATATATATATATATATATATATATATAATTAAACAAAATGGTGAATAAGGTTCCCACACAACTTTAAAAAGAGACGATCATTGCTTAATGGAAATACTATATATGTATATCTAATAACACGAAAAAATGAGAAAATAAGAGAACAATAAAGAGGCAATTATTAGTGAAAACTTTACTGAGCATTTTCTGCGCGAGCAAAGAAGTGGAAGAAGAAATTTACCTCTCTCTCAGAACTCGATGAATATTGGGTGTGAGGAAAAGAATGAAGATGACTGCTATTTATACTAAGAGCCAGGGGTTTATTTTTGACAATAAAATCAATCAAGGAATATCTTTCCATAATTTTAATATTATCAAGAAGGAAAGGTGAATTAGGGTTTCCAATCAATTGGTGCTGAAAATTCTAAAGAAAAATTACTTTGGGCTCAAGCAATGGACTCCAAGAAAGAATTGGGCTGAAATAAAAATATAATTGTTTGGGCTTAAATATGTAGTAACTTATAATAATAATAATAATAATAATAATAATAATAATAATAATAATAATAATAATAATAATAATAATAATAATAATAATAATAAATGCTTGAAACGATTAAACGCTCATGCTCATGCTCATGGAATATCTAGGCGCGACTTATAAGACTTAAAATTTAATTATTGAAAAGAATTAAAGAAGAGAAATTTTTGTAGCTAAAAATATTTTGGGGCACTACACTTTCAAACTCTGTATTTTATTTATGTGTTGGAGCTTTGTAAGATATTTATATGTTTGAACTTTGTAAAATACTTGTTATGTTCATGTATTGATTTTAGTCTAGATTGAATGATCTATTAAAATCTGAATTGTTGAATTTTGAGAGCGTGTTGGTTGTAATTGTATAGGTAATCGATAACTAGGAATATTGAAATTCTCCGATTACTTTTCAGTGGAGGCCATGTACGCCAGCGGCATTTCCGCTAGGAGATGAAGTCCAACGACGACATCGGCTCAGGGATCATCAACGCAATACAGTTATGTCGGTGCACTATTTACCGACGTCGGACCTTAACCGTCGTTTGGTCGTCGGTGACTTGATTTATCAATGAAATTTTTAATGATACCTACAAAAAATTTCGTCGGTGATCGATATATTATTTTTGTAGTGGTGGTTTCATTTCTTCTTTTTTCTAAAGAAAGAAAGTAAAAAAAAAAATCCTACCCTCCCATTCCTTTTCAACGTCGCTCTATGACATAGATTAATTTGTAAAATATATGACGTTCTGGTTTATATTTGCTAAAACAGTGCCTTATCATTTAATTGGCATAATTGTGTCAATTGAAACTCTTCTTTTTCCCAATGATACGTGCATTGTCGTCATTTCTTCTCCCCTCATCAACACATGTAGATTTTCATATGACAGAAAAATGATTAATTTAATAAAAAGAATTCTAAGAGCACCCACCAATTGACGTAGTACAATTGAAACTCGAAAGTAGGGCTGAAATTAATTATACTCCCTCCGTCCACCAATTAAAGGCCTATATGAAAAAACACGGGTTTTAAGAAAAAAATATATTTTTATTAGTTGAGTGGAGAAAGAGTCCCACTTTCTAAGAAAAAATGTAAAGAGTCCCACTTTTTTGTAAAGACTTTGATTTTTTTGATTAAATAATGAATAAAAACTTGCCAAAAATAGGTAGGTCTTGTTTTTGTGGACGGACGAAAAAGGCAAGTAGGCCTTGAATTGGTGGACGGAGGGAGTAACAAGAAACAAAATAAATAGTCAACTACCATTGTCACGTCGCATATGTATTTTTTTTTCTTTCTATAAATTAATAACTAACTAATTAATTTTAAAAATTTACATTTACAATTTTTACCTTAAACATTAAACACGCTATTGGTGGGCCAACACAGGGCACTACCACATAATGTTACTATTATTATGGATATAGTTAAAAAATTAATTTCTTTCTTTTTTCCCCTCATTTTGTGGATAAACTATATTTTTCTCATTTTCATAAAATTAATTTTAATTTGATATATAATATGTAAAAAATAAATTTAAAATGAACAAGTTATGATAATTTAAAATTTTAACATATTTAAAACTTTATTACTCCCTCCGATCCGTCCATGAAAAAACTTCATATATTTCCTTTTTGGGACGTTCACAAAAAAACTTTCTACCTATTTTTGGATTATATCTCATCACTTATAAGTACTCTTACTTTCACTTTTTGCACAACTCACAATATTATAGTAATATTTTTTCACCACTCCCAATACACTCAATAACTTTTTATCAACTTTTAATACACATAACAATCTTTTTCTTAAAACGCGTGACGCTCCATCCAATGAAGTTTTTTTGTGGACGAGTATATTTTAAGAAGTGATATTTCCTTAAAATTAGGAATCGTATTTTGACTTTGTTAATTTTTTTTACCTTAATTCTAATATTCTAAATTTTTAAGTATGTATTTATATTTATTTTATATTTAAAATACATTATTAATATTGCCTTATGTAATTATAATAAAATGATATATTGCAATTTATTTTAAGAAACACTGACTCAATAATCTCATTCAACTAATATTAAGTTATTTTTAAAATTATAAATTACAATTTGTAATAAATACAAGCACAAATCTCACAAAACTAATACAAAATAAAACGAAATCTCGCAAATTTAACTATATGCAAGAACTAAATCTACAATTATTTTAAACGGGTAGCATTGAGCTTCTTTGCCAGTGAATCCTAACTATATTCCAGAACTAATGTAATCTTTTTAGAACTGTATTTACACTAACTCTTATATATCTCGAACGAAAATATATTCGGAGAAGAGAATATTGACGGTGGCGTATGGGTGACATCAAAGAATGAGGGAGAGAAAGAGAGCAGCTCAACGGCGCAGCGTAGGAAGGAAATCCGGAAGTAAAAAAATAGAAACAAGAAAGAATGACGAGGCTTTTCCATATGAAACAATCAAAATTAACTACAGTTAAAATTAACTAAATTTTATTAAGTCATCTATTATATAATTAAATAAGCAATTCGCACACATGTGAGACCTCTACACCACATAAAGGTGAAAAAACTATCCGTACGTAGATAGAATTTGAACCCAAGAGACCAA
Source organism: Salvia miltiorrhiza (assembly GCF_028751815.1). Taxonomy (NCBI): domain Eukaryota; kingdom Viridiplantae; phylum Streptophyta; class Magnoliopsida; order Lamiales; family Lamiaceae; genus Salvia; species Salvia miltiorrhiza. The sequence goes on from NC_080387.1 coordinate 65,009,509, forward strand.
GACCTCTCACAAACACGAGTTTTTGAGTGCATCAATTTTACCACTTGAGCTAGGCTTCATTGACGTTTAATTAACACATCTTGAAAATCATTTATTCATCTGTATATATATAATGAAATGGCGTCGTGCTTTCTAGTTTCTACTATTGTCCAAAAACAATAAAATGAATAATTTCGACAGACTAATTAATTTTCTGAAAGAGATGTAGAAATAAATGTTCGATCCCTATCGTTCTTTCTAGTAGGACCATGGCCTTGATACAAATTAATGGAGAGATACGAAAAGGATTCTTTAAATCTCTCTATTTCTTTAATATTTATTAGTATTTCGTTTTCCCAAACTGCTAAACCAGGAATTAAACACCAAAAACAAGAACACTAACCAAAATTGGTACAATATTGTAGTAAAAAAATATTTAAATTAAAATCGAAGAGCGTTGCCGTATCTTACATGCTCAGAAATGTCAGGTGAGGTAAAAACGAATAATGTGCAAAAACATCCTTGCAAACACACGGGGCAAAATGGAAAGTTTGACATAACTTAAATCTCATAGAGCAGCTTCTCGAAGACCTTCATATGGTCTGCCTGCAGAGAAATCGCAACCGATAGGCTCCCGTCGTTGGCCGGGCTGGGCAGCACGAAGCTGAGGCCCTCGTATGCTATGCCGCCCGGCCCCATAAAGATGGGCCTCCCCCACCCAAAATCAGCATCATGGATGGGGAGCCTCACCCAACTCGTTATCCCGAGGTTAGGGCACCTAAACGTGTGCGCCCCTCGAACAAGCGCCTTAAGGTCCGGCTGGAGCTCCAAGTAATCCAGAGCTGACCTCAAGTACTCGTTGTCCATTCGGGCCAATGCATCGTGGATCTTACTGGCTCCGTACCACGCAGGCTTAGACTCAAGGTCCCCTGCCACGGCCATGGGCGTGGCCGTGAAGATGACATTGCCAAAGTAGCCCGGTGGGAGCGGGGGCTGGAGCCTAAACCGCCCGTCTGTTGCGATGTATAGCTTGGTGCTTTGGTCTTCGGGTAGGCCACGTGCCAAGCAGGCGCAGCGCCATATGTGGCCGGCTAGCATCTCGTAGGAGCTATAAGTGACCGTGTTACCGTCATCCTTGGACTTGGCTTTGAGAGTAGTAAGCTGCTCGCGAGTTAGCTTGAATATGGAAACAAGAGTCTCAGCCTCCCCGTAAGTTTTCATGGCCGGAGGGGGCTGGTACTCGATGTGCTTGAACTGCGGCTCAGGGGGATCGCGTGCCCGAAGAAGGGTCCGGTCGATGAATGGCTCGAGGGTGATGTCCAGCCCCCGAGCCATATCGGACCATGTATTGATGAAGTGAAGCCCGGAAAATCCGTCCGCCACATGGTGCTGCATTCCAACGCCTAACGAAACTCCGCCGCATTTGAAAAATGTCACCTGTAAACCAACTTACTTTAACTACCTTTTTTATTCAACTATATATAAAGACTATGTGGGTTAATTTAACTACACAACTAAATACTAATGGACTTCGATACACACTATACCATTATGTTGGTGTATCATTCTACTCCTGCCTCACGCTAAATACCTGTTACATTTATTTTGATCACTTCAAAATTATTAAAATATCGTTTAAAGAAAATATTTTTCCACCACACATACATTAAATACTGCACTAATTAAAATAAGGTTGTGATGAGTTTGAAATATTTTGTACGAGTATATACCTACATACACCGTAGCACAGCACTGGATAAGTTAAACTTGTGCCATTTACAGAAGCAACTGTTACTATGGTGGGTAGCATAATCCCAATTAACAAATTTATGGAGCAAAACATATTCCGACAATTTTCAAAGAAAGACTATTAAATGGCATAATAAATATTGCATTACATACTTTGCAAGCCTATCTGTTAGATTTAATGACTACAATTTATATATGGATGCAGAAACAACTAATGTGCGAATATAAATATATAAGGGTAAATATCATATTAAACCTTGAATTATTCTCGCTTTATCAAAAATACCCTGGAAGTTTTGAAATGCTCTCTAAACCCTCAAAGTATAAGGGTTTTATCAAATATATCCTGCATCTATTTTCCGGTCATCAGAAATGTGACGTGGCTCGCCGGATGACACAGTGTAATTTAAATTTTATTTTTTTAATCCATGTCATTTTATATTCTATTTTTAAATCCATATGTCATTATGCTCTCCGTTCCTCCCTGCGTTCTCTCCCTCTCTCTCTACCGTCTCTCTCAGTCCAAAGCTCTCTCTCTCTGTTCTCACCATCAAAATTCCACCGCAATCAAACACATCCAATCAAAGGTCCAACTGAAAATCACAAAATCAGAAGCCACCGTTTCTCACAACTCATGCTCATCCCCTTTTCCTCATCCAAACTACACTCAATTTCACCTCTTCCCAAAACAAAATTCAAAATTCTCACTGTAAATCACTTGAAAAGCAGCAGCAACCTTCATCCTCAGCCACCGCCGCCGCTTTGGAGGTTGTTCGAGAAGCTTCCTCTTCCTCCTTCTGCAAATACAAGACCGTGCGCAAGCGTAAGTGGGGGAAATACGTCTCCGAGATCAGGCTCTCTAACTGCAGGGAGAGGATCTGGCTCGAATCCTACGACACGGCGGAGAAGGCGGCGCGTGCCTTCGCCACCGCCCTCTACTGCTAAGATGCAGGTCGCCGCCGCCGATTGACCATGGCGGAGAAGGCGGCGCGTGCCTTCGGCGAAGATCTGGGCAACACCAAGTTCAATTTCCCCGAAAATCCGCCCAAGATCGAGATCTAGGTTGCCGCCGCCCGCTTTGCCCATGCGTCCACCGGCGCCGAGACCTCGAGTCAAGTCGACGATCTCAACTCCCAGTCGAACTCGCTCTCCTCGTCGAAGGCGCTGCAGCACGTTGAGTCGCCGTGCCCGTCGGTCTCCAGAAGGTTGCAGACGACGGCGGGGGTTCGCTGCTGCTCGCCGGAAATCGTGGCCACAATTTAGGGCCTAGGGTTTCAGGCGGCGCTGCTGCTTGATATACAAGCGGCGGCGACTAAGATTGTGGGCTCGCCTGCCGCTGCAGTCACCGAGAATTGAGGGCGAGGCGACAGCGGTGGCCAGCTGCTGCTGTCAGCCGGACGTTTGAGAAGGCGGTGGCTGTGCGTGTGTAGGGTGAAAAAGGGAAGATGGAGATAGATAGAGGGTGAGAGGTGAGAGTCGTGGGTGGCTGGAGAGGCGGCAACCTTCACCGGGGAGTGAGGAGGCGCCGCCGCCAGTCTGTGTCGGCAAGTATGTGTTTGTGGAAAAAAGAAATTACTAAGAACAAAAAGAGAGAGACGGTAGAGAGTAGGAGAAGAAACACACAGAGAGACTGAGTGGATGACATGGATTAAAAAAAATGACATGGATTAAAAAAATAGAATTTAAATTACATTGTATCATCCGACGAGCCACGTCATATTTCCGGTGACCGAAAAATAGATTCAGGATATATTTGATAAAACCCTGATACTTTGAGGGTTTAGAGAACATTTCAAAACTTTCAGGGTATTTTTGATAAAATGAAAATAATTCAAGGTTTAATATGATATTTACCCACTATATAATTGTTCTACATTGTTTTTTGAAATTTTATAGTATAATATGCGTACACTTTCTCATTAAAGCCATCTTTTTATATATGAGATTCTCTGCCCTAACTTTATGTTTCGTTATTCATCTCTCACTATAAATTCTCCATTCACAAAAAGTATTTTTTTTTTGTCATTTTGAAATGTCCACAAAAATTAATCCCTTGCCATTTTTGAAATATTTATCTCATATGGACCATTTTCTCCACTTACAATACAACTAATTATCATTATTAATAATCTTTTTCAAGTAGGACCCTTCCTCCACTTATAATATTTTAATAATTTTTATTAAAACTCGTGCCGTCCTCTTTTAAGACTATTTTTAGTGGACGAATGTAGTACATTGATAAAAAAAATGTATGCTATAATTAATTTTAATTAATGATAATTTATCTTTAATGACATAACCAATTTTTGGTCGGAAACATAAAAAACTCATAATTGATGATAGCTAATGAGAGCAATTTGGTATGTATATGATACTCCCTCCGTCCCAAACGAAATGTCCTATTTTTTTTCGGCACAGAGATTAAGAAATGTGTATAAAGTAGATAAAGTGAGTTGATGAAAATTATTTAAATATTAAGTATAGCGAAAGAGTGTATTACCAAAAAAGGAAACAGGACATTTCGTTTGGGACAGCCCAAAAAGGAAAACAGGACATTTCGTTTGGGACGGAGGGAGTATATCTGTTAGACCAGATGGAATCTTCTGTCTCGGAAAATAGCGTGTACCACCATGTACCACTCTTAATTTCTTTATTTTATAATTATTTTTTATAAAAATAAAAATTATTAAATTATATTATAAACTCTAATTAGTATTTATCATTAAAAATTTGAAATTTTAAAAATTAAATACCCTAACTTTGAATTAATGAACCCAAACAATCTATTATTAATTCAAATAAATATAAAAAAATAATTATAAACTCTAATTAGATAAGTGAACCATTTTTAATTATCTTTATATTATATAAAAGTATAATAAATTAAAATTAATTAAAAATTATCACATAATAAGAGTGGTACACACTACATTTTGGACAGAGGATCCCATATGCTATTAGACATCAATTCTCCAACAATTTCCAGATTAAGAAAAAAAAATCTTGATACCATTCCAAAAACATTATTTTTCGGTGCGTACTATTCCAAAAATATTTGTGACTGATTAACGTGAATTTTAATCGCACATGATTTCTCATACGTGAGTACTGTATCCAATTAAATTACTGTATAATGATTAAATAAAAAATAGTAAAAACGGACACCAATAACACACCTGCAACACGAGAAGCGGGTAGGCGGATATTTCCTGCGAATAATCCACCGCCGGAATGAGGCGGCGGAGCTCCAAAGTCGGGGCGAAGTCTCCGTAATCATCCACCGAGCCGTCGGACTCCGCCTCCACAAAGAGCACGCCCTCGGCGTTGCAGTTGATCTCAATTCGGCCGTCCTCATCTCTCTTCAGCCTCCCCGCCATGGGGTAGAACGGCACCAGCGCGCGGCCCAGCGCCGCCTTCATCGCCGCCGTGTCGAAAAAGCCGGCCGCGCCGGAGGGGCGGTAGAAGTAGACGCTCGGGGTGTGGAAGTTGGGCACCACCAGGTCAACGTTCGAGTTCCACAGGTTGACTGCCGGCGTCGCCGCCGACGGCCGCACCAGCGTCGAGTCCTTCACGTCGATTTTCATATCTTTACTGTAGTTTATGAAAATTGAGCTGACGGTGGCGGCGGGCGGTGGTTTGTGGTGGTTTGTGGAATAAGTATACGAGACAAGGAGAAAAAAGTGAGGAATGATTATATAATGTAAGTGGGCTCACCTACCACGCTTAAATGATGACGATGACTCACAACCAAATTGGTAATAATATTTCTTCACAACTAGATATGGATGGATCGATATGTATGTAACAAGAGAGAGTATAACAAAACAATGGACCCCAAAAACATCATAAACTTTACACCAAAAATTGCCTTACGGTTGGTTATTTGACGGGACAAAAATTTGTTAGATGCTTAAATATATATATATATATATATATATATATATATATATATATATATATATATATATATTTATCAAGAAAAATTCATTAATCCAAAGTTCCAGAGGTACCTTGTAAAATGTGTTCCCACAGAACTCGCATAACTAAATCATTTGAGCACCACATGGTGAACTCTATCTCTTTATCTAATTAAGATTCCAAACTTTTTGATCCAACACCACATTTTAGCTTTTATATCCAAGACCAGGTTTTTGACTTCCCAGTCCTTTCCTTCGAATTTCTTCTCGTTCCGTTTCTTCCACAATAACCAAATACAGCCAACTCAAATCGCATTGAGGAGGTTCCTAATCTCCTTCTCTTTGCCACAGTAGTTAAACATCTTCTAGTGCATAACGGCTTAATGAGGTCGAGCCATGCTAATTCCCGTTCATTTCTGGATCTCGTCCCACATCTCCTGCGCCTTTGAACAAGAAAGGAACAAATGGTTTGTCGACTCACCGTGAGAGTGGCAATCTTTACACTTGTGCTCCTCGTCTCCCAGATTAATGTTCCTCTTCCTCAAGTTGTCGCAAGTTGGGAGACGGTTCCGCATCAATCTCCAGGCTATTACAACTGCTTTTTGCGGCACAAAAGTTTTCCACATCGATGTCATTGACTCTGCGACTGGACTTTGACTATTGTTTTCACACCGTTTTGATTTGATAGCTACGTATGCTGATTTTGTGGTATGCCTGCCGTCCGGGGACGCACTCCAAATCCAACCATTTTCAACACCTGCACACAGGACACAATGGGAAATAAACGTCATTAATTGATTAATCGCCTTCACCTCCCTATCCAGTAACTCCCTCGTTCACTTCATCTCCCACACCCATGTCCCATCGACCCATCCCCCCCACTCGCCGACACTAACATCCCAATTTTCGCTTAGTCGATAAAGTCTAGGGAATGAAAGTTTAAGAGGTTCCAAGCCTGCCCATGTATGGTCCCAGAACTCAGTATCTAGCCCATTTCCTAACCTCTGTTTGAGGTTCTCCAAGAACCGATTCTCCAAGATGCTTAAATATTTATATTAATATTTTTATATTTAATACTCCATTTGTACTATTACAAATTTACAAGTGGCTCAATTTTTTTGGGGTTAAGGTCGTAAAGATAAAATTTGTGAGATGGTTAAATATTTGAACTAAAATTTATGCTCGTTGAGTCTCACAACCGAGTATTCACTCAAAAATGACGCTGAGTGTTAAAAAATTGATCAAAGGTGTGTGAATGAAATAAAAAGTCTTATTTTTATTGTGAGTGTTGTATGAGATATATTTATCAAAAATGAAAATGAATACTCATTTAAGGGACAAATAAAAAAATATATAGAAATTCATTTGGAAAACAAAGAAAATATTTAATACTCCATCAGTCCCTAAAATAGCTTCCTCTTTGGGGACGGCACGTGTTTTAAGGAAAAGTTGTAAAGTGTATTAATAGTGAAGAAAAAATGGTAATTATTATTGGAAGTTGTGAAAAGTGTTATAATTAGTATTAAGAGCGGTGAAAAGTGAAAAGTAAGAATAAATAAATATTATTAGTGGTGGGGTAGTTGTCCAAAAATAAAAAAGAAAGAAAGAGGAATTTAAGTTGTTTGGGGGACGTCCCAAAAAGAAAAAAGAGGAAGTTATTTCAAGCACGGATGGAGTATTTCATTTGTATTATTACAAGTGAAAATTAAAGATCAAATTCGGTATTTATAGGGCAAAGGTGCAGATTGCCCCCTGAACCACACCCCCATAGAGCTTTTAGCCCCCCATACTCGGTCAAAGCGTGTTGACCTCCCTGAACTCCCGAAAGAATGGTGCAATTAAGTCCACCCGTTAAACGGCTGTTAAACGCCGTTTTCTTAAAAAAAAATTAAGAGGGCAATACGTCGTCATTTTTGCAATCTCACTCTCACCATCTTCTTCATCTTTCCCTTCTCGTCGGCAGCCTCCGCCGACGGCCACAAACACTTCCTTGAATGTCTGAATGTCTGTTGGAGAAATTCGATGACAACTCGTCGTTTTCCAACGTCGTCTACACCTAGGCCAACTCATCCCATGCTTCCATCTTGCAAGCCGCCAGCGTCTCTCAACATGAAGAATCTTTTTCTCTCCTCTCTCACTCTCATAATCTTCTTCATATTTTTCTTCTCGCCGGCAGCTTCCACCGATGGCCACAAACACTTCCTCGAATGTCTGTTGGAGAAATTCGATGACGACTCGTCATTTTCCAACGTCATCTGTACCAAGGCCAACTCATCCTACGCTTCCATCTTACAAGCCGCCATCTGGAACCTGAGATTCCCCACGGAATCTATGTTGAATCTTCAGCGGTGGCGGCGTCGACGAATGGAAAGGGGAAAATTAGGGTTAGACTTTTGAAGGGGATGTGTAATTGAGAGGAAAGATCGAGGGATGGAGTACAGCCTCGCCGGCCCGTTAGCAGCGGCGAAGCTGAGATGAACGGCGACGACGGCAAATTTCAGCCTCGTCGGCCCATTAGTAGCAGCGAAGCCGAGATGAACGGCGGCGGCGGCAGATTTCAGTTTGGAGAAGGATGAGGCTAGGGTTCATTTTTTTTTGGAGAAGGAATGTGAGAGGGGCGTCGGACTAGGTGGAGAAACGTCGGTGCAGAGGCGGACAATGGCGTGGACAATCGCTGGAATTCCCAGCGCCGAGGCGGTGCGGCTGATTCTGGTGTGGCGCAGCAGCGCCGTGTGTGAGAGAGGTGGACGGAAGACAGCAATTTTTTTTTTAAGAAAATGACGTTTAACAGTCGTTTAATGGGTGAACTTAATTGCACCCTTCTTTCGGGAGTTCAGGGTGGTCAACGCACTTTGACCGAGTATGAAGAGCTAAAAGCTCTAGGGGGGTGTAGTTCAGGGGGCAATCTGCACCTTTGCCCTTTATAAAAACCGAATATTTTATGGTTAAATTAATGATCGTAAATTTGGTCGTTAAAGTCGGAACGATCAACTAAATGACGACACCTCAATTCAATTGTTAAATCCATTGTTGACTTTTTTGGTTAATCCATAAATTGTAACTTCCAGAACCTCTAAAATTAAGAGAATGTGCTATGAAACTGATGTGTGACACCAATAAAAAACAAGGATGAATGAGGTACAAGCTCCGCACTCCTCTTTGTAGATCAACTCCTTAGTTGATTAGAACTAATTATCTCACGAACACGATGACGATGATCGAGAATTATTGTAAGGAATATTAAGAATAGTACGGATGCCTCCGTCCACCAACTTGTGTCCTAGGGAAAGGGGCCACGGATTTTAAGAAAAAAGGCTTTAGCGTGTGCCAAGGTGGTGGTGGATATGGTTCGAGCGACGGATACGACGGCGGCGACGGTTCTGGCTGTGCGCTCTACATCGAACAGGGAAGAGGGAGGAGGCCCCGCGGCACAGGGGGGGTATTTGGTTCCGTAGGAACGTTTGATTTTCATATTAATTAAAAAAAATTGACGATGTTAACATCCGTTAAGTGGTGGAGAAAAATTGATTTGATTTTATCACGTTGAGATAGTAAACAACGCTTATCCTGACTATAGGGACTTGTACTCAATATGGACGTCATCGATAGGGGAAATTTGGTACTTAACCCAAAAATTAATAAAAATTGTTTAAAAATTACAAAAAACTGTAATGTGAATAAAATAATAAAACTAACTAAAATTCTTTTATATTTTGAACCATTTTTAAAATAAATAAAATTTTAAAATATTTAATAATTTTTTGTCCAAATATATTTTATCCAAATAATATTGTTGATAATTAATTTACTTATATTCACACAAATTTTTTCTGACCACCTATTTTGGCCTGCTTTTATAGACTGATCTTCATTAATTACTCAATTGATTTTTCCAATTTCTTCGAACTTCCAAAATCATACTTCGCGTCCATAAAATAACTTTCTAGGACGAAGTGACACGAATTTAAAATAAAAATAAAAATTATTGAGTGTATTAGAAAAAATGAAAAAGTATTGCAATTATAGTTTAAAAATAGGTAGGAGATTTTTTTTTGGATGTCCAAACAATAAAAAGTAAGAAGTTCTTTTATAGACGATGTAGTATATTTTAAAGGATGGCCTAAGAAATCAGTCTGAGTTTTCTTTTCTATTTTGATATTATTTCTTTTTTATACTCATATAAGTATTATAAGTATTTATATACTCCCTTCATCCATAATGCATTTTTTAATATTTTTTATTACAAAATATCTTCATTTTTTTTAACATAATCCATTAACTATAATTTTTATGATTTTCACATATTTACACATTATAATTAATATACCCACTTAAACTTACTATCATCAATTTTTTGAATTGTAAGACTTATTTTCTATTCATTAAATATACAATTTTTTTTTCTTAAAATTCATATCCACTATAAAAAAAGATATTTCAGGACTGAGGGAAAATTTGATTGCGAGATAAAAGGCAACATATCAATTTTTTTTATTTTTTTCAGAACAATACATCAAATTAAAAGGAAAAACCGTACTTGTGCAAGTAAAAATTTAAAATAAAATGATTTGGATGAAAGTTGGTGAGATTGTGACAGAAAAATATGACATAAGTTACAAACCATATCCAATACATGGCCGTTCTCACCTACTTTGTGAAGACTTTGCTTCCACCCGCAGATTACTCAACTACTTCGAGAGGGTCCCACTAATATAGATAAAACATATTTCCTCCACGAAATGAATATTCATTTGAAGATGACATGAATTTTAAAAAATTACTAATTAAGTATATGTGAGTAGAATAAGAAATCTATTTTTATTGTAAGTGAGTTATGTGAGAATCACTTAAAAAAAAGAAATTGATACTTATTTGATGAACGAAATAAAAAGAAAATATGAATATTCGTTTGAACGGAGGGACTAGGGGTGAGCAGTCGGTCCGGACCGGACCGAACCGGAATGGACCGACAAAACCGAGGACCGAATTCTTAAGATTTGTAGGACCGAACCGGACCAACCTAAACACTGGGACCGAACCGGAACCGGACCGAAACCGTCGTCGGTTCTCGGTCCGGTCCGGTCCAAAACCAAAAAAATTGGACAGTTGCGAAACAAACAAAAAAATCACATTTTTACACATTTTAAAAGACACAAAAATCTGCCCAACAATCGAATACAAAATCTGCCCTAGCTCGACACAAAATCTGCCCAACAATCGAATACAAAAAGACACAAACTGAAATCATGAAAGATATAGCTCGACAATTCACAATATCACAAATTGAAATCATAAAGCATGTTTCAAAATTTGCCCTAGCTCTAATCAACAATATCAGAATTCAGAAATCACAATATGCACAAACTGAAATCTGACATGAAAAAATGATTTTGGTGAGGCGACGGGAGACTGGAGCGGCCGGCAGGGGAGTTGCGGCCGGAGGGGAGTCGCTGGGCGCTGCGAACTGCTGGGTGCTGGCGGCTAGCGACTTCGGGGTGAGGGTGAGGTGAGCGATTGGAGAGTGGAGGAGATGGCGAACTGCTGGGAGCGAGATTGGAGAGTGGAGGAGATTGGAGATGGCGAACTGCTGGGCCGCTGGCGGCAAACGGAGGGCCGCGAGCCGGCGACAGTTGGGGGGGGCGGCGCAATTTAGGAGAGAAAGGGAGGAGAACTGAGAGACGAAGGGGGAGATTCAGTTTAGGGAATTAGGGTTTATACTCTATTTTTCAGAATATTAGAAATAATTAAAATATTAATAATATTAATAAAAATATTAAATATATATTTAATATATATATATATATATTCAGTTCGGTCCGGTTTTCATCGGTTTTCACCTCCTCCGGACCGAAACCGAACCGACAATAATTCGGTCCAGTAAAATGGGACTGGACCGGACCAATCACTGGACCAAAACCGGCCCGGACCGAAAAAACCGACCGGTTCGGTCCGGTTCGTCGGTTTTGGTCCGGTTTTGCTCACCCCTAGGAGGGACTATCAGGATACGAATATTGACACCACCAATTATATGTTATCAGATATTCTAATTCTCGTCGTAAAAGAATTACTATTATTTTGGAGAAAGCAATAATTGGCGTAATTAATAGCGATGTGAAATTGAATTAATTATAGCATAGATGTTTTTAGAAAGTACGCACTATGTGTATAATAAACTATTTTGAAAAAAAGTGACGATCCAAGGATAATTTAATAATTTCCCCAAAAAAAAGGATAATAATTTAATTAGTAAAATACTTTCATTCTAATCCATAAATCAGTGTTCGAGTCACTTAATATTAGTGTATGTGAATGTCTAACTAAGAAAAATACATACTGCCCAAAAAAATGAAAGTAATTAACACGGCATTTATGTTAATGTATTACATATGATGAAATTGAGTTTTATTAAAAAGGAAAAAGAAAAAACCCTTGAAGGCACAAGAAAGCAAACTTAGGGCCCGAGACTCGAAAAGAACTCGTAAAACAAAAACATCAACGCATAGGACAGCTTAAGTCAAAAGACAATACTTGGCAACAAAATCAGTCGTCCAACTCCATTTCATCCGACCAACGGCCGTGCGCGATATTGTTCATAGCACGCATAGCACTATTGTTGCTATGATCAACCACAAAGTCCCTCGGCTTATATCCCAGTTCCTCCGCATTTCTTAGACGACCTTTTATGTAATCTATCGGATTCGGATTCAGTGGCACGCGCGAACGTTCCATACCCTTTTTAGGACGACCCGGTCCACGCTTAGGTGGAACTTGCTCAACGAGCAATTCCATCCCTTGAGTAACCTGCGCCTCGAGCCTGCTAATACGATTAGCAATATCCTCTTGATCCGGAATGATCCCCTGAGACTCCGCCCTATCCTTCAAATCAGGAGTAGGGTCCTTCTCCCGTTGTGTATTCATGGCAGCTGCTTTCTGAACCTGTAACTCATCAATATCCTCCGACTGCATATTTGGAGAAGTAACAACCTCTTCCCCATGCTGACCTTTGCTGCTCCCGGAGTCTTCATCTCCTATGAAAGTCGTAGGTCCCTTACCAGCCGACAAATCATGTCGCTTAGTGATGCCATGATCCTCCTGAAAATCATCAGCCCCATCCTCATTCAGACGCTCCGCACTAACCTCCCCAATTTCATTTAGAGACATATCGGGAGACTCAACAACAAAGTTTTCGTCCACCCTGTCACTATCTGTTTCGGCCACCTTCTCATCATCTTTATGAAACACGTCGTAACGGTTTTCCAATCCAATCGGCGGAAGATCACTATCCTTGACATTAGGGTAATAAACCTGTTCCTTAGGCTGCCAAGCAGGCTTCGGATCCACCTTAGCATCTCCTTTATGATTCTCCTCAACTTGATCAGCCGCTTCCTCATTCTTCTGGTTGCCTTTTGCTTTCGCAGCTCTCCGGCATTTATCCGTGGAATGACCAGTGATTTTACAATGAGAACAGAACAACGGCAAAGATTCGAAACCAAATTCAATATAGAAAGAATTATTACCATCATCGATGTACATTGAATTGAGAAGGGGCAGCGCCATATTGATTTCCACAAGGACCCTGGCGAAGTGCCCCACTTGGCCATTAGCAGAAACGTTGTCAATACGCAACGGATGTCCTAGGGCTCGACCAATATTAGCAATGATAACTGGAGTCCATAATTCCACCGGGAGATAATACACCCTGACCCACACTTGTGCAAGAGATGAGGTTTCTTTATAAGGATCAAAGTATCGGCACCATTCTCGAAGACGTATGTGACCCGTTGAAAGCTGGAGGACCGCATTTCCTTTTGCCTTCTTTTTTGCTTCCACCGTCTTGAATTTGATAGTAAAGAAACCCTTAGCCATAGGAATGAATTGGCAATCCGAGCACTGCCAGATACGCTGCAACTCTAGCGTAATATCCGCGAACGAACGCGGCTTGTCGCCTTTGCGAAGGATCATCCTCCCGATCAAAGCAAACTGAAATTCATCAAGACGCTGTTGATACTCTGATTTCGGGATCGATAAAGTAACGACCTCCCCCTCACGTTTCGAATGAAGTGTACGAAGACCATAAGCAGGAAAATCCGGCTTCTTGATCATGGTAGGACGAACTTTCGCGGCATAAGAGATAGGTTCGCTGCACGACGGGATTACCTGTTCCGAGTCGTTTAATCCTCCAGAAGGCTTTTCTGTATCAACATGAGGCGTCGACTGCTGCCCAGCAGCCACTGCGCCGGACGGTTGCCGATACAGAACAGTTGATTTCGAGCGAAACACGTCAAAGTTAGATGATACCGGGGGAAGGTTGAGGCCCCCCTTTTCACTATTGAAAGACGGCGAACTCAAGTCCGTCACCGGCGGACTCGATTGACATCCGGCGGCGACTGTGCAGCTGGGGACCTGCTGCGGTGTGGTGGGCGAAGATCTGGATCGGGCAGATTTCCTTCGATCTTGATCGGCGGCGCCAAGATAAGGATCGGGCAGATCGGGATCGGCAGCGCCGAGATCTGGAGGCTGCTGACGGCGTCCTTCCATCACATCTTAGCTACTGCCGACGGAAGGAGGTGGTGGCTCCGATAGTGGCCTCGTCGGACCTCAGAAACAGCGGCAGCAACTCAGCAGATCTCTCAACCAGAGTCAGCGGCCCGCGAAGCTCGGCGCTGTTCGCGGTGGGTCGTCATTGCTGAGTCGTTCTCTCGGTCACCGCTCTGTTCTGAACGGTGTAGATTGCCGGTGGAAGCGTAAGGTGGGTCGCCGTTGCTGAGTCGATCTCTGCTGAGTCGTTCTCTGTCAACGATCTGGATCGCCGCGCTGCTGCTGCCTCGAACACCAGACCGTCTGCCTGGCTGTTGTTGCGGTGCAGCTGGGCCGCTGCTGCAAGCTTGCAGCGCTGCTGCCGGAGGGGCGGGGCGGTCCGGGCTGCAGCAAGAGAGAGAGATCTGGTCAAAGACGGTGGGAGGGCATTTCGTTAATGTATTACATATATATAGAAAGAAATTTAAATAAGGATCACTATATAAAATAAGAATGAAAATCATTTTTAGCTATTCGACCATCAAGATTTACGATAGATGCATCATCTTGTTGAATAAATGATCACATAAGTTCGAATTTCGAGGGAACGAAATTTTTATTTTTTTTCAAATGAAATAATTTAAATTATGAATGCATTAATTTGTACAAAAAATGTATTATGTATAATGATTCTCACATTCTAAAAAAAACATTAATTATCACTAGAAATACACCTCTATATAGGATTGGTAATCAATCCAATTCGATTTTAACTGAACCGATTTAACCGATTAATGGGAACCGAATAAGGGCAATTTCACTAGCTAACCGCTTAGCGGTTAGGTTAACCGATTAATCGGATCGATTAACCGCCAGTTAACCACAAATAACCGATTTGTTTAATTTTAAAAAAAATACACTTCCATTACTACTTAAGGGATTCAAACATGTGCCCTTAGGAAGAAATGATAAAGTCTTATCCTCTCCATTAACTCATCATTCATGTTTACGTAGAACAAAAAAATTATTTTATAGAAACTTGTAATTATTTTCGATTACTTTGTCTTAATTTTATTTTTTAAAATAAAATACACTATTTTAATTATTAATTCAGTTAAGCATTTTAATTGACCGGTTAATTGTTATCAACTAGCTGATTAATCGAAAATTTGATTAGGTTACAATTATAACCTATTAATCGAACCCGTTTTATCACTCCTAGCTTTATACGTATGATTAAGTCAAAGAAAAATAATTAACACGGTATTTAAATAAATGTATTATATATATATATATATGTGTGTGTGTGTGATTAAGTCAAAACATTGAAAAGTCTACTAATACAAATCACACAATACATTAAAGATTCCGAGAGTACCCACTAAGTCGATCAGAAATAATGAAATTGATGACACTTGTGAGTTGTGGGTGCGGTAGTTGAAAATGAGAAGTATATTTTGTAAATTGAGATTTCGGAAATAAATACTAGTACTTCTTTTGGTTCCATTTCGTTTGGTCTATCTTTTTTTTTGGGACTGTCCTGTTTGATTTAACTTATTTTCTTTTCGAATAACATTTTTGTATTATAATAAATATAAACTCACATGCTTTACACTATTTTACATTATAGTTTTACTTTTTTAAAAATAATTGTATAGTAAAGAATTATGTCAAATAAGTGGAAAAGAGGAAGTATATACTATAATTTATGGATATTTGACGGAAAAGATTGACGCCGTCCAGTTTGGTGAATGGCCGTGGAAGTTAGTAGCATAATGGAAATGGAGTTGGTGAGCAGCACAATTAACATCACCAACCGAGTAACCCAGTCAAAGAATTTATAGGTCAGCAAGGACAACAGAAATACTGATTAATCTTCTACTTGTATAATCTATATCTATATTACTCTATGAAAGCAAAGATTTGAGGTGCAAAATTTTTCGATTAAGTGTACGTTTACTTTAATGGTTAAATTTATCATTAGAAAATAAGAAATAATAAAAGTTTGTGTCTTTAAATACCTCATTTTTTTTCTAACATTTGACACAAAAGAGAAGTTCATCGTTTTTTCTTCCTTATTTTCACTTCAATGATCTTCAATGATGGATAATATTATCCATCCTTGAAATGAAAATAAAGAATGAAAAAAATGGTGAACTTCTCTTTTGTGTCAAATATTGGAAAAGAAATGAGACATTTAAAGATATAAATTTTTGTTATCCTTCATTTTCCAATGATAAATTTATCCATCAAAATAAACGCACCCTAAAAGTAAATTTAATTAATTTCATTGAATATTAAGTGCTATTCATTTAAGATCTCTACTATAATACTATTGGGTTTTTTTTTTGAAATTTTGTTTTCTGACAAAATTTCTTTATTTAAATAATCTTTCTATTTTTTATTTTTTGAAATTTCAACTATTAAATAAATATTGATCAATTTTTTACTGTTTCAAATAATTCCGATTTCGATAAGCTCGTCTCTTTCAATTTTTGAATATATTTATTCTTCTAACTTCTACTTTTTGGCTCAATATCTCTTATACATGCTTAAGTTTTTCGTATTTATTGCATATTCTTTTTTCATCCACATTATTTTTTTGCTTTGTCAAACCTGTAGCCATTGCTCGTATTATTATACTCCCTTCATCCACAAAAAAATTACCACATTATGAACAATACGTATTTTAATAAAAATGTCAATATAATTATTAGTATAATAAGGGTCTTATTTTAAATTTACGTGAAGTTATGTGAACTTTACTATATATTATAAATAAAAATAACAAGTTTTTCGTAGAAGAACCATAAAGAAAATTGTGACAAATTTTTCGTAGACGAACGAAGTACGTATTTTAGTTTTCATATTTATTGTTTGTTTTTGTATCCTCCTCTACATATATTTTGCTTTGTTAAACCTATAATTATTAGGTATGCAATGCACTTACTTCTGCTAATGTTGCAAATTTATTCAGTGAGCCATATTAATTTTTTAGAGTCAGAAAATGAACGGATATAATAATTAATACAAAATTAATAATTCATGATTTAAACAAACATTTTCAATAATCCAGATATACTTGTTAGTACGAAAAAAAATTAAAATTAAAATTGATATTTACAAGCTTTATATCACATATGGGATACAATGCATAGTTATTCGGTATGCAGTATGTGATAAGGTGAGATATGTTTCACTAGGATGTTACACTCTCATCACTTGTACCAATTTAGTCCTATTGGTATTAATAATAGTACTAATATACAAGTCTGATGTGCATTGTATAACTTATACTCCCCCTATCCATCAATTCTTGACTCATTTTATAATGGCACAAATTTTAAAAATTTGGGTGAGAGCATCTCCAGCCCTTGGCGCTTAGGGGTGGCGCTAATTATCCCCACCTTAGCGCCACCCCTTTCCAGTTAGGGGTGGTAAAACGGTTCCGGTTAATCGGTTTTAACCGTAACCGAATCGAAAAAACCGGTTTTCGATTAATCGATTACCGGTTTTTACTGGTTCGGTTCGGTTATCGGTTAGTGTGTTCATCGCTAATCGGTTAATCGGTTTAATCGATCGGTTAACTGGTTAAACCGATTAATCGGTTTATTTTATATTAAATTAATTAATTTATATTTTAATTTAAATAATACATTAATATTTCAAGTATCTATAAAAAAAATTGTTCTAAATTATCATAAGTTATGAATTGGTGTAGTGGATAAGACCTTATTTTTTCTTTCAAAGGTCAATAGTTCAAATCCTATTGCACACATTCTACAAATTTGAAGTTTTTTTAAATAAAACTCGGTTAACTGGTTAACCGAATTAACTGGTTAAATTCGGACAAATTGAGAAATCATGGATTAATCGGTTTGATTGGTTAACCGATTAACCGGTCCGGTACCGGTCAATCGGTTAACCGGTCCAATAATAGGTTCAGTTACCGGTTAGGGAATGGCCCTTAACCGGTTACGGTTAACCGATAAACCGGTTCGGTTAAATTTAACCGAACCGACCGGTTTACCAGCCCTATGTCCAGTGCATTGGCGCTAAAATCTCCATTTCCAATTAATCTCATTTTTTACTCTTTTTGAATTTGAATTTTAATATTTTATTTAAATTAAACATTCAACATTTCATTAATTAAAATAAAATAAAGATTACATAAACTTAAATAATTAAAATAAAATAAAAATTACATAAATTTAAGTGATCAATCCTCTACGCCTCATCACGTCCTGGAGCATGCTATTGTGCAATGCTAATTGAGCCTCCGACATACCCGAAGTGTCTGTGTTGACAATTTTGTAATCGAGCTCCTCCCTTCGTACTTCGGCTTTTCGTAGCTTTGCCTCGACTTCTTTAGCTCGCAAGTCGGGTTTCTTGGATTTTGCCTCGGCGATAGAACCAATTTGAATGGTATGTCCCTTCATGCTCTCGGCGATGTGCTCAAGTGCCACATAGTACGCCGACTTGTCCAACGATGATTCCTCCTTCTTCTCTTTTCCTTTGTCGCGCTTCGCCGCCTTCTGGCCTTGGGGCCGCGTCGTGATGCTCGGCTCCGAGGATGTTGTAGTGGCCGTTCCGTCGGATCCCTTCGACTTCTTGGAGGAATGAACATCCTCACCTTGTGATGCGAACTTTTGACATTCGCACAAAATGTGCCAACATTTGACGTACTTGAATCGAGCTCCATGGTTGGACTCGTAGATTTCTTGTGCGGCTTCATTGATTTGTTCGTCGCACATCCCGATTCCCCAATTGCTTTTGCACTTGTCGTATATCGCCTCCCAAGCTTTAACAGTCTTTTGAACGCATTGAAAATGAGATTTGATAAGTCGGAGCTCACGGTCAGTAGTTCCCGGTGGCCTTCTCGCATTATATTTTTCTGTGATCCCACCCTAATATTCGGGAGCCCTTTGACTATCTCCCAATATGTTGTTGTGGGTAGCCTCCGCCCACAACATGTATATGAGCTCCGACTCGGTGGAGGTGTAGCCACTACGTTTTCTCTTTTCGCGCTTCGGCTTCACTTCGTCGGCAACGGGGGGTGGGTTCGCCGGGGATGGAACGTTGCTCGCCTCTAACGCGTTGGACGCTTGGGAGAAATGAGCGAACCCCATCATTGGGTTGATAGCCGCATCATGAGAATACTTTTTGTAAAATTCATCAAAACCTTCCTCCATTGCTTGAAGTTGATATGAAAATTAAAAAGTGTGGAGAGATTGTAGAATATGTGAAAAAAGAAGAAGGAAAAGTGTAGTATTTATAGAAAAAAAAAAAGTAAAAAAAAAAATTGCAACGGTAAAGAGAAAGAAAAAAGAAAAAAGCAAAAAAAAATTTGACCATTCCCAACGGCTTCAAATTCAGAATTTCAGATTTTTTTTTTTTAAATCTCACGCGTGAACAACACGCGCCTTCCACCTTTTCCTTCATGCCTTGGCATAATCGCTCATGCCGCCCTCGAACCCCAGCAGTGCGCCATCCCACCCCACCTCCCTTCATGCCAACTCAATCCAGCCCTTAAATTTAGGGCTGAAGATGCTCTGAGTGCATTGTGAATGGGATAAAGGTCCCTTATTTATTGTAGTTTAAAATTGATTAATTTTGATATTCACACACACACACATATATAGGGGATGGCTACCGTGAGAGCACCTCTTAAAATAAGAAATAAGAACTAGGAAAAATGTATGAATTTTATGTAGAAAACGTATAAATTCGTTGTATAAAGGTATGAATTGCGATTTTTTTTGCTACCTTTGGGATTCGAACTCAGGATCATGAATTCATCCAACAGGATGGTGAATCAACCGTAGATCTTGATGATCTAAGGGCTGAAGATGATTCTTATTTTATATCTCAAGAAGTGTACTTATTTTAACCATCCCCTTTATATATATAGATATAGAGAGAGAGAGAGAGAGAGAGAGAGAGATGTTCAATTGAGAAACTAAATGTGTTGAGAATTGAGAATTCGTCCAAACTGTTGTGAACAAGTTATTTCATTTTGATGAACATGTCAATAATTTTTATGAACGAGTGTTTTGGTTTGGGGTTCAAATCCTACCAGTGACAAGATTTTTAACAAATTAAATAGATACCTATGTTCATCAGTTATATTTATTGGTATGTTCAAAGAATTTATTGATTTGTTCATTATTCTCATTTCTTGCGAAAATTAAATTCTCGATAGAACCTAACATAGGAGAGAGTTCAATGAAGACCACTCCCTTAGATAAAAAATAAAAATCAAATTTTGTACGTCGATCTTGCTTAATCTAACGGTGATAATTAAATCTTTAATTATATTTTTATTTCATTTATTTTATATAATAAAGGTTAGATTTGTCATTTCTTATTGTGCATATCCAAATCATAATTTTCGTCTCTCTATCCCATCTCGTCTCTCTTTCTCTCTCTCTACTAAAATAAAAAATATGAGAAAATGAAAAAATAATAATCAACGCTTAAAAAAACACTTTGATTCCAAATTTCTGGGTTCATGGCTTGTATTATGATTTGAAAGTTGAAACTTGTTATAGTGAAATAATATTGTTGAGTGATTATCAGGTAAATGTAATGTGTGAGAGTTTCATATTATTTAAAATATTATTTTAGAAATTTTCTACGTCAAAATTGAAATTTGAATATATTTGAATCGAAGGAAATTTCGAATTGAATATTTGATTTGTATTATTAATTAAGAATACACTTAAAAAATCTAACAAATATCTAATTCAATTCGAATATTCGTAAATCAGTGTGCGAATCGAATACGAATAGCAAATAAGTTTCAAAGATATTTGAATACCGATTCAACTATTGATGAAGTTAGAATCGTATAATATATTATATCTTTAATTATTGATTTGTTTTGTTGGTCAAGTTATTTTGTTTCTTTTTAGATGTTTTAGGTTTTATTATAAATAAGTGTTTTATTTATGTTTTATGGAGTCGAATTGAGAGTTAAAATGTAGAGGATGAGATTGTTCCCTTCTCGCGGTGTTCTTCTGGTATTCATGAGTGAATCAACAAATTAACCCTTATTATACATGTATTTCGGTAAGCAGTGGTTATCAACGAAGTTCGTATATTTATCAGTATCAAATATATTTTACGCTTCTACCTACATCAATTATATAAATATTTTACAAAAATGAATCAAATACAATGCTATCCGCTTCGATTTATTTACATCCTTATACAACTTAAGGTTAAGTTTAATTTGATAATACTTTTGCAATAGAAAAATACTTGAATTCAACTATTAGGTTTGATTTGAAGGTTTTGAATGTACTAAATTATGAAATGATACTATATATTCTATGAAGACTCTCTTGCACTACAAAAGAACTCAAAATTAAAGATAGAAATTAACGACGTAAATGGATCTGTAGTTAAAAATTAAGCGTTGACGAAGTACCCTATTTTTTTTTATTAATTTTAGTCGTTAATTCGTCGTTAATTTATATTTCAAATTTTAATTTTATTATTTTCGTTGTTAATCCGACGTTAAATTTAACGATAATTTTTTTTCGTTAATTAAATTTGCCACAAAAGGATATAACAATGGAACAGATTCGTTGTTCACCTGTAATTAATTATAATTAACGCCGAAACATAAAATTTAGCGACGATTTTTTTCATCGTTAATTGTATTTTTTTTTTAGTGTTGTCATTATAAAATCCTTTGCCATAGCCCAAAAATCAAGTGGGATCAACTACTCTTTACAATGTAAAGAGAAATTCATAATAAATCTTTTAATTAATCCATTTATTGTATTCGTACTTTTTTAACTTTCATTTTATCCGCACTCAGTTGCTTGTAGGTACTAACTAGCTTGCGATCGATTTACACAATTCAACTTCCAAATTTCTTTATTTGCATATGTCACACCTTAATTAATTTTCCCGAAGATAAGAAACAGAGACATGACGGAGAAAAATCTTTTTAATTTGGATAAACATGATAATATATCTTTAAAATCAAACAAATGTTGTTTTAAAGAATGAAAATGGAATTATATCGGCGAAACCAATCAATTAACAATATTACTGGCGCTTAGGAAGACAAAATTATTTCCATGACTCTAATAAGGACAGAGAAACATTCTTTTTGATATCAGAGAAGGCTATGAGTTTAAACTCAACAAAATATTACTACTATATGGTACATATTCAATTTTTGTTCAATCTTATTAGGGTGCGTTCTCTTTTATTGTAAATTTATCATGAGAAAATGAAGAATAAATAAAATTTCACCCTTTAAATCCTTCACTTCTTTTTCCATATTTTCTACTTGACCCTTACCCATTCCTCATTTACACTACAAATGAGGGATAATATTATCACACTATTTTTGGAGGGATTATATTATCCCTCATTTGTAGTGTAAATGAGGAATGAGTAAGGGTCAAGTAAGAAATGTGGCAAAAGAAATGAAGGATTTAAAATGTGAAATTTTATTTATCCTTCATTTTCCCATGATAAATTTACAACCAAAGATTCAAAGAAAATACCCCACCACTAAGTACAAAAAATACCAAATGCATGAAAATTGAGTTATTTGTGTTCCGCAAACAAATTTTGACACTTGAATTTAAGGTGTATCGCTGGATGTTCGTATCAACTAGATGATTGGCCTTTTTAATCTACATGAATATTCCATTCTATTAAAAAAGTCTTAAAATTCCACCTAATTATACCCCGAAAACATGCGAAAATTTCCCCAGTGGTGGTTAAGAAATTTCCCCTTGTAAAAAAATTTCGGCACGTTTGCTAAGAAGATCTCAAAAAAGTCTTTTTCTAAAAACATAATCCGTGCCAGGTTCTACGATTTCATCTTTTTCTTGATTTTTTTGTCTCTTCTCATTTGGAATCGAGGAGTAGAATCACGGGAATTCAAATTGAATGTGTAATTTTCTATACGAAGTTTCTCTCGTGTATGTAAGAAGCAACTTCCATCTCTAATTGAATCTTGGAGGTGGTGGACCGCAGTCACCGCCACAATCCGAGGTAGAAAAATGACGATTCCGGTGTCAAATAGTATTCAAATCTTGGAGATGGATTTGGGGGGAAATGTCTCGCGTGAATCTATATAGAAGGGGAAATAACCTACTGAATTGTCTAATTCTATTTTTGAAACCTGAATTGTCTAATTCTTTTCCTAAAGTGTTCGTAAAGAAACGAATACGTTTTATAAGGGTTTAGACGGATTTTAAGATTTTGTTAATCAGACAAGGATATTTTTTTTACACTTATCTTAATAGGGGGACAATTTTATTTAGGGTAATTTTAAACATAGCCCCCATTTTTCTCTATATAACCTCCAATTTAAAATAATAATAAAAATATTATTAAAAGTACTTTTATACCCTTGTAGCCTAAATCCACCTTCTCCTACAATTGCTCGAAACTGTCTTTTGCAGCCCCTGCTTCTCTTATCTTTTTATTCTAGCTCTCAATATCATTACCAACTCGCCACACTAATAATCAAACCTTTCATATGCGACCTCTGTCATTTCTTTGCCCCGATAATGATAATCAAAAGCTTCATATTTAAGCAAGAACATATCCAGAATTATCAATTTAAGTACATGACGGAGGAACAAAAAATGATAGTTGTCTCAAACAATTGACGAGCATTTGATCGAAAAAATCTACAATTTGTGCATAAACAAATTGATGTATTGAATGAAAATACATAATTTGAAAACGAAAATCACAAAATTGGTTGTCGTAATTCAAAAGGCTTTTAGGTGTATAAATTAAATGAACAAAAAATTGATGCTGAAATTCCCTTTGAAAATTTCCAACTCATGGAAGAATCTTTCATATGAGTTTTCACGTAAACCAATTTCTTGATTTACTTTATTGGAGAATTAATACTTTGAAATTCACAAAACAACGACAGAACTTCTTTGAATTGATACTTTGATTATTGGAGAATTAATCACCGCAAATAGTTGATCAATTCTACAAGGAATTGTGGTGACTGTAGAAAGAGGTATTGAGAGGTGTGGTCAGTGCCTGTGCCGCTGCCAAAGCTGGTGGCGATGTAGTGACTGAAATTGTAGGAGGGGGCTACACACTATAAACTTTAAATTCATACAAACGGTTCATGAATTTGACTCTACAAGGGTATAATAGTACATTCAATAATATTTATATTATTTTTTTAATGTAGGAGGTTGTATGGAGAGAATTGGGGGCTATGAATAAAATCACCCTTTTATTTAAAGGTAACATAAAAGGTCTTAAGTTTGTTTTAAGCCCAACATCTTAATTTGTTTAGGCCCAAACTAAAACCCCTCTCCCTCTTATCTATCGTCTGTGTGTCTCATGTTGAACAAGGAAACTGCAGCCGTCACCGCCACACTTCTGGTCTCGATGTTCAGCCTTCACCGTCTCAGCCAACGGCAAAGGCCCTTCACCCTTAGGCATGGTTATAACTAATTAATTTTCACTAACAAAATATCTAATTAAAGGGTTAACATGGAATTGGACTTAGTAATAATTTCGCCCTAGTACACAAGGCCTAAGGCAAGACTGCTCATAAATTCATAATAATAGTTCAATTAATAAAAGAGCCCAATTTTTATCAAAAAACTAGAAGAGCCCAATTATCATACTTAGAAGGCCGAATCTCGAAATTAAATAAATAGTTTCTATAAAAGTATAGTCAAATTCACCACTTTAAATTCTTATGATAAACAATTCTAGGTGTAGAAATAAATCCGTTTAGCCTTGTTATTGCATTTAATTTAGTATACAAAGTAATCCAATCAACAAATTGTTTTTTTTGTTGGGTTAAAAGTTACATTCTCAAGAGTGGTGTAGTCGCTGCATGGATATTCTACAATTATACGAAAAGATACGTCATCTTGTGCATTATCTATATATCTATACTATATTAAAAAGGAAGTTTTAAACTTTAAATTGATTTCAAATCAATTTCAAAATTGAGTGATAATTTTATAGTTATAATAAAATTGAATGTTTATTTATTAGCTATACATTTTTTTTTTCTTTTTCTTTAACTTCTTATTTTTCTGTTTCATTTCTTTTTTAAAATTGTGAAATTCGACTAATTATAAAATATTTGATATGCATATCAAATTAAAGATCATGACAAGAGCTTTAATTTGATATATGTTATGTAAATACTGAATTTAAAATATACAAAATATATTTATTTAAAGTTTAAAACTTAAGAAAAATCTCTCTCCTCTCTCCTCTTTTTTTTTTGTTTGAATAAATCTATTTTTTTCAATTATCTTTTAACTTATATTGTTTTCTTTTTTCACAATATCATTTTTTATTAATATGAATTATTCTTTATTATTTTTATATTAAACTAAAATATATTTATCTGAAATTATATACTCTATCAGTCCCTGAAATAAGTTCATCTTTTTCCTTTTTGGGACGTCCCCCAAATAAGTTTTTCTTTCTTTCTTTCCATTTTTGGACAACTACCCCACCACTAATAATACTTTATTTATTCTTACTTTCCACTTTTTCACCACTCTCAATACTAATTATAACATATTTTTTTCACTATCAATACACTTTACCATTTTTTCTTAAAATTCGTGCCGTCCCCAAAGAGGAACTTATTTTGGGGACGGAGGGAGTAACATTTTTAGTTATATTTAAATTTTTTATATAATAATCAAATGATAATTAATTTTATATAAATAAAATATAAAAATATTTTTCGTGCGTTGCACGAGTGCAAATCTATTATATAATAGGATTAAGCCTTAACCTATGTGGCATATCTAAAATCTCACCATTTCAAAATTTACCATATATAACCTTCATCATTTATTAATTAATTAACTATTACATTCTATATAAAGATTCATTAATCATAATAAATATAATTAATAATAAATGTATATATATATAATAATATTAACATTACATATAATCTAAATTAATAAATTTTATTATTTATTTTTTCTAGATAAAAATTAGATTTACATGTTTGATAAGAAAAAAATTATAATCTATATACGATAAATTATTTTAATTGAATGTTAGTGATTAGATGTATATTTGTTATTAATTTTATATTTCTTAAAGCGTACATATTATATGTATATGTTGCAATATATTATATTATATGAATATAATATATATATATATATATATAATATTTATATTCTTAATTTTCAATAAAATTAATTTTAAATTAAGTTTGAATTGAGACATGCACGTATATGTAAATTATAAACGGGTCCGGTCATTGATTTACATGTTTGCATAATAAGGCACAAATTCTATAAACTGATTACTTTAAAACAAAATCTTATTTTATGTCTATCAAAATAATTATTTTTTTTTATTTTTGATAAAATAAATCCATACATTTTATTTATATAGGGAAGAAAAATATATTTTTCATTTCTGCAAACTTTATTTGTTTCTGTTCGTCCATTACTACAAGTTTACAACAACAACAACAACAACAACAACAACAACAACAATAATAATAATGATAATAATAATAATAATAATAATAATAATAATAATAATAATAATAATAATAATAATAATAATAATAATAATAATAATAATAATAATAATATGAAATTAGTAATGCATAAATGAAGAATTTAGATAAAGAACAATAGAGGATATGATGTTAAAATATATTAAAAATCTTTAATCATGTATCAAATTTATAATAATCTCAATCGAGTGAAGAATTCATATAAATTACCTCATTTCACATTGAGTATTTTTATAAGATTTCACCAAAATAAAACTTATACAAGAATAAGCTCTTGCTCTCCAAATTAAAAATTTACATTTAATTGGCGGAATGATTGAGACTAATACAATTTC
Organism: Salvia miltiorrhiza; assembly: GCF_028751815.1. Lineage (NCBI taxonomy): Eukaryota > Viridiplantae > Streptophyta > Magnoliopsida > Lamiales > Lamiaceae > Salvia > Salvia miltiorrhiza. The sequence goes on from NC_080387.1 coordinate 65,036,535, forward strand.
AATTGTTTTATCAATTTAATTTGACAAAATTTATTTAATTAAATACATGGTTTAATTAATTTAATTTGAAAAAATAAATTGGTTTGATTAAGTAAATTATTTCTTCAATTTAATTTGATTATAAAATAATATATTTTGTATAAAATTTGGATTCAACATAGATTTTTTTATGAAAATTTATCAATTAAATTACTAAATAAATTAATACAATTTGAATCTCGTGTCAACTTTCTTAAGCTACACACGAGATGATTTTCAAAACTTAGTTATGGTCTTTCAAACTTCAAACAAGATAATGTTCACGAGTCAATTTTATTCTTTCAATTTTCAGACGGAATGATGCTCGAAACTCAAGATTTGAAGATAATTAATGTTCATGAGTCCATTTTATTCTTTCAAATTTCAAACGAAATGATGCTCGAAACTCAATTATGATATTTCAAGCTCCACATGAAATAATGCACAAAAAATTGTCAAGATTTTTCAAGCTGCATACAAGATGATGTTTAGAAGTTAGTTATGATCTTACAAGCTAAAGATGATAATGATCTTTAAAGCTACACACAAGATAATTCTTGTAACTTAATTGTGGTTATTCAAAGTTCAAATGAGATGATACTCACAAGTTAAATTTATTTTTTTTAACTCCAAACAAGATGATTTTTGGAACCCAATTATAATATTTAGAACTAATAATGCATAAAAGTTTGTCAATATTTTTTCAAGTTCCATACAAAATGATGTTTACAAGTTAGTTATGATGTTAGAAGCTCCAAATCATACAATCTCACAAGTCAACTTTGATTTTTAAAGCTCCAGATAGTGATGTTAAAAAAACTTGACGCATAAAAGTTCATTTTTTGTATTTTAAGGTCTAGACGAGATGATACTCAAAAGTCTGATGTTCAAACGTTAGTTGTCGTCTTCCGAAATTTAGATTATGATATGATCCTACAAAGTTCAGACGAGATGATGCTCAGATGAAATAAAATTTTCAATATCGATACATTTTTCAAAATATTATTAAATAAAAATCTACATAAAAATAATATTTATTATTCTAACAAAAGGTTAACATTTAATTGAAGAATATGATTCAAATTAATATAATTTCAACTATATTATCTTAAATTGAATAAATTTAAAAATAATTTATATAATAAGTTAAAATAATTTCCCGTCGAATTTCCACGGGTTGCGCACACTAGTGCTAGTAGAATATATAAAGAGAAATAAATATAAATAAATTCAATTACAAGGATATAATTGGAATTGAAAAAGATGCGTAGTCAAAAGTCAAAAACAAAATTCAATATATTCAACCCACTTAAAAAAAACTGCCGATAACTTTAAGTATGGAGTACAAACCTTCCAATTCATTTGTGTGGCATATTATTTTATCTTTTACTTCTTTATTTTTCTATTAAATGACGATTTTATATAAAAAAAGGAAAGAAAAAACCAAAAAAAACCCTTGAGAGCACAGAAGGAGCAGACTAAGGGCCGAACCTCATTAAAACCTTTTCACTGAAAACCCAGAGGGAAAAACCGTGAAAAGGAAAAAGAGTACTCGTCTAAACACAACTTCTTTATTTTTCTAGTTTATAGATAGAATGCATTTTTTTCATTTTCAAGTCATTATGCGTTAAATAAAATATGCAATCTATATCTTCAATGAAAGCTCATCAAATAACCTTTAATTTGATGTATAATATGTAAAAATAGATTTAAAATAAGAATGTTATGATAATTTAAAGTTATAATACATAATAAGTCTGATTAATAAAATTTAGGAGTTATTTAGGAGTATTAACACTAAAATTTATATTTATAAACAATATATTTTCCTTAAAAAATTAATGATATTTTACTTGAACTTATAATCGTATCAGCTTTTAAAAATTATCAAATTGTGTATTTTTATTTATTTTATATTAAAAAGTTATTCATAGCATATTATGTAATAATCATAAAATGATAACATATGATTTATCATAATTTGTTTTAAGGAAAACTAATTCAATAATCTCATTTAATTAATTGAACGTTAGATTATTTTTAAAATTATAATTATATGTATAGTATATTTTCTCAAATTTCTCATTCAATTAATTAACTAATAATTAATTCTTCAAACTATATATTAAAATAAATCGGTGAAATATTTACTAATATATATTATTTTAAATATGCAGACGTTGTTTTAATTTTAGGGAAAAGATTTTTGGACACCAGGTGTCTTGGACACCTTCATAAAAAATCGATTTTTGCTTAATACTAATTTGACCGATTTTTTATTATTTCGTAATTTGTCCAAAATATCATTTCCAAAAATATATTCAATCAATTTTGTTATTATTTTCGGTTTTTATATTTTTTTTCCAAGTTCACTAATTTATTTATTTTTAATATAAAAATATATAAAAATCGAAAATAATAACAAAATCAGTTGAATATATTTTTAGAAATAATATTTTAGACAAATCACTAAATAACAAAAAATCGATCACATTAAATACTAAGCAAAAGTCGATTTTTTTTTATGGAAGTGTCTAAGACACCTGTTGTCCAAAAATCACTCCCATTTTATTAGTTATTTCTTTCTTTTCATATAAAGCGCATTTATTATTTTAATATGTTTTTAATTTTTTATTATTTCATAAACATGTACACGTACTATCTCGAACTTTCATCCAATTAATTGATTTTTGTAATTTTTTTTTCTTAAAACGCATATATTATTTTAATACAAAAAGGTGTGCATGCGTGCATTTTTATTACTCTGATTCAAGTAATTGATTATTAAATCTCACTTTACATAAACACAAAAAAGTGAATAATTTCTTTTTAAATGTGGACGATATAGTAAAATATATGCTAATATACACTATTTTTAAATAAATATACAACCAATTCTTGAACGAATAAAATATAATCGAGGTGCGACTAAAATCATAGAAATAAATAAGGAAAGAGCCTTGTGGGATTCAAATAATAGGGATAAGAAGTCGGGCAACAGCCTTTGAGTGAAGAAAGACAAAAATCAAGTGATATTAATCAATCAACAACATTCTAAGCCTTAGGATCACAAGTTCGGTTTCATGCTTCCGATAACCAATGTTAATAACATAGAGCTAGAAGTTGAGAGTTTAAGCTCGATAAGAAACATAATTCAGAATTTAACATAAAAGTCTTAAGTTGGAGAAACAAAAGACAAATAAGAGCTAGTGCAACAGCGGAAGACAAAATACGGAGTTGAATCCTAGCCTCAGCTCTGCCCCGTCAGCACCGACCAATCAACCTGAAAACATTTGAAAGTAATTTTGGGCTAAGTACTAATGTACTTAGTGGGCTAGCATTTTTATAAACATTTCATAATCATAAGAGCAGTTTATCCAATTATACTTGACATGACTTAGAAGGTTTTAAATTGAAATAACTTCTAAGCATGTTAAAACATTTTATTATATTGCGCGCAATTGTCACACTCCCTTTCCGTTACTCGCTGTGATCCCGGACCTTTTAGCCACCGACGGATCCATTACTCCTGCTTTACTTGGACTGAGGGCGTAACCCAGCCAAGTTCCCATTTGGGACCCAATGCTCCGGAACACATCCCGTCGAGCACCCTTATAACGCCTCATACATGATTAGTGCCCGATGGAGATCAACCCACCAGGTCAGCTAATAGGTGTACACAATTCTCAAATAACGTGTTAGGTCAAGAGAGAACCTCGATCGATTCATTGTTGCGAGCCTTAAACAGAGCAGAGTGCACAAAATATTTTATTGGATAAACAATTTTCATTTCATTGAAACATTTAAGCTCAATAGCTAAATCATATATTTTGGAAAATAAGCCCACCTGATTAGGCAATGCCTGTCGTTTATTCTTAACTCTGAATCGGTATAGCAGTGCTACTTCTCACGATCCACAAAGCCTACAAGAAATCTATAATCTTAATAGGTCTCCTGAATCTAATATTTAAGTCATGGTGTAGTGCTTAATATTCTATGATTCACTTAGCCGGGTTTTCAAAATTTAATGAATAAATAATTGAAAACATTTCTCTTGAGTTAAGAACACCAACAATATTCTTACTCGACTTTCTTTAATAATTGGAATTATAATTAAAACTAATTAAATCATAAATACTTTTATTTGCAAAAAAAATGCATATGCAAATGCATGTCATGCTTAGCATATAATAAGTAATCATTTAAAATATGCACATAATAAGAAAATACTATTATGCAAATTTTTTTTCAAAAATAATTAATTAAACTCAAATAAAGAGTCAAATTAATAAATTAATTAAACAAGTCCAACAATTAAATGGAAGTCCATATTTTTATTTCAAAAATTCGCAGCCCAACATTTTAATAAAATGCAGCCCAGTTAAAAGTAAGTAGCCCATTTTCCTAATAAATCTGGCCCAATCCTAAGTTTTCAAAAATAAAATTTTCGGCCCAAAGGCCCACATCCCAAACCCCCACCCTTCTTCTACAACCTAAGTCACGCATACACACACAAAAATGTTGATCTCTCTCTCTCTCTCTCTCAAACCTGCCGACTCCACACACACACGCACACACTCACAGCCGCCCAGCTCCCCCATTTTCCCTCTTCCGGCGGATGACAGCAGCCGGCCTCCGGCCACCGCCGTCGCCCCCTGACCTCCATCTCCCTCTCTCTCGATAGCTCACACACCCACACACTCACAGCCCTAGATCTCTAAACCACGACAGCCACCTCCCATCTCTCGACTCCGGCAGTCGACGGCAGCAGCAGCGAAGAGCCGGCCACCACCGCCTCCAACCCTAGATCCCCAAAATCTAGATCGAGCTTCAATTTCCGGTAGCGACGACGCCACACACGACGCCGCCTCCGCCCCATCTCTCTCTCTGACCTTGCCGCCCCACTCCCTCTGTTTCAGCCGGAAAGCAGCAGCAGTAGCTATCCGCCACCGCCGCGCTGAACTCTCCACTCTCTCTCCGGCGAGAAGCCGCCGCCATCCATCGGCGTCGCGGCCACCACGCCACCGCCGACAGCAGCGGGCAGAGCCGTCGTCGTCCTCCGCTCAGCCCTCCACCCAGACCAGCTCCGACCAGCCCACCTCCTTCTCTCCAACCGTGGCCGGGCAGCAGCGGCACAACCGCCGTGCCCTGCCTCCCTCGATTCTCGACTCGACAGTAAACACACAACCAAGACTCAACCTTTCTTCCTTCTTTTCTTTAAAAACAGGCATGCTTCATGTATGTATCTATATGCACATAAATTGTATGCCTTAACACTTGGTGATTTTAAGAAATTGTTGCTCTTTATGAAATGTGTATATGCACCGAAATGATGAGATGAAAGTATGTGTGTGATTCTTGCTTGCAGTGAAAATCTTTACACAAAATGAAGTGAGTTTCTTAATCAAACTGTGAAATGAAATAAGCAGGAATTAAAAGATGAAACCTTTAGGGGTTTGAGGTTTGAGGTTGCTGAATCAAGCTATGGCCGCTCTGCTTGCTGTGAAAAAAAGGTGAATGAAGAATGATATTTTAAAGAGAAAGGATTGAACAATTGGGTGAAGGAGTGAATGAGACTGTGACGTGAAGATTGAAAAAATAACCAAAATCCCTTAATCATAGGGATTTTGGATGACTTTGGAGGAGTGGCGCATGTTGAGATGGGTGAAGGAGTCAAAATGGAGGTGCTGTACTTGGCAGCTAGGAAGCGTGGGTTGGGCTTCTATTTTTGGGCTTAATTATTAACAAGGAAGGCTTAATTAAAACTAGGGCCCAAAATAATATTTGTCAAAGCCCAACACATTCAAAAATTAAAGCTTAACATAGACCTAAATTAAATCATGTACAAATAAATACTAATCATATAGAATAATCACATATTCATATAATTCAATTTATGAAATGCACAAAATTTCAAAAGACTAAATTTTTATAAAGGCTTCTGAAAATAAATTTTGTTGGAATTTAAAATATAAATCATTTTTCATTTTTCCGGCGTAAATCATCCTAATCTAAGTTTAAAATAAATTCTAAACTTAATATAAATAGGCGGGGTGTTACATTCCTCCCTCCTTATAAAAATTTCGTCCTCGAAATTGCATATCTGGGTCATCTAGTTTGGATACTAGACTTTCATTCCACTCAACTCTTGTGCGGCACTAAATCATATACGTACTTAATTCCCTAACAACGCGATATCGTTTAGCAAACTAGAAAATTTTCCTCAAACTCTGGTACGTCGTTATGTCGTGGAAACTTGTCTCGTCCTCTCCTGAAGATCGAAGAGGGATCTTTCTCTTGTTTAAAAGTATCGTGGCTCTGACTTGAGTAAGTCAACCAATTCGAGGATTGCATCAAATTCTATCATAGGAATAACATGTAAGTATGTCTAAATGTTTCCGCGCCTATATCGAGCTCTGAGTTCGCGGTGACGTCCTTAGTAGCAGTCTTTCATCGTCAGTTGTACTAACTTCTAACGTTGTTACGGATGATTGTAGCGTAAATTCTAATTTCTTACAAGCAGCATATGAAATGGAAGAATAGGATACTCCAATATTGAATAGAGCTATAATCGACACGTCGAAAACATTAATGGTACCTGCCAGGTTTCCGTGATCTCCCGCTGCTTGGTGTTGGTTAATGGCATAGGCCCTAGCGTATTGTGGTTGCCCCTGATTTCCTCTAGGACCTTGGTTTTGTCGCTGTTGGTTCCCGGGATTTTGTTGTTGTGGTGCTCTTCCTCCCTTCTTTGGACACGTCGAGACATAATGCCCGGCCTCCCCGCAGTTATAGCAGACGTTCATTCCTTTCAGACATTCTCCCGGGTGGAGTTTTTGACACTTTGGGCAAGGAGTTTGAACCATTGCTTGAGGTTGTGGATTTTGATGTTGGTTCTGATTTTGATTCGCCACCCATGGTTTCTTCCCATTTCCAATGTTTCCACCAGTTCCTTCATTCCATTTTCTCTTTCCCTTACTACCATCTTGAGATGGTACAAATCCAGACTGCTCGAGGGATTTTCCTTTTTCCCTTGGCAACAATGACTCAATAGTAAGAGCCCTGCTCAATGTCTGCGCGTAGGTGAGACCTCCTTGACTTGCTAGGGAAATCGCTATCTCGTGACGCAGTCCATTTCTGAACTTCTCTGCGCGTTTCTCATCACTGTCCACCAACGTCGGAGCATATCTTGATAGCTGATTGAATGCCCTGTCGTACTCGGTCACAGTTCCCGTTTTCTGTCTCAGATTCCAAAACTCATTCTGTTTCTTCTGTCGGTAACATCCTGGTATATACTTCTCATATAATTCAGCCTTGAATTCTTCCCATGTGAAATTCTCCCACTGTTCGTCAGTCATTGTCCGCCTCACTGACTCCCACCAAAAGTCAGCTTCGTCCACCAACTGATAAGTTGCGCACGCCACTTTATCCTCATCATCACAACGGATGTAGTTGAAGATCCGTTCTATTGCCCTAACCCATTTCTCGGCATCCGCAGGTTCGCCCAATCCATCAAACGTTGGAGGTTTTTCCTTGCGAAACTTTTCCTCGGCTGTGCGATTTGGTGCTACTTGTGGAATAGGCTCTTCGGGTACAAATCCCCTACCGCGCCCACGGCCACGTCCGCGCCCTCTACCACGTCCTCTTGGTGCACCTTCCATTCTGATTGACGGACGAGAATCAGCAGACGAAGAGACTCATTCGGCATACATACATACATACATACATACATACATATATAGATATACACGAGATATATCGCTTCTATAGTGTAACCATGTGAAAGACTAGTTCTATGTGGAAACTAATCTAAACTTAAGTGGAATAACTTAAGTGAAACCTTAATCTCATGACATTTCTTCTACGTTGTAACATATCTATGTTAAACGTTGCTATCTTATCATTTCTTACTTAAATCGATCAAGCGGAGCTTTCACGACTAACATTTCTAAAGTATCCTTGGGTAGTACTCAAACGGTTTGTAAGAGACTCATCATTCATATCGTACAGCAGGTGAAGCCGGCGACGGCCGACCGCTGGTGCTTGCTACTCAAGCAGCGGCGGATCGCGTGGAGCGCGTCCCTCACCGGTTCCAGCTGCTGATCCGTCCGTTCGATGGCGTCAAACGGCGGCAATGGCCCCTCGAGCGTTGGTTGGTTCCCGCCGTTGTCTTTGGTTTCCGGTGGACTTAGTTCACAGGGCGACAGAGGGGCGCTCAATCTGCCGGTCGTCTCTAACAATTTTCTCCAAAATACTCCTCGTTACTCCGTGGTTGTAGGAGAGCACTCCGAGACCGCTTCTCTGGATCGAAGTTCGGGTGTTGCTGCTCCGCCTGCTGGTGCGTCGCCTGCGGAGCGGATCTTCAACAAACAATCTCCTCCGAGCATCACTGTCACAGATCGTTCGGCGGAGGCTGCTAGAGTTACTGCTGATGTTTCGTTCCCGGAAATCGCTGCGGTGATGACTTCCCATACTGTCGGCGTCTCTTCTCAGGCCGATGGTCCTAACGGCCTGATCCCGCCTCGCTCGATCGGGACTGCCCATCCGAAAGTGGCCAGTCCGCTGTCTGCTCCGAAGGTGCCACCGAAAGCCTCTTTTGCAGATAAACTGAAAGCTAGGGAGGGCAGTCCGACAGAGCAAGTTTCCAAGCCTAGGGACGTCCCCGCTCATGACTATACAATCCTCCGACCAGAGTTGGTGGATCTCAAACGTTGCCTTGTTTTAGAGCCTTCTTTCCACCAAAGACAAGTCCAGCGTTTCGCCCATGCGATTCACGGCCGGCTGATCCTCCGCAAAGGTGAGTCACCTCGGTTTGCAGCGGATCTTTGGGAGGAACTTCAGCAGCTTTGGAAACCGGCTGCTGGTTGGTCGATTCATCCGCTCGGAAAAGGTTACTTCACTTTTAATTTCACCACCGACGAGGATAGGGCAGCGGCTTTCGCTAAAACGACTTGGCGTTTACGCTCAGGTATACTCCATCTCCAAGCTTGGGTGCCGAATTTTGATCCCTACAAAGCGAATTCTACCCTGGTTCAGGTTTGGATTAGAATCTTTAACTTGCCACATGAATATTGGCACCCAGAGGTTCTTTCCGGGGTCGCACGAGAAGTGGGTACGCCTATCTTGATTGATGGTCAGTCTGCACAGGCTCATGTGGGTCACTTTGCTAGAATTCTTGTTGAGTTAGATGTTTCGGCTGATATTCCTGAAGCTTTAGATATTAAGTGTGGCGATATTGATTTTACTGTCAAGTTTGGATATGAGAATTTGCCTTATTACTGCTCCGTCTGCAATGTTGTGGGACATAATTCTAACGAATGCAGAAGAAATAAAACGACCACGACCGAGGAACGTCGTCAGTCCAAGGTAGATGACCACAGGGTTCATCCTCGTCCCTACACCGGAAATCAGGAAACTCCAGCATGGGCTGGAAAGGAAATTCCTGAGTTTGGACAGAAACTGAACTCTTCTTCAGACTCTCCTACCTCATCCAATCCCTTTGCTGTGTTGGTTTCTCTAGAGTTGCAAGATGAACAGAGACTTGTTGGTGATGATAACATGGACAAGCCGCCTTCTGATGGAGACCGAGCTTCAGATGCTTGCATCCCTCAGGACAGTCAGGGTAGAAAGGATATGGAACACCATTGGTTAAAAGACGAAAAGAGCCAAATTGAGGTAGTTGAGCAGGAATACGAGAGGAGTTCTGCACCTCTGATTGTTCAGCCGCTTGCTGTTGTGACTGACAACAACGCTGTGCTAACTTTGACTGGGACGACAGGACCCATTTCTCGTACACGAGGGCGTCCGAAAGGGGCTATCACCAAGAAGGGGAGAGTTTCTGATTCTTCTATCAAGCACAGGCTCCGTCGTATCATAATCAATGGCATGTCTTCGGATTTCCAAAACTCAGCACGCCGTGACGATATGCATGGCCCAGGTCTTGACACTTCTTCGCCTGTGGAGTTCCTGAATAAAGTGAAGTATGCTCAGTCTCGAGGACATATACTGCAAAACTTTGTGATCAACTCCTCTAACTCTACCGATGCAGCCCATGCTATGTCGGTTGTGGCCTCTTCAAAAATGAAGAAAAAATGGGGCGATATGTTGGACGATGAAGAGGACGATTTAGACGAGGACGACCCTCTTAAAATGTTCTCTTAGTCTTAGTTTGTTTTTTGGTTACCCGGGGTTTCTTGCGGGTGCTTTTGCTTGCTTCCTTTGTATCTGGTCTCTCTTTTTTTCTTTTTCTTTTTAATAAAATTTCTATTTCAGCACCCCGTGCAATGCACGGAAAAAGTTTTAGAAAAGACGAAAAGTATGTAACAATTTTATTTTATTTTATTTATTCCGTAGACAAAACACAATTTTACTGTTTTTGTTTAGTTTTACCTTGGACAATATAATGAAAGATCATGGAAAGTAATTTATTTAGGTATATAATGAATTTAAAATAATTAAATAAATTATAATTATATAAATTGAATAATTTTTATTTATTTATTTATTTTTATTTTTCTAAATATAGGAGATGTTTAAATTTTTCTTTAAGTGTTTTTTATTATTTGTTTTCTCATTTTCTTTTTTATTTATGACATTTTGATTTATTGTATTATGCATTTCGATCTATTTATTTTATGTAGAAAAATTATTAATAGAACAAAATAATACAGCAATCAAAAGACATTGTCACAGCCCAAAACCGTTTATTTCCTTTGCAAATTTTATTTGGAAATTATTGAGTTTGTGATGAATCTAGTCGCGCCCCTAGTTAGATAGATCATTTTAAGTTATAAATTATAACTTTAGCAAATAAAAACTCATGTGCTCAAAATTGGGCCTAAATAAATATTTACATAATTGGGCCTTACTAAGCATTTATTTTCATTGGGCTTCAATTGAATTAGAGCCCATAAATTTTTAGCAATTTCCTTCTTCAATAGCAATCACGTGTCTTTTATTTTAAGCCACAATTTGTTTCCATTTTCAGCCACAAATTTTAATTCTTGGCAGCCAAGTTTAAACCAAAACAAGATATTTCCTTATGATGTTTTTTTTTAAATCTTTTATCCGCACCTAAAATGGTCTAAAAGAAAACATCATAAGAAAATATTTTATTTTGGTTTAAATGTCCCAAATTATAACATAAGTAGGGATGGCAACGGGCCGGATCTGGACCGGGTCTGGCCAATACCAGATCCAGATCCGTTTTCATATACTAGATCCAGATCCAGATCCGTGGATCTGAAAATTTTGGATCCAGATCCAGATCCGTCAGATCCGCGGGTCCACGGGTCCAGATCCATGGATCTACTATTTTCAAATTAAATTAAAAAAAATTCACAAAATCAACAACATCTAATTTCCATCATGAAAAATATAACACAAAATACTTTTATCTAATTACTTTTAGTTTTTATTCTTTTGAATATAATTTATTTATTATTTTTAATTTAGTTAATATTATTAGTAAACTAAATATAAAATATAAAATATATATATAAAATAAAACGGATCCACGGGTCGGATCTGGGCCGGATCCGGATCTAAAATTTCAAGATCCAGATCCAGATCCGTTTTCAAAACTGAGATCCAGATCCAGATCCGTTCCAAAAAATTGAGATCCAGATCCGTAAAAACGGATCTGGATCCACGGATCTGGACCGGGTCCAAGATCCACTGCCATCCCTAAACATAAGTGGGTCTTTGTATAATTATTTACAAAAAGGGTTTGTTTTTTGAATTTTTAAGAATTAAGTCGTGTCAAATTTGGACAACAACGAAAGTTGGTGTATTAAAATGTAAAATCCTAACTTCGCGTCAAATATGGATTTTTGGCAAAGTTTGTGTATTTAGGTGCAATTTTCCCTTAAGTTTATTATATGAAATTAATGGGCAACTATTTTCAGCTTGGTTAAGGATTCTTAAAACTTAACAATTTGGAGTACGAATCAAGAATCTGTAATATTGAGAAAATTGGTTTATTCTAAAAATTTAACACTTAACAATTTATATGAATTCTTCTAACAATTCACGATTCTTAAAACTTAATTAGGAACTATCACAAAATTCATTTATCTTGCATTCATAGTTCACGACACTGAATTCACCAATATATTTGGAGTACGAATCAAGAAACAGTAATATAGAGAAATCAAATATAGTTTTCAAAATTATTTGGAGTTTTAATCAACAAGTAATTGGAATTAATGGAATAATAAAAATTATGAAGAACAACGCAAATACCTGGGTGATCCATGATTATCTTTGATAAAAAAAATTGTGATGTTGAATGAACGTCTGACGAGAGAGGAAATTGTGATTCACGTTTGTAGAAGAGAAATCAACTAAAGCAATCACGTGTTAATGGCTAATCATGAATTATCAAATATTTGGTTTGTTAAGATATGGAAGTAATTTTATTATTAAATCTAGTCAAATCCTTGTAAAACACGATTTGGTTTGTTAAGATTTAGTTTGTTAAGATTGGTTAAATTACACTAAACTCCTCATACTATATAGACGTGTTTTTGATGTATGAATTTTAAGATGATTTCAAGCCATTGGATCTTGCAGATCAAATGGACAAAAATAGTTCTTGTTAAGATTTATTTTATACGTGTACTAAAATAAGTACACTAAAATAAGAATTATTTTCAGCCTTTAGATTATCAAGATATACTGTTGATTCATCATCCTGTTGGATGAATTCATGGTCCTGACTTCGAACCTCAAAGGTTGTAAAAATTTAATTTTCGCATTTTATACCTTTATACAGCAAATTCATACGTGTTCTACATAAATTCATACATTTTTCTTAATTCTTATTTCTTATTTTAAGAAGTGCTCTCACGGTAGCCCTACCCTATATATATATTTGTTAATGATAGAATATTTTTGTTAACTGCTAAAATGATGGGATAAAAAGTACTTCATCCGTCCCACCATTTTAGTCCCCTCTCACTTTTCACACATATTAAGAAAATGCATTTAATTTTTATATTTTTATCTTTTATACCCTTATTTATTATTTTCACACATCCTTTTCACATTTAAGTGAAGCATTAAATAAGGTTAATTTAGTAAAAATAATATTTTTATATAGTACTCCCTCCGTCCCATTATTGAAGACACACTTTCCTTATTGGGGTGTCCCAATAATAAAGACACACTTCCAAATAAGGAAAGAATTAGCACCTAACAATCATTAATTAATTTATCACTAATTAGGGTATAAAAGTCTAATAAAACTCTAAATCCTCTCTCCCTCTCTTGAATATTCTCACTCATCCTATCTCTCTCGGCTCTCTTGGTGCCGCCGCCGCCGCTGCCCTGACCACGGCGCCGCCGCTGCCCTGCCGGCGGTAGCCACCCTCATCACGCCCTCTCTCTCTCATCACCGCCGCCGCCGCCGCCGCTGCTCTGCCGAGCCCTAGCCCCTCCATCTTTCTCTCTGATTATCCCTCAAACGGTCAAACCCCTTCTCTCATTTACCTCACAGAACTCCGGCGAACATCAACTGAACCTCCGTCTCACCCTCTCTCTCTGCGCCACCGGTCTCGCCTCTGTCTCGCCCCCTCTCTGTCGACGCCGGAAGAACAGCAGCAGCGAGCCACCACTGGCGTCGCACCCTCACCACTGGTAGCGTGGCGTGAGATTTTGATTTCAGATCCAAAAATCGAGAGGTTTTTGATTTCAGATCCAAAAGTGACTCGATCCAAATCCGGGAGGTTTCTTTCAATTTCAGATTTTCGAGTTGATCTGTTTTCGATTTTGATTTCAATTTTTCAGATCGATTTTGATTTCAATTTGAGTTTCGATTTCAGATTTGAGTTCAATTTGAGTTTTAGATTTCAATTTCAGAGTTACAATTTCAGATTTCAGATTTGAGTTCTTTTTTGCTTCCAATTGAATTTGGCTTCCCCCACAAACCTCTTTCTCCTTCCCCTTCTCAATTTTAGTCCTCTTTGGTTCGATTTTGGTTTTGCGGCGGAGGACGGCAGGGCCGTGGACATGGGGGCGGCGGGGTGGTGGAAGGGGGCGGTGGGTGTACGGCGGAGGACGGCAGGGCCGTGGAAACAGAGAAGGTTAAATATAAATTGAATTCAATTGAATATAAATTCTGGACAAAAAGAAAAATTAAATTAAATTAAATTAATTAAAATTTTCAAAATTTTTGAAGTTAAAAAATTTAAATTCCAGCTTAAACATTAAATAAATTCACTAAACTTAAACTAATCAAATACGCTAATGATGTGGGCCACAACACTTTATCACCTAAACTATCTCACTTTATCACCTAAATTATCTCTCCTTAATCTCCGTGCCCAAATGAAGTGTGTCTTCATTATTGGGACGAAGGGAGTATTAATTAGAAAAGTGGACTATCTTTTTGGGACATCTCAAAATGGAATAAGGGACTAAAATGGTGGGACGGAGGGAGTATTTACCCTAAGGTTGCGTTTACTTTGATGGATAAATTTATCCATAGAAAATTATATATAACACAAATTTATGCCTTTAAATTTATCCTTCATTTTCCAACATTTGACACAAAAGAGATGCTCATTATTTTTCCTTCCTTATTTTCACTTGATAATATCCATCAAAGTAAGGATAAATTTAAAGACATAAATTTGTGTTATCTATAATTTTCTATGAATAAATTTATCCATCAAAGTAAACGCAGCCTAAAAATAATAACTTATCCTGAAAAACTCATCTTGACTGTTACTTGGAGAAATTAATTTTCCAGCTAATTTACGTGGCTATATTCAGTTCCATGAGATTCAACTACATGTAGATATTTTTCTAGCTAATTAACGTGGGCACCGTACCCTCCATGGGATTCAACTACCTAGGCTATAGCTTTCCATAATATATATGCTGAATTCTCTAGATTTTTCCAGCTAATTAGCGTGGCCACCTTCTTCTTCAACTACCTCTGCTTACATGCCATAACCATTGCTGTCTCTAGACTCATTTAATATCCTAATATGGACATGTTGATATGGCCAGGCTTAATTTTTTTTAATATTTATCAGTTCTGACTCAGAATTTAATTTACCCATTATTCCTTCCAATTGTCCCGTTATAAATGCATTTCTTAAATAATAAAAATTTAACTTTTGAAATATATATACCTTATCCTTTTTAACTAATTGTACATTTTTTTAAGTTCAAACGTAATGAGCCACTACTAACCGAACTGAGGGAGTATGTTTCTAAAATATTTCAATAATGCATTGAATTGCAAATGAAACCTTTCTGCTGAATTGGAATTTTATTGAGAAAAAGAAAAACGAAAAAAACAAAGAAAACCCGTTGAAGGCACAACAGACGCAAACTAACGGGCTACGAAACTATAACGGCGAAGACCCAGAGGGAAAAACATCGTGAGAGGAAAAAAGAGTCAAGAAATGTGCAGGAGCTACATAGCAGGAACCCCATGACAATCAAAAATCAAGAGCATCATCCTCCGTATGATTATAAGAATCTATGATGTCCCCCCAACGTTGATTAGAGACCGTATGAATATCAGAATCCATGATGTCCCCCCAACGTTGATTAGAGACCGTATGAATATCAGAATCCATGATGTCCCCCCAACGTTGATAAGAGACCCCCGTCATCGCAAGAGCCGCTGCATCCCCGGGAATATCCGAAGGTCTACTAATATTGGAGCCTGGAATAGCAGGATGTCGTAACCAGTGCTTTAAAGAGGTATCAGAAACCCCCCTTTCCCGAATTGCTTGGTAGCGCCCTTAGGACGCCCTCTGCCTCGCTTGCCCGTAGGAGCTTCAGTGAGCTCGACTGTTGATGAGGCTGGGCGAACCTGATCAAGAGGCATATCACTCCTCCCCGAGGCCACACGTGTAGAAGGTTGCTGTCCGCCAGTTGCATGAGTCGAGTCATCATGCAGAGGAACGATTGAAACACCAGACTCAGGGGTGCGAGCGATGCAAGGCGCATCCTGAGATGCTGAAGTCGTAATAGCGGCTGTGGGAATGCCACTACTAGAATTAGGCACAACATGTGTGGTAGACACTGACCCAGACGGTTTCTCGAGTACCACTTGGGAAGCATGGATGCCCAAAAAATCTGGTTCAGTCATCGTAGCCGCATCGATCCCATGACTTGAATCCTCAATAGCAAGAACGTTAAGACAATTGGCTTTAGTAGGAGAAGTTGCCCTCAAAGCCGGAGAACCCACAACCAACACCGGTCCCCTCGGCGTGAACTGTTGTTGCTCCGTCAAAGGAGCAGCCTGCTGCTGCTCGGGCTCTTGCTGAGATTGTGAGCCATCTGCCGCCTCCTCTGAGAGTAGCGCAAACCGATTTTTATCCTGAGTTCGCGGGGAAAGTTGCTGCTTCTCCTGCTGAGTATGTCCCGAAGCCGGAACCACCTGCCATTGAGGACCCTCCGGCACCGGTCTTTTGAGAACCTCTGCTGAATTCTTGCGACTCCCTGGATCAGTTTGGTTATCTCCCTTAGTTATCACATTTTCCTTTTCTGAATTCACCTTAACCTGATCTGTGATCTCCACTCGAGGTTGTTTCTTATTGCAATTATCAACACAATGCCCAGTGATCCTGCAATGTGTACAGTAAAGAGGTAATTTCTCATAATAGAATTCTACGTGATAAGCCATATCATCTCCTTGAACTTGCATCGACTCTTGCAGCGGAAGCGATAAATCAACTTCGACAAGCAGCCGAACATAATGCCCAACATCGGCATAGGCAGACGCCCCATCAATTTTAATAGAAGTGCCAACAACGTTGCCAATAGCTGTGATAACTTCAGGATGCCAGAACTCCACAGGAAGATTATATATTCTAACCCAAACTTGGCTCAACGAAGAAACTTCCTTATAGGGATTAAACCCTTTCACCCACTCCCTCATACGAAGGGATCCCTTCGACAACTTCCAGAACTTTCGATCCTTAACAATGTTCTTATCCTCCATTGTATCAAACTTCAAGATATAAAAGCCCTTACACATTGGAATCAACTTCCACTCCGATGAAATCTTCCATATCGATTGTAGTTCCTGCTTAAGTTCAGCGGTAGGACGAGGCGTATCACCTTTTTCCAATAACAGTTTTCCAATAA
Source organism: Salvia miltiorrhiza (assembly GCF_028751815.1). Taxonomy (NCBI): domain Eukaryota; kingdom Viridiplantae; phylum Streptophyta; class Magnoliopsida; order Lamiales; family Lamiaceae; genus Salvia; species Salvia miltiorrhiza. Next base: position 65,053,662 of record NC_080387.1, read on the forward strand.
TTGTGTATCGAAATTCCTCAAACCGTTTCTTGCAAAATTCAGAAGGCAAAGAAAGAGTAAAGCCATGACCTGATTCTTGTGCCTGAAGCGCCGTGAACTTATGAGCAAAGACATCTGGGCGTCGCAAAAGGCGGGGGGCAACCGCACCAGCGTAAGAACCACGTTGATTATCTTGGAGAAAATCCCTCTTCGCGCCGGAGCCATCAGGATAGCAAGTCTTTGTCGCAGCAGCATGAGAAGGGTTATTTCCAGGAGAGAAATGAGTGTCTAGTGTCGTCGGTTGCACCCCCGTAGAGGATCTGGCATCGACAGTGGCTAGAATACTCTGTTCGTAGGCAGAGATCAGATCTTTTCCCCCAGCAGCAAGCGGAGGCAAGGAATCAGCCGGTTGTTCAAAATTCGCAGAAACAGATGGGAGATTTAGGAATCCCTTATCTTGAGTTCCGGCCGACGAGGTGGCCCGAGCAGCCGAATGAATCATCGAGTTAAAGCTTGAGTGAGGTGAAGCTCCCTTATCATGAGCTCCGGCCGGCGAGACCGCCGGAGCAGCAGGACGATGTTCCAGTCCTGTGGCGGCTAGGGACTCCGATGTGGGCGCAGTGCCGGATCGAGGATGGGCTCTGTAATGGGAGGCGAGATCTGTTTCTGCTGCAGACGTCGAAGATGGGAGGCGAGATCGTGGGCTGCGCCGCCGGTGGTGATGCGGTTTCCGGCGTAACGTGGTGTCGCTGGCGGCGGAGCTCAAGAGGTGCGTAGCCGCCTCGCTTGTCAGTAGCAGTCCGTCGTTCGTACTCGCTTCTCAGGAGCTCAAGGAGGTGCGCAGCCGCCCCATCTGCTGCTGCTCGGAGGGAGGAGGTGCTGTGTTCCTAATACTCGAGATCCCCTTTTCACAGCGCCTCAAAAATCCGGTATGCTCTCTCACGAGATCTACACCAGCGGTTGCTCTGGTCGTCGAGATCGGAGCAAGTCGTACCACGGGATGAGGCCTACACCAGCGGTGGCTCTGGTCGTCGAGATCAGAGACAGTCCGGTTCGAGGCACTACACCAGCGGTGGCACTCTTACGAAACGCAATAAGGTTAACTGTCAACTATTTAATTATGTTTGTGTTAATTCTCTGCAAATGAAACCTTTCAACACTTCATCGTTTGAACTTGTTCGCTCCTTCTGTGTTTTGTGTATGTGTTTTCCTTTCTATTTATGATAGTAATCTGCGTGTTGTTGTGTGTGTTTTTGTGAAATATGCACCTTACCTGATATTTATAATGAAAATTAAAGTTTTAAATTCTGAGTAGTGCTATTTATACATATTATGTATATACATAATAGGATATTTTAGTAATTTTCTTTAATTAATTATTAATATTTAATTAGTGCAAATTAACTGATATAGTGTTTTGTATTTCTAATTCTCTCATCTTCCAGGTAATTCTATTTTAATTTTTGTGCTATCAATATATGTCGATTTTATGTGAATCATATAAGAGTATAGTTAATTAAATAATTTCATCTCTATTTGATTTCACGTAATTGTCGCATTCATCATCGATTTAAATGATTTTGTTTCTGAACTCATTATCGCCGCCTTCTCAATTTTATCGAAAATATATTGTTTTTGGAAGAATTCGACTTTGCTCATCTTTCCAGTTTGGCGAAAGTGGATATTTGGATGTCTCTCTTCGGCCTCGGCGAATGTTCTTATCAACGGCTCTCCGTCCGGTGAATTCAAGCTTGAGAGAGGACTCCGGCAGGGAGATCCACTCTCACCTTTCCTGTTCCTCATTGCTGCCGAGGGGCTCCACTCTCTCATCGATCGAGCTGCGAACAGAAACCTCATTTCCCCAGCCAAAATTGGAAGAGAGCAGCTAAAGGTGTCCCATCTTCAGTACGCAGACGATTCTATTTTCCTTCTTGATCACGATACCAAGAATGTCAAGGCGATCAAACATATCTTGAACCTTTTCCAATGGATTTCTGGCCTTAGTGTCAATTTTAACAAAAGTTCCCTCTTGGGAATTGGTATCGACGAAGGCACTATGGTCGCAATGGCTGGAGAACTGAACTGCCGTATTGACTCGATGCCCTTCAAATATTTGGGAGTCAAAGTTGGAGGTAGAACTAATATAGTGGAGGACTGGAAGTATGTCACAGACAAAGTCCGAAAGAGAGTTGAAGGATGAGAGAATCAAAATCTTTCTTTGGCTGGGAGAAGTACCTTAGTCATGGCTGCACTGCAATCTATCCCCACATATCAGCTGGCTTTCTCCCCTATTCCGAAGTCTACGGTCAAAACACTCAACTCTATTTGCCGTCGATTCCTCTGGGGTGGAAAGGCTTCGTCCGACTCCATTGCGTGGATCAAATGGTCTGATCTTTGTAAAGACAAAAGAGACGGTGGGCTGGGATTTAAAAACTTCGAATGGTTCAATAATGCCCTCGTATTGAAATGGATTTGGAGAGCGCTGACCGGAAAGGAGGCGCTGTGGTTTAAAGTGATCAAGTCCGTTCACGGCGAGCTCTTTTGGGGCGAAGATGGATCGAGTGGCGCGGCGCTTCAAAACCGAGGCGGAGGTTGGTGGAATAAAATTGTTCACCTTGGCACGGGGGCGGTTGGGGCCTGGTTTCACCGAAACGTGAGGAGAAAAATTGGAGATGAAGGCAACACAAAATTTTGGAGACACACCTGGGTAGGGGAGGAGGCTTTGTCAGTTGTCTTCCCGAGATTGTTTCGCCTCTGTGCTGATAAGGAGGCTACTATCAAGGAGATGGGAAGGTGGTCTAACGGGAGATGGGTCTGGGATTTTCAATGGAGGAGAGACCTCCTGGACAGAGAGCTCGAAGTGGTGCATTCGCTGACCACTTTTATCTCCGGAGTCTCGCCTAAATCTGACTGCGAAGATCGCTGGGAGTGGAGAGGGCACAAGAGTGGGACGTACACAACTAACTCGGCCTACCGAATTATCAAGGGCCTTAAAGAAGACAAGGCCGAGCTTCCTCCTGCAGTGATGGCAGCTAGAAAAATCTGGAAATCGCCGGCTCCACACAAGGCGCGAATGACAGCGTGGAGAGCTCTCTTTAACAGACTCCCCACCTGCAATAACCTGGTCAAAAGGCAGATTGAAGTGGGAGTCGTTGAGAGATTCTGCAACGGATGCTTTGCCCAAGATGAGACAGCAAATCACATCTTCCTCCAATGCCCAAAGATTGATATGATCTGGAATCATTTGTACACTTGGCTCGGGTTCCAGTCGGTACGACCCTCTGCTATTCTAGATCATTTCCTTTCCTTCTCACAGCTGGGCTCGAGCAAGAATTGCGGGAGATTCCTCTCGGCCCTTTGGAGTTGTTTCGTCTGGGTTGTCTGGAGGCCAAGGAACGAAAGCAGATTCGATGATAAGTCTTGGGAGATTGATCAAGTCGTTTTGGAAATCAAAGCCAGAATGTGGAGTTGGAACTCCATTTTTAACATCCTTAGAGGCGAACTCTCATTTAGAGAGTGGTGCTCGTCGTCCATTTGCTCCCTTCTTTGTAAATAAGCTTTGCTTAGGCACCTCTGGTGTCTTCCTTTCTTCAATTAATTTCTTTTCTGACCAAAAAAAAAAAAAAAGTGTTTTACCTATCTAACCTCAACCGACAATTTAGGTAAATTAGTAAAAGTGAAAGTTGTATATTTCCATAATAATTAAAGAACTTCTTTTCATAAATATTAGTGATTCATGTCCATGGTGGGTAGGTGATCGGTTCTGCTAAGCTTTATTATGTTTTACTCCACTAATTATTTCAATTTCATTTTTCCTTTTGATTGAAAGGGTTCGATCAGAAAAAGGGAATGCAAAAGTCGGCAAAAAGAATAATAAAAGGATTCCATGAATCACTAATTTTAGTTGTATTTTACTTATTTTGATTATTTCAATTTTTTTAGTTACATTTATTTGATTAAAAAATTGAAAAAATAAAATAAATGAAAGATAAAAGTTGGCAAAAACCATAATAAATGACTAAAAAGTTAAGAAAAAACCAAAGTAACGACAATGTTGGAAAAAAAATACTAGAAAACTATAGTGAAAAGAAAAATAAAAAATCAATACAATTTATATTTGGGCAACGCTGGTAATGTACATGTTTCATATATATATAGCTCATCATTTTATTAGTTAATAACTTAATATTATAAAATTAACTTGTTGTGCGGGCCAGATGTCGGGCGTTGGGAGTTCCTTGTCGAATTCAGACACCGAACACCCAAATTCATTAATTAGACGATGCGGTTAATATTGTGACATTATTCTCACAATTATAGTGATTTTTCTTTTAGTCACTAATTAATTTATTTCAATTTAACTAATATATTCTAATACTTTATAATATAACATATTTATACTATATTAAAAACCTAAGATTTTCATATTTGTTTCAAAACTGAGTGGTAATTTTGTAGTTATAGTAAAATTAAAAGTATATTTATAAACTATATTTTTTCTTTTTATTTCATTTTCCTTTATCTTTTTTTTTTTTAGTTTCTTTCTAAAATTGTAAAATTCAACTAATTATAAAAATATTTAATATACATATCAAATTAATGATCGCAATAAGAACTTTAATTTTATAGTACCTCCGTTCACGATATTGTTTCTACTTTGTGAACGACATGAGTTTTAAGAAAGTGGTGGATAATAGTTGATAATAGTGATAATATTGTGAGTGAAGTTTGGGTTCAACTATTGTTGTGAGTGGAAATTTGTGGACGCTACTACTATAAATGAAACTAGAAACGATATTATGGATGGACCAAAATAGCAAAAATGAAAACAATATCGTGGACGAAAAGAGTATATTTAATTTATATAAATACTCAGAACAATGTAGTTAATGTGTGGCACTATTCTCACTGTCATATGGACTCCTATTATTTTTCTTATCTTTATTTTCAATTTTACTACTAATATATTAAAAAATATTGCAATATATTATAGCCTTTTGAAATAATTGAATAATGGTGTTAACGTCTGACACCATTAAAAATATTATACCCATTTCTATTATTTTATTTTTATTTTCAATTTTAGTAATGCCTTATATTTTTTTTGCATTATACTATATATTTCTATAAAATAATCAAACAATGTGATCAATGTATGATATATGATACATTATTATCCTAGTTATATTCCTTTCAATGCTTCTCCTCCAATCAATAGGTCGGGGATTCAAGTCACCTAGAAGACTAGAATGTGAATGTGTTTTGTTTTTCTTTGGATGTAACAATTTTTTTAAAAAAATATTCCTTTCAATTTTATAATTTATAGTATTAATTTTTGTGTTTAGTATAATGTAATATAGTCATTATTCTTGCAACATAAAAAATGATTATTCGGACATAATATATTTTTAGTTTTTATTTTTATTTTAAACTCATAACATAAGTTGTTAGACGAGCTCATTTTTGAGACTCGGGCCCTTAGTCTGCTTCTTATGCTTTCAAGGGTTTTTGGTTTTGTTTTTTCCTTTCTTTTTTGTATAAAATCTCAATTTAATAATAAACTCATAACATAAGTAAGTAGTGATTACTTACTTATTACTTATATTTGTACTATATAAAGCTATTATATAAGTATAAAACAATGATAATATCGATAACATACACACATGGTAAGAGTTCCTTTTCATTACTTATTTATTTATTTTTATATCGGTTTCATGTCTATATATTGAATGTATTTATATAGTTCGCCATTTATATCAAAAATACAAATTATACAATTACTTAAATTACAGTTTGTTTTATCACTTAATTATTTACTATAATTACATATGATTTTTTATCTTAATTTTTGCATAAATCATATGAAAAAAAAGATTTATTCAAAAAATGTAATGCATATCTGCTATTTTATTTTATTTATATATATCATGCAATCTAATTATATATTTCCTGCAAAAATGTGATGTGTATCTTCTTTTTCTTTTTTTTTAAGAGAAAAGGAAAATATCTTCATTACATGTGTTATTATATTTTCTGCATAAAACACATTTTGTCGTGTTTATGATAAAATTGAATTATGGATTGCCTAAAGCACATTTTCTATTGGATAATATCAATCTTAAATTAGACAAAATTGATTATATATATATATTTATACACTTAAGAGTGTTTTTATTCTAGCCCACCCCTATATATATATATATATATATATATAGGGAGAGGTTCAAATAAGAACCACTAATAAAATAAGAACAGAGAACCATTTTAAGCCATTCGATCATCAAGATCTACGGTGGATGCATCATCTTGGTGGATGGATGCAGATGCTGGGTTCGAATCCTGAAGGGAGCAAAAAAATTATTTTTTTTTGATGCATTAAATTTAATAGCGGATGCATTAATTTGTATAGCAGATGCAGTAATTTTATTGGTTCTTATGTTCTCACGATAATTGTGGTTCTCACTATAACCGCACCCTATATATATATATATATATATATATATATATATATATATAGCTAGACTTACGAATTTTATTTAAATTTTGCATAGTGTTGTTGAAGGATGGATTTCTGTTGTGTTTTGTAATATATCTTTCTAAAATGATAAGAATCACCCAAATTTTTCTATAGATAAAAAAAATGAGGCAGATAAAACTTAATAGAAGAAAAAACCAAAGAAAAAAATAAAAGATGGTTGAGCTGATATGATTTGGAAAAAATCTTGAGTTTTAAGAAGTGGGTTATTCGGTATGATTTGGAGAAATCTTGAGTTTTGGAGAAGTGTGATATGAATATATGATTTGAATTTAATTAGTTGTAGGTAATTTAGGATTTGATTTGCATAGAATTATTTAGTTTTAGGATTTGATTTGCATAGAATTATTTAGTTACCATAAATAATGAATGTCACAAATAATAAAATTACCATAATTAATTTTGGTGGGCGGATTAATAGTAATTTTAGAGCTACCGACGTTATGATATGGCTATACATCCTGTTTGAATTAATGCCCAACTATCTTCGCTCTCAAGTCTCAATCACTCTAATGTCCTTTTATAGTATTCCATTCCATTCCATAGGTTGTGGGAAGTAGGAAATTGGACAGCATGGGGTTGAATGTGAAAGAATCGACGATGGTGAGGCCAACGTCAGAAACGCCAAGTGGGATTATGTGGCTGTCGAATTTGGACTTACACATGCCTGCTACCTATCACAGCCGGAGCGTCTACTTGTACCGCTCCAATGGCGCGGCCAACTTCTTGGACGTTGCGTTGCTGAAGGCGGCACTTGGGCGGGTCCTGGTTGACTTCTACCCGGTTGCAGGGAGGCTGGAGAAGGCGGATAACGGGCGCTTCCAGATTAACTGCAACGCCGAGGGAGTGTTGTTCGTGGAGGCGGAGTGCGACGCCGCAGTCGATGACTTGTCTGATTTCAGGGCCCGCGCCCCCGACCTCAGTCTCGTCCCTAAAGTCGATTATTCCCGGGGGATTTCCACCTGGCCACTTTCGCTGCTGCAGGTCTCTTCTCAATTCTCATCTCTGCAAATAACCAGATTACTACAACCCTTTTATACTCCCTATTCTTGCAGTTGACTCGCTTCAAATGCGGTAGCATTTCCTTGGGCGTTGCAAACGACCACCACGTTTTCGACGGGATCGCCGCCCTCCATTACATCAACACGTGGGCCGACACCGCTCGCGGCCTAACCGCTGCGGCCTTCCCCCCGTTCCACGACCGCCGCCTCCTCTCGGCGCGCAGCCCGCCGCAACCGCAATTCCCCCACGACGAATACCAGCCCCCGCCGCCGCTCATAACCCCTCTCTCTCCCCCCAACACCGACACATTACACTCAACATTCAGCCTCACTCCCGACCACCTCCGCGCCCTCAAGCAGAGATGCAACGGTTACACCACGTACGAGGCGGTCACCGCCCACGTGTGGCGCTGCGTCTGCGCGGCCCGCAGCCTCCCCCCAGACCAACAAACCAAGCTGCAAATCTCGGTGGACGGGCGTTCCAGGCTGCGGCCGCCCCTGCCGCCGGGTTTCTTCGGCAACGTGATCTTCTATACAACGTCGACCGCTCTGTGCGGCGAACTGGTGGCGAATCCGCTGGGGTTTGCGGTGGAGAAAGTCCACGAGGCGGTGGCCCGAATGAACGACGAGTATTTGAGGTCGGCTATCGACTACTTGGAGCTGAAGCTGCCGAATATCCACACCACCACCCGCAGCGATAAGACCGTCAAGTGCCCTAATTTTGATATCACGAGCTGGGTGCGGCTGCCCTTTTACGAGGCGGATTTCGGTTGGGGGAAGCCAGTTTATGCCGGGCCGGCAGCGGCTCCGTATGAAGGGAAGGGTTTTATGTTCGTTGATGCGGAGAGAAATGGGAGTTGGTTGCTTGAGATCACGCTGCTCAAGCCGCATATGGAGGCGTTTCACAAGTTGTTCTATGATATTTGAAAGTGTTTCTGTTGAGTCGGACCACTTAGTTTTTCGAATCTTTTATTTGTTATTGGATGCTTGAATGTGAGACATATGGATCATGTATTATTTAATTAAGATGGTTATTTGAAATAAACATTATTCATCTTTTATCAATGTTGCTCAAAGTTTTAGGTGTGAATGTTTTGGGTATTCGTTCCTTGATTCATACCCATTATAGATAAAGGATCTGAAAAGTGATGATGCTTTTCCGTAGAGAGACCGACCCTGTTTGTTCAGATAGGCCAACTCTGTTTTAACTGATTGTTCAGCGCATGCAAATCAAATGTGTGCAATGAGATCTGCCGATTATTCCTCGTAATTTTGTCGATTTGCAGCTGTTTGATAATTGTCTCCATTTTTAATTTATAGGCTTTGTATACTAGGGTCCAATTGTTGGTCCTGCCACCAATACAGAGTTGTTAAAGCCAAACATTAAACATATCAATAGTATCCCAATTTGGTGTCTCGATCAATTAGCTTAAGTTGGCTGAATCATACCATACTAATGTCTTATTGATTTTGTTTCACCTTATTCACTTAACCTCTAATGGCTTCAAAATCCAGATACTGACAGCCTAAAAAATGGAAGATAAAAATAAAAATTGTGCCGTACTTTTTCGTGGATGGAGGGAGTACTATTTTTGACTTGTTATAGTGCTTTGAAAAATATTTCTATATGGCTTTCAACAACTACTTGTTTACTATTTGAAATACTCGTACTCTCTCTTTTCCTAGGCTACGTCTTTGAAAATCGATATGTTTTAGGATTTTAAATTTTTTATGCTTATAATTGTCCATTTATATTCGTTTTAGGATTTTAATTTTAATATATATGTTTATAATTATCCATTTATATACGATTATGTCTAAATAGCATTATAATAAACGGAAGATGTGATCTTGTATGAAATTGGGGTCATGATTCATGAAGCAAACCAGAAGCGGGCCAAAGATGGACTGGGAGTGGGCTAAGGGCGGGCGAGGATAGGGCGCGGGTCAATCCTTCCTTACAAAAAAAATTAAATTAATGTATATAAATGGATGATTGAACCCAAGACCTTAATTTGACTCAATAAACTAATATCTCATCCATTGCACGACAAAGTTTTTTCAAATTTAATTGTACTCTTTATTTATAAACTCGTTTATTTCATAAAAAGGTCTCACTTGATTATATGAAAATTTTTATTTTCAAAGAAAGTCGTCTTACCATTTGTTATTAAGAAAAGTTTTATTTACTCTTAACAAAAAACTTATTAGATTTCATAAAAAATCTAATTCACATTTAAACAAAGTCTTATTTAAGAATTAAAGTTCTTATTTGATCTAAAAAAGTTTTATTTTGTTGAGAAAAAAATTATCTGATTTTATGAAAATATGATTCATAGTTAAAAAAAAAAAGTCTCATCTATGAATAAAAAAGTCATATTTGCTCTTAAGAAATGTTTTATTTGATTTTTATAAAAAGTAATATTTGATTTTGTGAAAATTGTTATTTAAAATATAATGTTTTGAAGTCTTATTTGATCTTAAAAAAATACTTATATTATTTTATGAAAAATATTACCTATTTCAGAATCTCGCGCCTTCTTCCTTTGTTCTTCCTTCACTCCAGAACCCTTCTTCTTCATTCTTTCAGAATCACAAGCGGACCTCTGGCCACTGTGGGAACCTTCGTTCTTCGTGTTGCCACAGGCGTGAATGAGCTTGATGGGTGAATCGAGCACACCACTTTCAGGATAAAATCGGGCAAGCGAATTTTGGGCGAAATTTGGGGAATAATTGAGGGTTTTAAGGGAGAGTTAAAGAATTCTTGTGTTCTTCGATTTCCGTAAGTTTCCTCATGTTTTTGAATTGTGTAATCCATAATTCTTGAATTCTTATGTTTATGATGATATGTAATTTTTTTTTCGGCCCTAAAAAGCCACGTAGGGATCCTATTAGGATTTTCGTAGATCTACTTCACGATTTTGATGTCGAAATTTTTTTTCCGGAATAAAAATAAGAAAAAATTGATACGTTGAATACTTCTATGCATTTATCGGAACAATAAGATATATTCGTTAAAATGCTAATACATTGAGACATAAAGTAATATTTATTATTTTTTATTTTATTAAATTGTTTAAAAGAAATTGATTGTCAAGTCACACGTCAGTATGTCACGGTGCGCATCCATGATTATAAATAAAAAGCAATTTTTTTTTTGCAGGCACAAATAATTCAGTTTTGATACATAAATTTCTCTTAATTTTTTTGCATTTACCTAAGGGCCATTTTCATTAAATGCTAAAATGATTAGATAAAAAGAATTGGGTAAATATCAGTTTTTGGCCCATCGTTTGGGCTTTTCTCAAATATATCCCACCCTAAGCATAATTACAAAACAATATCCATCATTTCATTTTTTCTTGTTTATGGCCCGCAAAAATATTCCGACCATCGGTAAATGACGTGTTCTGGCCAAGTGCCATGACAGCTTCACAAAGCATAATTACAAAGCAATATTGTTGTTGTCTTAAACCTAAATATGGAACTAGATTAAGTGCATATCTGCTACGCTTCACAAAAATAATACCAGCTTTAGAAATCATTGTCTTTGGACGAAATTGTGCCAGCAGCTTGTTTTGAGTTGTCCAACTTTTGGATTTTGAGTTTGTCGAACACTTCGTTAATAAAACTTATCATGACTCCTACGTATTGTCATTCTTAAAATTTTCAAAGTTTGCTTTGTAAACTTACAGTCAAATATGGTAATCTAGTTTCATCCCTACAATCTGCTCGGTGGCGAAGATGTGGAGACGGCGAACTATCTCTCCCCTTGGGCGGTGGAGAAGGCGATGGGCTGACCGTTGAAGGAGAGGGAGAAACGGTCGACGGCATCGTCCCATGCGGCAGTTTTCTGGGCGGCAATGAAGAGGCAGTGATCACCGAAGAGAAGGGCGAAGGGTTGAATCCAAGTGAAGTCTCTCTTCACGATTTATTGTTGAAAGATTGAAGAAAGAAGTTAGGATTTAATTAATTAATGACGTGTTTCTTATATATATATATTTTTTTTATAATTTCAAGTGTACTGTTGACATGGCACTTGACCGAAACATATCATTTATCTATGGCCGGAATATTTTTACGGGGCATAAACGAGAAAAAAATGAAACGATGAGTATTGTTTTGTAATTATACTTAGGGTGAGATATATTTGAAAAAATGCTCAAACGATGGACCAAAAACTGATATTTACCCAAAAATATTTACCCTAACTTAGTCTGGAAAACTCATCTCGACCGTTACTTCTAAAAAATATTTTTTCCAGCTAATTAACGTGGCTACATTACAGTCCATGAGATTCAACTACCTCTTCTGCACTAAAATCTAGATATTTTTCCGGCTATTTACGTGGCCACCTTACTCTCCATGGGATTCAACTACCCTCAGCATCATACGCCGAATTTCGTTTATTTTCTCATATACATGCCACTGGCATTTACACCCCAAGCAGTGGATAAAAAAATATTGTTATATTTTTATATTTATATAAAATTAATATTAATTTAATTTTTATAATTATAACTGAATATATTTGAATTGAATATTAAACAATAAAAAATAAAAAAGAATTCACAATTTAAAATTTTATCGATTTATGAAAAGTAAAAAATACTAAAAAATAATTAAGAAATACATTTATTCAAAAAAAGATGAGAGAGGAGAGAGAACTTTTAAATTTTTTTAATATTTAAACAAATTTAATTTTTACATTCTAAATAAAAAATTTACATAAAGTATATCAAATTAAAGGTCTTATCGAGATCTTTAATTTGATATGCATATTAAATATCTTATAATTAATCGAATTTCACAATTTTAAAAAAATTATGTTAAATAAAAGAAAATAAAAAAATATAATTTATAAATAAATCTTCAATTTTATTATAACTAGAAAATTATCATTTAATTTTCAAATTGAAAGTTGCCTTTTTAAAATATGATAGATTGTTGTCTCTATAGTCATTTTAATATGAATATGTGGATGGGTTAATTTTTAAAATATTACCAATTCTGATTCAGAATTTAATTTTAAATACTTTATCCATTCCATTATTATTGATTCAATTTTTTCTTTGTATTGTCATATTATAAGTTGCTCATTCCTTATATAATTAATTTTCTTCCGACGATGAAAAATAATTCTAAAAGAGGACGATACGAATTTTAATAAAAATAATTACGAATATTATAAGTGGGCTCGTCGCCCGCCGCCAGTCGCCAGCACCCCGCCGCGACGTCAGCCTCTCCGTTTGCTGCTGCCGTCGACGTCTGCTAGGCTCGTCGCTCGCCGCCAGTCAACAGGACACACCTTCAGAATTTCGAATCGAATATTTTCGAATCAAATAGCGTAGAATACAAGTCGAATACTCGAATCGAATATTCGAAAAAAATTAAGGTACTTTCATTAGACGAATCGAATACCCGAATCGAATCAAGTAATTCGAAAATAGTAACGAATCGAATATCGAATCGAATTTAATATTCGAAATCGAATCGAATCACGAATCGAATATTAGTATCATTTCACGAATACGAATCGAATATGGTGATATTCGATTCGATTCGATACGATTACAACCCTAGTTGCAACCAATAGTGGGTTCTTTTTTTTTATTATTCAAATGAATATCGGATACAACTATACGGCCCTGATGTTCAACCTTAACTCTAACTAAGGTGAGTGGTTCAAATCTTACTAGTTGAGCTACCAAAAAACTCTTTTTTTCTAAAAAGTCATTGGTTTAAGTACTTTTTTTTATTTATTAGGTTGTAATTGTTTGATTATTTATTTATAGGCAAAAAATGACTATTTATACACTTTTAAAATATATGAACCTTATCATTTTTAATTAATTTATATATTTTTCATTGTGAAAGTAATATGCTGCTCTGGGAAATCTTGATTTTGATTGTGAAATTAGAATATTTTGATTAACGTTCTTGAATTAATAACCAGATATATAAATTCACAACTTAATGTTTTTGAATTCACAATTAGATCCATTAATTCACAACTAAAATTAGAATTCACAATTAATCAGTTTGATGAATTCATAACAAAATTCACAACTAGAAATAATGCTAGTCGTGAATTTAAGTTTTAAAGCTTGAATTCACTACTAACAATATTTCTAGTTGTGAATTCATTTAAAACTTGAATTCACGGCTAATACTCTTTATAGTTGTGAATTCACGCGAATTCACGACTAATAATATTTCTAGTTGTGAATTCACGTGAATTCACGACTCACACTATTTATAGTTGCGAATTCATGTGAATTCACGACTCACACTATTTATAATTGTGAATTCACGTTTTAAAACTTGAATTCACAACTAAAATTAATGATAGTTGTGAATTCGACTGGTTGTGAATTGGCAGACAATTTTTTAATTTTTATATGCAAGGGTAAAATGGTAAGTGTGGCTAATTTTAATTTTTTTTTATCTTAGTGGTAATTTTTAAATTTACTATTTCAAAGTGGCTATTTCAAAATCCACTCTAATAACAAATCTGTTAATATAAATAAATATAAAAATTCATACCAAAACATACTAAAAATTAATAAATCTAAATCGTATTTGAAATTCTTTATATATATATATATATAATTATTTATTTATTTTTTCAAAAATTTATATTAATATAAATTTGTTTTTAAGCTAAAGAGTTCTAAAATGAATAATATAAGTTTCATATTTTTAGTTGCATTAAACTATATATATATATATATAGAAAATATTAAAAATGATATCTTACAAAAAAAATCTAAAATATACTCCCTCCGTCCCGACTATCTTGAGGCAGAACTTTTGGATACGAGATTTGCGAAAATATTATTTAGTGTGTTAAGTGTGGTATGTGAAAAAGTAAAAAGGTTAATAAAGGAAAAAAGGTTTGTCATATAAGGAAATGTGTCAAGAAAGTCGGGACGGCTCAAAAAGAAATTAGTTTCAATATAGTCGGGACGACGAGAGTAAAATAAAATAAATATAGAAAAGGGATTGAAAGAGAAACAAAAAGGAACTGTAACATTCAAAGCAAGAAGTATGAGAGAGGAGAGGATAGATAAGAGATAAAGAGATAAAACAAAATTAATTTTGTGATTTTAAACGATAATAACTTATTTATTTAAAATTTATTTTAATAATTTTTACATCAAATTAAAGATTTTGTTATTATTTTCAATGTAACAATCATATAAAATATTTTTTTATGAATAACGTTGATGATTTTTAAAAAATAATTAAAATAAAATAAAATAAAATATAACGAAAAAATGAAGAGAGAGAAATTATTGTGGAAAAAAATGTACGGAGGACTCATGTTTTATACTCCCTATGTTCCACAAGAGTATGCAACATTTTTAATGGCATGAGTTTTAATAAAATGTTAGATGAATGTATTGGGAGTTGAAAAAGTTATTCACTTTATTATATAATAAAAGTAAGAAATAAAGAATTAGTGGTAGAGTAGTGTCCAAAAATGATAAATGCACATTCTTGTGGAACGTCTCAAAATAAAAATAAAAGCAAATTCTTATGGGATGAATGGAGTAGTGTATGGAGTAGATTTCTTCGGAACTTTGAAAAAATAGTGTGTCCCACTATCACAAAATTAGACAAGCAAAACATTTGGTACTGGACAACGATAGTCACAAACTGATACAACTCATTAATCACTGTTGTGCATGATAAGTATGTGATAGATATTTATAACACTTTAATATATTGTTTGCTTCAAAACTCAAAGTACTTTATAAATTAATGGTCTGTTATCTATTATCTACTCCCTCCGTCTACCAATTAAAGCCCTACTTGCCCTTTAATATTTGTCCACCAATTAAAGCTCTATTGTGCTTTTTGTACCCTTTTACCCTTCCTTTTTTCATTTAGTTACTACCCTTTGCCATATTTAACTCATCTCAATCTCTAATCCACATAATTAACCTATCTAATTAATTGAGTTAATTGGACCGATTTTGAAGGCTCGGTGGAATTAAATCAGTCACATTTTTCCATACTACACCTTCTTCATTCCTCTCTCTCTCTCTCTCAATTCGACGAACACTCCTCTTCGTCCCCCTCTCTCTGAAAATGCAGATTTTCAGAAAACCCTAGTTCGAAGCTCTTTGTTCTCTGATTTGTGTTCGTCTAACGGAAACCGAAGCGACGGTCTTCCCTCTCTCTGGGCCGGAGGCGATGCTACCGAAATCGAAGTTGCGGCCTTCCCCTTTGCTGTTTAAAAGTGGTTGTTGTCGGAATCCGAGGCGGCGGCCTTCCCCTTCACTGGATCGGAGCAGTTGTTGCCGAAATCCGAGGCGGTGGCCTTCCGCTTCACTGTAGCAGAGCGGTTGTTGTTGGAATTCAAGGCGACGGCCTTCCCCTTCATTGGATCGGAGCAGTTGTTGCCAAAATTTGAGGCGGCGGCCTTCCCCTTCACTGGATCGGAGCGGTTGTTGCCGGAATCCGAGGCGACGGCCTTCCCCTTCATTGGATCGGTGCGGTTGTTGCCGAAATCCAAGGCGGCAGCCTTGTTCACTTAGGGGGTTTTTGGATTTGTTCACTGAATTTCATTTTTTTCCCTCCAATTGTTCGAGCAAAAATTGGGGGTGAGACAGAGGGATGAAGTTAATGGTGAGGGTGGCTGAAGACAATTTCCGTCGAGTTGAAAAAGCCAATCTATTGTCATTAGTTATATTCCTCTATCTGTATCAGTAGTACATTTCCTTCTTGAATCTAACACATATTTTCGCCTGAGATGTGAAGAAGGTAACAGGAGGGAGAGAGCAAGAAATCAATGAGAACCGAGAGAGGTAGAGAAAAAAGAGAATAAATTAATAAAGCAAAAGTATCTCATAATCATAGATTAGTAAAAGTTATTTAATATCTTAACCACTATCTTTTTATTTCACCTACAACACATTTTTCAATTTTCTTAGTTTCCGCGCTGACACCCAAATGGGGCTTTAATTGATGGATGAAGGGAGTATATCTTTTGAATTTTATATAACATCTGAGAAATGTGATATATAGCGTAATTCTTTTTATACATATTTTATCAAATACTCCCTCCGTCCCGCCCAAGATGCTACATATTCCTTTTCGGGCCGTCCTAACGAAGATGCTACATTTCTATATTTGGCAAAAATAAGGAATTTTAAACACTTAATTAACAATAATTAAGTATTTCTTTATTACATTATCTCTCCTACTTTATCACTTTATTACCTTCTCTTTCTTACTTTATCATTTTATTACTTTCTCTTTCCTATTTTATCACTTTATTATTACACACTTAAAACATTAATCTACAACTCCTTAAATCCCATGCCGAAAAGCAAATATAGCGTCTTGGCCGGGACGGAGGAGTATAATATTAATATTTAATAAATTAATAAACATCATAATAAAAAATATCATGTCCTATCCTATATCACCACGCAAGAAACCAGCTATAAAAGTACAGTGTGTCCCACTATCACAAAATTTGACGAGCAAAACATTTGGTACTGGACAAGGACAATCCACAAACTGATACAACTCATAAATCATTACATTTATTATCAATTGTCTTCTATTTCACTTAGTTTATCGACACGTCACAGACGCCAGAGTTCCAAAAGCAAACGTCTCTTATTTTTTATTCCGACAGAAATTAAAGCAACATAGTAACTTGTCCTAAACCCTTGATGTCTGGGAAGAGAAGTCCAAGTAATGCGAATTTCCATTAAATGTCATAAAAGATGTCCTGAAACAACTTCATCTGTTGGGCTGGCAGCACGATCGCCAATCGTAAGGAAGCGTCGTTGGGTGGAGTAGGCAACACAATTAAATGGCCTTCGGCAGGAAGGGCGCCGAGCCCAACATAAAAGGGGCGGCCCCACCCAAAATCGGTGTCGTAAAAGGGCAGTCGGGCCCAACTAGTGATGCCCAGGTTGGGGCTTTTGTAAAGCCCGGTACCTCTGCTATTGGGGTGGACCCCGCCCTTCACCTCCAAGTAATCAATGGCTGACCTCAAGTATTCGTCATCCATTCTACCCAACGCCTCTCGAATTTTATTCAATGGCTTCGATTCCACTTCACCGCTCAAAGCAATGTGCGTCGCCTTGAACACCGCATTGCCGAAGTAGCCGGCTGGCAGCGGCGGCCGCAGCCGGGACCGCCCATCCACTATAACGGTTAGCTTGCTTTCTTGATCTTTCGGAAGCCCACGGGCTTTGCAAATGCACCTCCACACATGCCCTACCAAAATGATCCATCTCCATATTAATTCTTGGTTAGCTAGCTAGGGACTCGAGAAATTAAGAGAGAGAGAGAGACCTGTGAGCGCTTCAAATGAAGTGTATGCGGCGCCTTTTCCGTTATCTTCTTGGCAGCTGGCTTTGATGATATTTAGTTGCTCTCGCGTTAGCTTCAACACAGAAAATCTTGTTTCGGAAACGTTGGAGTGAGTTTGAGGGTTTTTCAGCGGCGGCGGAGGATGGAATTCCACGTGGTCGAACTTAGGCTGCGGCGGGTCGCGCGCCGCCAGGACACGGCGGTCCATGTACGGCGGTAGCCTGATGTCGAGGCCGCGAGCAATATCGCACCATGTGGTGATAATATGCAAAGCGGAAAGTCCATCTTTAACTTGATGGTCCATTGCAAGGCCTAAGCAAACTCCACCACATTTGAATCTTGTCACCTTTTCAAACAATAAAAAAACTCCTTCAGCTTATACGTCTAATAATAAGACGATTAATTAAATAAAAAATTTAATATATACCTGAACTAGGAATAGTGGGAAGGAGGAAATTCCTTGAGCATAGTCGACTTTGGGGGTGAGGCAGATGTCGGGGGTGGGAGCGAAGTCCCCCAAGTCGTCGATCTCGCCGTCGGCCTCCGCCTCAATGAACGCCGCTCCCTCGCCGTTGCAGTTGATTTCGATGCGGCCTTTCTCATCCTTTTTCAGCCTCCCCGCCATAGGGTAGAACTCGGAGAGGGTCCGTGCGAGCGCGGCCTTGAGCACCGCCGTGTCAAAGAAGTCGGCGGCGTGGGTTGGGCGGTAGAAGGTGTGAGTACGAGTGTGGTAATTCTCCGGCAAAATGGCGTCCAGATTAGAGATCCATATCGTCGTCCTCGGCTTCGCTGGCGTTGGTTTCACCACCGCCGACTCCTTCACCCTGATCTTCATTGTTTGCTGCTTCTGTGTTTTTCTTCAAGTCGTGTGTGTGTTTCCCTTTCTATTTATAATAAAAATCTGCATGTTGTTGGGTCTGTTTTTGTAAATTAATTAATATGCACCTTATTTACAGTTTTAAATTCTAAACTACTCATCATTTTTACGCTACACAATAACTGGGTACAACCGGTACACTCAGTACAATCGGGTTAATGCGTATCCCGATTCAAACTCACATTCTGACCTAATTAAATAGTGTAAATAACAATATTCGATTATATAAATGACACTGTAACATTTTAAAATGTATAGTGTTTCAATCTTATAATGTCATTTAAAATAGGGTTAAGGTACAAATTCACCTTTAAACTAGACACCTCTAGAACATGTACCTCCTCCCCCCAGGGACGGAGCCATAAATTAATTTCGGGGGGGGCTGAAACTGTATGGGGGTTCGGGGGCGGTAGCCCCCGAGAAATTTTTTTTGGGCATTCTGTATATTTAAGGTATTTTTTTTATTAAAATACGAGCATAATATTAATAATAACGAACAATATCTTCATAGATTATATAATTTCAATATATCACAAAACTTTTTTTGGACATTCCGTATATTTAAGACATTTTTTTATTAAAAGGCAAGCATAATAATAATAATAACAAACAACATGTTCATAGATTATATATTTTCTATATATTATAAATTAGTTTCAATACATTATAATTTTTTTTAGCATTTCATACATATTAGGCATTTTTTATTAAAAGACAAGTATAATAGTAATAATAACAAACAATATTTCATAGATTATATAGTTTTAAATAACGGAATTATCCTTAAGTTAAGTATATATATGAGAGAATATAATAACCAAATACTCTTTTATAAAACAAAATTATTTCATAATAGGTATAAACATATATCTATATATATTTTCAAATTAAAAAAAAAAAACTCAAAAATTGGGAGGGGGCTCTAGCCCCTCCTAGCCCCCCCCTCCCCCCCCCCCCGGCTCCGTCCCTGCTCCCCCCATTCTCGACCTTGGCCCAAATACACTCCAGAGTTCATAAAAATGGTGCATTTAAACCCAGCAAGTTAACGGCAAACGGTTGTTAACTTGCTGGGTTTAAATGCACCGTACCCTTTTTATAAACTCTGGGGGTGTATTTGGGTCAAGGTCGAGAATGGGGGGTAAAAGCGCAAGTTAACTTAAATTCTTTTTCTTTTTTTAAATTTCAAGTGGCGTCGACGTGATTTCGATCCCAATCGGCAGCGGATAGGGGATCTTCTCCCCTTACTACCTTGATCCCATCGCAATCGGCGCATACGCCGCCATATTGAGGGGGATTTTCATCTCCTCCTCAGCTGGAAACGATAGCCCCAACGGGATGTGGGTGACCAACCTCGCGCGATGGCTCACCAGCGTCGTCGCCGGCACAATCGACCGCAATTTCCCGGCCGACGTCATCCACAGTGACGGCAAAAAATTCTCCGGTGTGCCCCTCTACTCCGGCACGCCCCTCAACAGCAAAATGCACAATTTAATTTACCCGGGAGACGACGACGATGACACAACAGAGGGGGGAAGTTGTCGGTGTCGGCACTGGGGGTGAGCTCATTGGCACTGGTGCCGGTGGAGCGGTCACGACGGGAGGTAAAGCTGGAGGAGTTGAGACCGGAGCTGCAGCCAAGAGTTTTTTTTTTTTTTTTATGGCGGTGAAGGCCGGGGTTCCGGCGAAGGCTGGCCGGAAAAGTTTTAATGGGTGAAATCCATAATTTAAATTAAAAAAAAAGTTAACGGAGAGATAACGACGTTAATTCGATGGGTTTAAATGTACAATTTTTATGGACTCTGGTGGTGTATTTGGGTCAAGGTCGAGAATGAGGAGTGATACGCTCTAGAGGTGTCCACTTCAGGGGTGAATTTGTCATTTGCAATCTTATAGTGTCAATTACAAACAATGGTTATTTATATTTTTGAATAATGTCAATTATACAATGTTATTTACAATGTTATAGTGTCATTTATACGCAGAGTTATTTGTATAACAGAATGGTGTCAATTACAGGCAGTGTCATTTGTATAATCCAATAGTATCCTTTACACGATTTGGATCAGGATGCGAATCAACTCGATTGTACGGTACACTCGATTATACCCCAAACCACCTCTTTACACTATCCATAATTATAATAAAATACATAAATTATTTCAAAATTGACAAATATACACTCAATATGTTGATTGTTACAATAAAATTAGGTACACAAAATATCTCCGACTAAAATTTAAAATACACAATATCTAAAATAAAAGTACACAAAACATCGATACACCATTATTCAATTTTTTGACGAGTTATTCCAAGTTGTTCAAAAACTTGATACCTCATTTTTTATAAATATTCCACACTATTTAAAGAAAATGAAATTGAAATTCCAGGTTAGAAACTGATTAGAATTCGTCGTAAAAAATTAAATACCCATATATTTGTGTTTAGACGAGTACTCTTTTTCCTTTTCACGGTTTTCCCCACTGGGTTTTCAGTGAAAAGGTTTTAATGAGGTTCGGCCCTTAGTCTGCTCCTTCTGTGCTTTCAAGGGTTTTTTTGGTTTTTTCTTTTCTTTTTTTATAAAATCGTCATTTAATAGTTTAGAATATAAACTATAATCTTCCAGATCTACAGATGGATTACTTATTAATCCATCCGTCCCATTATAAGTGGTTTAAAATTTTACTGCACATAAATTAAGAAGAAGATGTAAATTGATTAAAAGTGGTAGGGTCTATATTTTTTGAAGGGTTAAATTTTTCCATTTATGGAAATAAGCCACTTATAGTGGGACGGTCCAAAATAAAATACATGTCACTTTTAGTGGGACGGATTGAATACTTAGTATTAGGTATCTTCTTTATAATAACATTAAGCCTTAACCTATGTGGCATGCTTAGAATTGTTCCATTTCAATAAGTTACTCTATATAATCTTCACCATTTATTAATTAATTAACTATTACATTCCATATAAAGTTTCATTAATTTTAACAAATATAATTAATAATAAATGTATATATATAATAATAATATTATTAACTTACATATAATCTAAATTAATAAATTTTATTATTTATTTGATCTAGATAAAATTAGTTTTACATGTCTGACAAGAAAAAAAAAATATAATTTATATACAATAAATGATTTTAATTGAATATTAGTGATTAGATGTATATTTGTTATTAATTTTATATTTCTCAAAAGTGTATATGTTATATGTATATGTTGCAATATATTATATTGTATGAATATTAATTTATCTTCTTAATTTTCAATAAAATCAATTTAAACTGAGTTTGAATTGAGACATGCACGTGTATCTGCTGAAATAGAAATTTTATTAAAAGGAAAAAAAAAGAAAGACAAGGGTCAAAACAAAAGCAGGCGTAAACACCCGCGAGAAACCACGGGTAAACGAAAAACAAACAAACCAAACTATGAGAAAATATTTAGAGATTCATCCTCATCCAAAGAGTCGTCGTCGTCCAACATATCTCCCCATCTTTTAGAAACCACCGCCGACATAGCTCGAGCAGCGTCGGAAGAAGAATGAATCACAAAATTTTGTAGAATCGCACCTCCATCCTGAGCATGTTGTACTTTATTCAAGAACTCCACCGGCGACGAAGAGACAATATCTGCTCCTGCGCCCTGCAAAACGGCACCATCCGCACGACTCTTACTCATATCCATACCATTCTTAATTATACGCCGGAGCCGGTGCTTTATAGAGGAATCGGAAACCCTCCCCTTCTTGGTAGTACCCTTTGGACGCCCACGACCGCGAGGTATGGGAGAATCCTCCATCATCGCCTTTCCTGGCGTCCCCATCAAAGCAACCGCCGGAAGAGGCGTCCCATCCGAGGACTCATGCTGATTCGGACCAGGAGCAGTCACCGATTGCGGGACCTGATGCATAGTCGCCACAGAAGAAGAAGACCCAGGTTGGGCCTCAGGGAGGACCTGATGCAGAATCACCGCAGAAGAGGGAGACCTGGGTCGGGCGTCAAGAACAGGCTGCCCACCAGAACCCGTCGGAAAAGGTTGCCGAGGTGAAAGGGACGCCGAGGGGTGAGCATGATCCTCAAACGGCCCCTTAGGCAAAGGCTGCGTGTCATGTCGCTCTGGAACAATATTCGGGTCATTTACCAGTGAAGGATCAGCAATATTCAAATCATCCAAAACCGCAAAAGGATTTGAATGGGTGACGTGGGTGTCCCTCTGCGGCAATAGAGAAACACGAGCTTGGGAATCCTTATCATTAGGGGCGTGAGTGCCCCCTTCCTTCTTCTTATGTTGCCCAACCTGTCTCCAATCTGATTTTTCCACTGGGTCCGGCCCCGTGTTATCTTTGTTAGATTCAGACCACCTGCAATTGTTAGTAGCATGTCCAACCACATTGCAAGTATGATAAAAGTATGGGAGATCCTCGTAACCAAATTCAAGCTCAAAAACACGGTCACCACATCTCACATCCATAAAATCAGGAATGGCACCAGAAACATCCATCTCAACCAAAACTCTAGCAAAATGACCAACGGAGGCATGCGCAGATAAACCATCAACAATAATAGGAGCACCAACTTGCCTAGCAATGCCGGAGAGCACTTCCGGGTGCCAATATTCATGGGGGAGATTGAAAATACGAATCCAAACCTGGGAAAGGGAGGAAGTGGCCTTGTATGGATCAAAATTAGGAACCCAAGGCTGCAAGTGGAGGATACCTGTTCGTAATTTCCACGTTGTTTTAGCAAAAGCAATCGCTAAATCCTCCGACGAAGAGAATTTGAAGGTGAAGTACCCCTTCCCGAGGGGGATGATCTGCCAAGTCAAGTTCGGCTGCCAAACAAGGTTGAGCTCATCATGAAGATCAGCGGCGAATCTAGGATGATCCCCTTTGCGAAGTATAATCCTCCCATGAAGCGCGTGATTGAACCGTCGCACCTGCCGTTGATGGAAAGCTTCAGACAGAACAAGGCAAGGCTTGTCATTAAAGATCATCGGTTTGAGAACAGTAAAATCGTGAGCTGGAACATCTGTCGGGCGGCCAGCCTTAGTCTTGACAGTATCAGCGAAGGACTGTTTAACATTAGGATGTTTCGGTGGGGCTGGAGTCTCTAGGAAAAGCACCCCGGTTTTGTTGAGTCTTGACGTCTCCAAGATTCCCGACGATAAGGTTGTAACCGGCACATGAACGGCACGGTGGCCAGTCAACACCATCTGGGAGGACTCGGTGAGAACCCTAGCCGCACTAGAGTTGGCTGCAGACGAAACAATCGGCTGCATGACTGCATCTACGGAACCAAAAATCTCGGCTTGTGCATCAAGAACCCTAGCAGCGCTAGGATTTACAGAATCCGAAGATGGCGACTGCTGTAAATCAGCAGCGGAATCCTTCGATTGAAGGGCGACAGTCGGAAGGGCAATAACAAGGATAGCCCCAGCCTCCTGGTGTTGGAACGGTGGGGAGCTTTCTGCGGAAACCCTAGTTTCAAGCGACGGCGGCGCTGAAGCAGGTGGCGCTGACAAAGCCGTTTCCAGGAAAAGAATGTTGTCGGCTATGAGGGAGCCGGTGATGGAGGCGGCGGCCATACTAGACGCCAACAGACGAAGACTCGACGTTTGAGAGTGATGGCTGGAAGAATCCAACTTGCACGAAATAATGGGAACATATGGAACAGTTGCCGACGCCTTTCCAGAGACGGCCATAGCCGGACGGCGGCGGAGGATATGGCGGCGGCGGAAAAGTCACATCTCCTTAAAATTATGTAGTACGATTATAATTCGAGACATGCACGTGTATGTAAATTATAAACGGGTTCGGTCATTGATTTACATGTTTGAATAATAAGACACAAATTCTATAACCTGATTACTTTAAAATTTATTTTTATTTTTTATAAAATATATCCGTACATTTTATTTGTATAGGGAAGAAAAATATATTTTTCATATCTAAAAACTTTATTTGTTTCTATTTTGTCAATAATAATAATAATAATAGAGGATATGATGTTCAAATACATTAGAAATCTTTAATTATGTACTCCCTCCGTCCCAGCTTTTAGTATCCAACTTTCCTTTTTTGGCCGTCCCACATTTTAGTATCTATTTCTATTTTTGGTAAAAGTAGGCGGGACCCTTACTCCACTTTAATTATTTTAACTCTCACATAAAATGTGGGACCCTTATTCCACTCACAACACATCAATCACTTTATTAAAACTCGTGCCGTTCTCAACTGGATACCAAAAGTCGGGATAGAGGGAGTATTAAATTTATAATAATCTCAATCGAGTGAAGAATTCATATAAATCACCTCATCTTACATTGATTTTTTTATAAGGTTTCACGAAAATAAAACTTATACAAGAAGAAGCTTTTGCTCTCGAAATTAAAAATCTATATTTAATTGGCGGAATGATTGAGACTAATACAATTTGAATTGCTCTAAGCAAGATGATTCTCGGAACACAATTAAATGACGATACTCACAAGTTAAATTTATTTTTTCAAACTCCAAACGAGATGATTCTTGGAACCCAATTATAATATTTGAAGCTAATAATGCATAAAAGTTTGTCAAGATTTTTTCAAGTTCCATACAAAATGATTTTACAAGTTAGTTATGATATTAGAAGCTCCAAATCATACAATCTTACAAGTCAAATTTGATTTTTAAACCTCCAGATAGTGATGTTAAAAAAATTGACGGATAAAAGTTCATTTTTTGTATTTTAAGGTCTAGACGAGATGATGCTCAAAAGTCTGGTGTTCAAACATTAGATGTCATCTTCCGGGCTTTAGATGATGATATGATCCTACAGGGTGGTTCAGACGATATGATATTCAGATGAAATAAAATCTTCAATATTGACCTTTTTCTAAAATATTACTCCCTCCGTCCACAATTTAAAGCCCTATTTGGTCTTAATTTTTTGTCCACAAATTAAAGCCCTATTATGTTTTTTGTACTTTTTTACTCTTTCCTTTTCCTATATTTACTACTCTTTGGCACTAATGAACCCACCTTAAAACCCCTTTATCATTTTTATATTCTATATTTACTATACTTTATCACTAGTGGACCCACTCACAACACCTTTTATCACTTTAGTCAACTATCTTTATCACTTTAGTCAACTACCCTTATATTCCATCCACATCACCTTTTTCAGTTTTCTTAGTCTCCGTACCCATACCAAAGTTGGGCTTTAAATTGTAGAGGGAGGGAGTATGAAATAAAAATTTATATAAAAAGAATATTTATTATTCTAACAAAAGGTTAACATTTAATTGAGGAATATGATTCAGATTAATATAATTTCAACTATATTACCTTAAATTAAATAAATTTAAAAATAATTTATATATAAATAATTATTTATGCAAAAATAATACTCTCCCGTCCCCCAAAATTATGCATGAAAGTTTGTAGTAATGACAGTGGAGAAAGGGTCCCACAGTAAGAATATTATTAAATAGATCATGAGTAAATAGTCACTACAACAAAATCAGCCTTTGGGGATGCTTATACGAGGACTATTTCAAGTTAAGAGTCCTATTTTGTATTTAATGGGACTCCTGTTTAAAAATATCTTATCCAATCTACTCTTCGCTGCTTAAACTACCTAAGTTAAATTGAAAAGAACACCTTTCCCATAAACTGTAGTTTATAATTTTTTTGAATTTTTTAATAAAAAATTAAATTGCCTTAATTCATAAATTAGAAAAAAATAAACAAAAAAGAAAAGAACATAAAAAATTGGTCCAACTTTTTATTTGTTCGTTTTTTCCCCCAAATGCCAAAGAAAAGCCCTTGAAGAGAATTCCCCAAATCCATAGCGAGAAAGCTTCCATCTTCGACGAGAATCTGCTCGCCAATCCAAACCTCTGCGATTTGGCGCTGTCACCGATGAGAAGCCGCAGTCTTGCGCTGCCGATTTTTGTGTTAAATGGTTTATTTTTACTTCTCTATTCATCTAATTTTTGTTTCTTTCTCTGCATTTTATTTCTTTTTCAAGTTTGATTTCTTAGTGCTCTATTGCGAATGTTCCGTCAAAAATGAAGGATTATTGTCGATCTTACTATTGATGCATATATAGTTCTTATCTAGAGCTAGGTTTCTATCCTTTCTGAAAGGTTTGTGTTAGTTCTCTTATTAGCTTCTCCGCAGCTCGTTGAAGAATCCAAACTACTCGTCGAAATCGACAAAGATCTCGGTCGTGATGTTAGCAATTTTTGCATTCTGACCTTGCTCCTCCCCTCTCCTCGCCGCTTTCCCAATCGTGGTAACTTCTCATCTCTAATTGTCTATCGGTTACGCTAGTGTATCCTCTATATGTTCGATTATTGATTAAAAATTATTCGCATTTGCCAATTCTTGTTCACTTCATTGATCAGTCTGTGCAGCCATTATAGGGCTCCTATACTTAGTCTGCTTCAGAAGTAGGATTGGCGTCACGATCGGGTGGTTATGGAGCTGATGAGAGCTTGCCACCAGGCTTTGAAGATATGAAGCCTAAAATTCCCAAGTTGCCTCAAAAAACCTCAATGGAGATGCCTTCCACGAGTAAGTCCAATTTCATTTCTTGTCATTCTACATATACTTGTCAATATGCAATTTCATGTATCTATGCTTGATCATTACTAGAGTTTACTGGAAAATTTCATGTGTAATGCTCCCCTAGCGTGTGCTTGATCATTTCTATTTATGCTTAATGAGATAAACACAGAATGTGAAAAAAATATCTGCTTTGAATGAGAAGAACAACAGATAAACTTGATGTGAATCAATGTATGTCTGCTATTACTTCATATCTTGTTGTAATTTCAGTTTAAAGTAAATATCTTGTCTGGGGAAGAAAGCAAAGAGATTGAGTCTTTGGCATGGATTTTCTGCTTCCAGTTTCCTTACCTTCTTAGAGGACACGATAGGTGTTAATTTAGATTATGATTCTTGGCTCTGAATTTTGCTAAATCTTTTATTTTCCGTGTTTGTGTTTTTGTAGTCAGTAGCAGGTTGTAGACTTCAAGCAGGTTTATGCTCATGTTCGTCAGTTCAAAAGCAGCAGTTCAAGGTAATAATGATCAATAATTCGAAATAAACTATTCTACATTGTTTCATCAATATGAACTCTTGAAGTTGAGATCCTATGATTTGATCATGCCATCTGAATTTTTGTTCTACAACAAACTGTTTTGTGTTCAGATTGTGTAGATTTAGATCTGGTCTGGCTGCAATTCTAGTGTGGTTGCTCGTTTTCTTGTAGTTGTTTTACGCCTTGTTTGATCCTCGTTTCATCTAATACCAACATAGGTGCGCAAAGAGTGAAGAACATGTGTGTTGCATTCAGAAACTTCTGCAAAGAGAAGAACCTCGATGGGTGAGTTCTCGACTTTCTGCTCATGTCATTATTCGTTGCCAAGGAGGTGATTTGGAACTTCATGGTTGATGCGTCTTCGACTTTTGGGCCATTTGGCCCTATTTTTCCCTTTATTTGCGTTGGTACAGGTCTGTCAGGGGGAAAAACGAAGTTGTAAAGGAAGAAAGGTCAGTAGAACGGAAACGGAAGAAATGCGGTCGGAATGGGCATTACCGAGCCTGGATTGTTAAATCATGTTTACCAGCATGGAGCTTCGGCCAACAAGTACCTCTCCAATTCAACTTGGGGCATGGGAACCTGGAGCAACCCACCTGGTATAAGTCACACCGAAGAGAGCAATCCGTCTGATCGTTACCATGAGAAGCAGACAGCCAAAGCCATAAAAGGAAGGTCAATCTCGGAGATCTTGAAGAAACAAGTAGAAGGTGGAAGAAGGAACTGGAAGGATCGAAGGAATAGGAAAGGTTGACTAAGCTTGCAGCTGGACGCCATCTTCAATCAGGATCAATCAAAGATCAAGCTAATTAAGGAAAGAAGATCCCGGCGAAGATTTGGAACCGACGCAGCTAGGGTTAGGCCTCTACCATCCGGCAGTATAAAAGACTAATGTGGTGCAGCGTGAAGAAGTTCTTGACACCTTGAAACTTTTTACTTTTAGCATTCAATTAAGTTCGCCGTGTGTGGCATCCAAAACAATTTACATTCTCGTGCTTTTCCACTTTCCGTTGTGTTTCTATTTTTGAACAAGTTCGAAGGCTTGAAGCCTAGGTACTATTTATCTATTCCAGTATTTCTTTTCGTTCTATAATGTGCTTAATCCCTTTTGCATTTATGAATTGCGTCATGTGTGAGTAATTCCCTTGGTGAGGTTTTGGGGGTGGAAATAATTGTTGTTAACATGTAAACATTCGTGAGGCACTTGTTCTTTCGGTTGAGTCTCGTGGTTCCAGACGGATTTGTGCCAAACCATGGACAGTAGGGGCCTAACGGGTGATCTCCGTTCGGTAAAACGCTGTTCGTGTTAAGCAAAGGCCAGGGCATACCAGGGTGTGACAACCGGTATACCCACGACCGAGTAGCTGAGCAGCGTCAACAAAAGGCGTTGTAGATCCGGAAGGTGGGGAAAGGATTGATGGGATACACTGTCATTCCTCAGTCTTGGGCTTCTCTAGAGACTATCCATCAACTGTGACGAGGCATAAAGCCATGGTTATCAAACGAGGAAAGCAATCTCGGCGCCGTAGCATGTCTATGACTGGTCGGCTGACAAAGCCGGAAATAGTTGAGTCCAGGAGGTATGTGTCACTAAAAGCGTGGAGTTGGGGACCTCGGGAGAGAAGGTTGGTGAGGGTCATACTTGGTGAGTAACGGGTATGACTACTATCTAAGGAGGAGTGAAGCACTGCCTTGTGACCGGGGATTGTGTGACCTTCGGACCAAGTGACCACAATGAGATCAACCATCCTATATGTGAAGTGCAACCCCTTGAAACGCCCCAATGTCTTTGGGCCACGCCTTGGGCTTGAATGGATCATAGAAGGATCATCAGTGTGCCTATGACCGAAACGAATGTTAACAACAGTTATGACCTAACCGAATAACCTCACCCCTTTGTTATTATTGATCTTGTTTATTTCTTGTGCAGAGTATACAGATTGAGAATTGTGACACCTCAGTTTGTCGTAGGAGAACAAAGTGGTTCCTCACTCCCTGTGGGATTCGACCCTACACTTACCACTAAGGCTAAGTTCTTATTGCGAGAAGTAGGAGCGTGTATTGTCAGTACTGGGCATACACAGGTATTTTGTCCGCACCGCACGACGGGTGTGTGTCAATGGTGTAATGCTCTATCTAATTTGATATAAAGCATGAAATGAGTTATGCTCTTTATAGAAGTTCTTCATCAATTTTTCTAAATGCAGAGTTTGAATTTATGTGTGAAAAACTCTGCATTTTCAGTTCCTTCAACAGGTTGTTGATTCCAACAATGATCATAGCTAGCAAATTTTGTTGAGAGTGAATTCTTAGGAGAGCAGGTAAACTTGAATGATTATTGGTGGTGAATAAAATGGGCATGATTTTTTTTAAAAATACTACATATATTTTGGTTCTCTCACTAATATGTTTTTACTTTATCTCATTCTTTAGGTAAAATAAATTAGTCAAGATGACAAATGACAAGATTGTTGGCTCATTCTTTGCAGCTATTTTCACAACCAAGGTAATATATAAATTAAGCATAGTTGCAGAACTTGTATTAAAAAAATTACTTTATGAAACTTCATATTGCAGGTCAAACTTCATAGCCAAGTACAACACCCTAATATACTAGCTATGATCAGCTTCTACTCTGAGCTGAGCTGCATCGTGCATGAGTACATGCACAACGGTACCTTACACGATTGCCTTATCTCATCAGGAAGAAGCTGGAAAAGAAAAAAATCGGCCTCTAGCCTGGCATGCTCGGATACGTATTGCAGCTGAAATCTGCTCAACTCTAGGCTTCCTTCATAAGGTCAAGCATAATCCAATTATCCATGGAAACTTGAAACCCTTCAATATTCTCCTAGATCGGTTTAATGTTGCCAAAATCTTCAGCCTAAATGGTCATTGGTCATACGACAAACATTGTATCGTATTATACTATCACAACAATGTTGGTAAGAGATATGAATGCTGTAAAGATCGAGAAGAGCTGTCACATAGTCGACAACAGTGAGTTACCTATGCCTGATGAAGAGGCTGCTGGAGTAGAGGACTCAGCAATGTTGCTGGAGCCTTTTTCTGTCCAATCTATCAGGTAATATGCCATCTATCTCAGTTGCTCGACCAATTTTGACAGAAATCATGCTCTATCATTATCTTCGCTGCTTCTCATTTGCAGGACGTGCTGCAGATGAATTTTCCTACGAATTGGAAGCAATAGACGAGTGGCTGAAAACAGGACATGATACATCACCATGACTAACTTAAGGTTGAAGCACAAGTCCCTAGTTCCAAATCAGACTCTGTTGTTGGATTCTCTGTATTAGCTAGGAACTGAAGGTGTTAACAGTCCACTGTCACAATACATTATTTTCTATTTCTAGTGAAAATAATCCATGCCTAGAAAGCATAAAAATTACATGGTGCTCTCGTGAGTGAGCGTAAAGTACTTGTATGTTACTTTGTATTTGCATTTAGGATGTAATATTGTAAATTTGAATGGAATGAAATATTGTATATTTTAATTGTCGAATTAGTAGTTACATATGCATGTTTTTTGGGCAATGAATCAACTTGTGGGAGCTAATATGAATCTAGGTAAAACTAGATATTAAAGAATAACAAAAGATGGACTCTAATAGGACACTCATTTATTAGGACACTCCTAGTGTTACAAAAATATCCTATAATGGGACTTTCATGAGTGTTTTATTACAATGAGTGTCCTATTATGCATTATAATAGGACTTTTGCTTGTATGGGACTTTCCCAAAGATAGTCCTATTTGCGCTAGTAGGACACTTATGAGAAAGTCCTATTATAATGCATAATAGGACACTTATGAGTGTCCTATTAAGTGTTTTTTGTTATAGTGAGTGTCAGTTAAAAGAGTAAAATTATAAAAATTATATGTGGGGTAGTGTCTAAAAATAGGGTATACATAATTTTGGGTATCAAAAAAAAAGTTATGCAGAATTTTGAAGAATAAAGAAAGTATCATATAATTTAAATAATAATTTAAAATAATTTTCCGTCGAATTTCGAGGGGTTACGTACTACTCAAACATAACACATTTAGCGTGCAATTGCATGTATGGCGATTGAATTGATGGAGTGCGTCACATATTGCTTCTTCTAGGATTTGGAGCGCCGCGCTACTTGCTGAATTGGAATTTTATTGAGAAAAAGAAAAATGAAAAAAAACAAAGAAAACCCGTTGAAGGCACAACAGACGCAAACTAACGGGCTACGAAACTATAACGGCGAAGACCCAGAGGGAAAAACATCGTGAGAGGAAAAAAGAGTCAAGAAATGTGCAGGAGCTACATAGCAGGAACCCCATGACAATCAAAAATCAAGAGCATCATCCTCCGTATGATTATAAGAATCTATGATGTCCCCCCAACGTTGATTAGAGACCGTATGAATATCAGAATCCATGATGTCCCCCCAACGTTGATTAGAGACCGTATGAATATCAGAATCCATGATGTCCCCCCAACGTTGATAAGAGACCCCCGTCATCGCAAGAGCCGCTGCATCCCCGGGAATATCCGAAGGTCTACTAATATTGGAGCCTGGAATAGCAGGATGTCGTAACCGGTGCTTTAAAGAGGTATCAGAAACCCTCCCTTTCCCGAATTGCTTGGTAGCGCCCTTAGGACGCCCTCTGCCTCGCTTGCCCGTAGGAGCTTCAGTGAGCTCGACTGTTGATGAGGCTGGGCGAACCTGATCAAGAGGCATATCACTCCTCCCCGAGGCCACACGTGTAGAAGGTTGCTGTCCGCCAGTTGCATGAGTCGAGTCATCATGCAGAGGAACGATTGAAACACCAGACTCAGGGGTGCGAGCGATGCAAGGCGCATCCTGAGATGCTGAAGTCGTAATAGCGGCTGTGGGAATGCCACTACTAGAATTAGGCACAACATGTGTGGTAGACACTGACCCAGACGGTTTCTCGAGTACCACTTGGGAAGCATGGATGCCCAAAAAATCTGGTTCAGTAATCGTAGCCGCATCGATCCCATGACTTGAATCCTCAATAGCAAGAACGTTAAGACAATTGGCTTTAGTAGGAGAAGTTGCCCTCAAAGCCGGAGAACCCACAACCAACACCGGTCCCCTCGGCGTGAACTGCTGTTGCTCCGTCAAAGGAGCAGCCTGCTGCTGCTCGGGCTCTTGCTGAGATTGTGAGCCATCTGCCGCCTCCTCTGAGAGTAGCGCAAACCGATTTTTATCCTGAGTTCGCGGGGAAAGTTGCTGCTTCTCCTGCTGAGTATGTCCCGAAGCCGGAACCACCTGTCATTGAGGACCCTCCGGCACCGGTCTTTTGAGAACCTCTGCTGAATTCTTGCGACTCCCTGGATCAGTTTGGTTATCTCCCTTAGTTATCACATTTTCCTTTTCCGAATTCACCTTAACCTGATCTGTGATCTCCACTCGAGGTTGTTTCTTATTGCAATTATCAACACAATGCCCAGTGATCCTGCAATGTGTACAGTAAAGAGGTAATTTCTCATAATAGAATTCTACGTGATAAGCCATATCATCTCCTTGAACTTGCATCGACTCTTGCAGCGGAAGCGATAAATCAACTTCGACAAGCAGCCGAACATAATGCCCAACATCGGCATAGGCAGACGCCCCATCAATTTTAATAGAAGTGCCAACAACGTTGCCAATAGCTGTGATAACTTCAGGATGCCAGAACTCCACAGGAAGATTATATATTCTAACCCAAACTTGGCTCAACGAAGAAACTTCCTTATAGGGATTAAACCCTTTCACCCACTCCCTCATACGAAGGGATCCCTTCGACAACTTCCAGAACTTTCGATCCTTAACAATGTTCTTATCCTCCATTGTATCAAACTTCAAGATATAAAAGCCCTTACACATTGGAATCAACTTCCACTCCGATGAAATCTTCCATATCGATTGTAGTTCCTGCTTAAGTTCAGCGGTAGGACGAGGCGTATCACCTTTTTCCAATAACAGTTTTCCAATAATTGCGTATCGAAATTCCTCAAACCGTTTCTTGCAAAATTCAGAAGGCAAAGAAAGAGTAAAGCCATGACCTGATTCTTGTGCCTGAAGCGCCGTGAACTTATGAGCAAAGACATCTGGGCGTCGCAAAAGGCGGGGGGCAACCGCACCAGCGTAAGAACCACGTTGATTATCCGGGAGAAAATCCCTCTTCGCGCCGGAGCCATCAGGATAGCAAGTCTTTGTCGCAGCAGCATGAGAAGGGTTATTTCCAGGAGAGAAATGAGTGTCTAGTGTCGTCGGTTGCACCCCCGTAGAGGATCTGGCATCGACAGTGGCTAGAATACTCTGTTCGTGGGCAGAGATCAGATCTTTTCCCCCAGCAGCAAGCGGAGGCAAGGAATCAGCCGGTTGTTCAAAATTCGCAGAAACAGATGGGAGATTTAGGAATCCCTTATCTTGAGTTCCGGCCGACGAGGTGGCCCGAGCAGCCGAATGAATCATCGAGTTAAAGCTTGAGTGAGGTGAAGCTCCCTTATCATGAGCTCCGGCCGGCGAGACCGCCGGAGCAGCAGGACGATGTTCCAGTCCGGTGGCGGCTAGGGACTCCGATCTGGGCGCAGTGCCGGATCGAGGATGGGCTCTGTAATGGGAGGCGAGATCTGTTTCTGCTGCAGATGTAGAAGATGGGAGGCGAGATCGTGGGCTGCGCAGCCGGTGGTGATGCGGTTTCCGGCGTAACGTGGTGTCGCTGGCGGCGGAGCTCAAGAGGTGCGTAGCCGCCTCGCTTGTCAGTAGCAGTCCGTCGTCCGTACTCGCTTCTCAGGAGCTCAAGGAGGTGCGCAGCCGCCCCATCTGCTGCTGCTCGGAGGGAGGAGGTGCTGTGTTCCTAATACTCGAGATCCCCTTTTCACAGCGCCTCAAAAATCCGGTATGCTCTCTCACGAGATCTACACCAGCGGTTGCTCTGGTCGTCGAGATCGGAGCAAGTCGTACCACGGGATGAGGCCTACACCAGCGGTGGCTCTGGTCGTCGAGATCAGAGACAGTCCGGTTCGAGGCACTACACCAGCGGTGGCACTATTTCAGTCTCATCTCCTGGGAGACTTTTTTTCGCATGACATGAGATTCACTATATGCCCCAAGAAGTATCATCCATTCAAGAAAGGTTTAGATCTAGCGCCGCGCTACTTAATTTGCCTATACAAAGTCATACCACATTACCACTATTTAACAAAAAACAATTCTCACAATATATTCAATAAAACTAGTTTATAGTATGTTGAATTTCGACCAATTAGGTATTATAGTACTTTACAGTTAATGAGGCCTTGCTTTAGTGACAAAATTGAGGCATCCAAACATTATCCTTTGTGAGAGGTCTTGGGTTCAATCTCGCCTGCGTGCGGTGATATTTTCCCATTTTAGGTAATGTTGTATCCCGTCTGCGTGCGGTGTTGTATTGTTTGGTGTTGAGTTCCCACACGCAGGACGTTTTTTGCCGGTGTGCGGTGATGTTTTCCTACTATTTGGGTGGTGGTGAGGTCCCATCTACGTGCGGATTACATAATTGATTATATTCAGATATCTCTTGTAATTTCCAAAAAAAAAGTATTAGTACTTTACGTTCACTACAAGAAAACTGGTCGAACACCGACGGAAATCACCGACGGACTATTTTTCATCGGTAGATACCGACGGATCCCCGACGGACCGTCATCCGGCAACATCGCCGGAGCCGACATCTATTTCCGATGAAAATATCGACGGACTACCGACGGAATCACTACCGACGGACAATATCCGTCGGTAAATTCGGTATTTTTGATTTTAATAATTATTTTTATTTTTTACCGACGGAATACCGACGGAATCCCTACCGACGGATTAAACTCCGTCGGAAATTTGGATAATTTCGAATTTATTAATTATTTTTATTTTTACCGACGGATTACCGACGGAATATTCCGTCGGTAATTTCAATAAATATTATTATTTGTATTTTTATTGTTTTTTTTGTTTTTTTATTTATTTTTTTATTTTAAATTATTTTTAAAATTAGTACCGACGGATAAAGTCCGTCGGTAAATTATTTTTTTATTATTTGATTTTTTTTATTTTTTATTTTTTATTATTATTTATTATTTAATTTTTTTTAAATTATTTTAAATTAATTTTCTATATTATTATTATTTTTAAATTATTGAAAATATTTTAAAATTGATAGCTATTTTTAGCAATAATATTTTCTCTTTTTAATAAACGATAATATTAATTTTTTTTATTATCTTAAATTCGATCATATATTTACCGTCATTTTTTCGCCGGCACCACAAGTCTTAGATATCATCTCGACATATTCTAAGGTTATGAATAAATGATATTGTATATTGAAATAGAGTTTAAATGAATTAATAGGTGCTAGTTATATCAATAATACGCGTGTTCTCTATTGGCGACCACTCGAAAGAAACTTCAAGGTTAAGCGTGCTTGACTCAGAGCACTAGTAAGATGGGTGACCCACTGGGAAGTTGGCCAAATCATATGCAATTAAGTTCAAAATACATTAGAAATACGAAATACTTGTAGAATACGAAGATAGGTTGATAAAAAAAATTAAAATTAAAATTTAAAAATTAAAAATAATTTACCGACGGAAAATTCCGTCGGTAATCCGTCGGTAAACGCGCCACCTACCACGGCCAACGCCGGCGCCGGAGACTTACCGACGGCGACGTCCGTCGGTAATCCGTCGGTATCCACCGACGGACAGAAAAAATCCGTCGGTAAATCATTTACCGACGAGCGTTTTCACGACGGGTGAAATCCGTCGGTATCTCCATTTACCGACGGAATTTTGATTCTTACCGACGGAATATTCCGTCGGTGTTCGGCCAGATTCTGGTTGTGGTTAAAACTAGTTTATAGTAAGTTAAATTTCGATCAAATACTAATTTACATTTAGTTTATAAGTAGAAATTATAAAAATTAGTTCTTCTTTATTATAAGATTCAATTATTTGAAATCGTTGATTGTGATAGACAATGACGATAAATCAAAACAATGAGGCTAGTACGGCTTTGCCCCACAAACACAAATAAAAAATGATTTTATTTTCCGACTCTAAAATACATATGCCAACTCGTTAATTAGCTAAATCCATTTGAATTCATAAGTATAATTTGTTACAATAATTGGATATATATTCGACACAATAAAAACGTAAAACATTACAAAGTAAATATTTATAATAAATTAAAAATAAATTTAAAGAAAATTTTGCATAGGCATGTCGATTGATCACTATATTTTATTAGCAACAAAAATACCGTAATTAACACGGTGCAATTGTAGTAAATCGAAAATCATATCCATAGAAACTAATAAACAAAAACACTATGAATAATTCAACACAAATACCAACTCAATATTCAGGTAAATAAATAAAAGATCGTGAAGATATAAAACTAGACACAAATCAAAGCAAATAAAAGTGGAGAACAAAATAAGATAATAAAAATACTGAATCTATGGAATGTAATAACGTTAATTAAACTTATGTATTCTATTGATTCAATAACCAATTTAATTTATCCCTGATAAAAGATCACAATATTATTCATAATTTTCTCTAACGAACAACTACAAAAGTGGATTAATAAATTTTCTATCACATTCAAGTCTCAAGATAATAAGCTAATCCAAAAGCACACAAAAAACCACCTATGACATTCAAGTCACAAGGTAAAACTATACCATACATTCTTGAATTGGCTGAGCAATTATCACATTCAAGTCTGAAATTGAACAACTAGACATGCAAACTAATGATCAGATAATTCACAAGAAATCATATATTCAGAATCATGAATCGTAAATTGGAGGACAAATTGATATTAAAAATCAAACACACAAATTCAATCAACTATATACAAACACTATAATTAGAAAACTAACTATTCAGACATAACAAAATAAATCAAAGACAAAAATTAAATAAAAGCAATTAAATTAAATAAACTGGTAAAACCCGAAAAGTAGTTAGGATGAACATGACTTGATTCTCCAGTCCTACAAAAAATAAATCTAAGTTATAAAATTTGAGAAAACAATAAATTCTAAAGTTGGAGTATGAAAAAAAATACATTGAGTGCATGATTCAAGCGATCACAATATAACAAGGCTTGAAGAAAGGAATAAGTCCATAGTTAATTTAATTGGTATAACGAAAAGACTCCAACCTTTATAAGAGGCATCGAACCTTCAAATGTATTACATGTTGGGGGTGGATATTGTATTAAAGGTTAACGTAAAAATTTGGGTGAGATCGATCTCACCCAAGAGACGGATCGGGATGGGATAGAGCGCATGTTGAGGCGGGGTGGGGCGAGGCACGGATCACGGATCACATGTTGGTTGAAAAATATGAATAATATTTAAAATAATTATTGTTGTAATGAAAAGTAATAATTGAAAGGTAATGTTTGTCTAAACTTATGTTTTTTTACGATAATTGTTATTTTTGTAGTGGGCAAAATTAGTATAAGTCCAAAAAAGTGAAAATTATGTGGACCAACGGATTTACTGGAGGATGCGGCCCATACCCCAATTCATGAAGTGAGGCCTAGGATCAAGCCCACACACGAAAGACACACGACTGAGATCTGTTGATTGTTTTTAGCACGAAGCCCTATGATTGCTACATTTACAACAAATGTAAACATCCCAGCGTATTGCAATTTTTTTAATTGGGCTTTACAATTGTAAAACTATTTAAGCCCAGCTAGTCTTTTATGATTTTTTTTTTTTTTAATTGAGCTCATTGCAACGGGCTCGCTGCAAAGTTTCTTTCTTTCAGAAAATATCAAATCCAGCCAATTTCTGTGACAATTCGGAGTTCAACGGAATATCACTTGAATGGAGAATCAATAGTTTCACCACATGAGTTATATATCTCTTTTATATAAGCAAAGAATAAAATAACACTCAACATTTGTTAACAAAAGAATTAAATTTGATTCTAAATGTTAAAATGAAAATATTTTAAATTTGACTAAAAACTAAATTATTTTTTGCCTAAAAACATGCATTCATTTTTCTTCAAATAAGGAAAAACAAATCACATTTCCTTAAAATGAATCAAATTTTCAAAATGATAGGTAGTTTTTGAATATACTTCCTCCCTTTCCGAAAAATAGTCTATTATCTTCAATATATCTTCTTAACTGATCTACTTACAGTTCCGTTCACCAACCCACCGTGAGCACACGTTAATGTGCCCACAGATGATATGGCAATACCACATAAGAAAGAGAATTAATCATATTCAACTACAATTAAAATTACCTTTAATAATGTATTCATTATATAGAAATTTTTTATTTTTAGTCTCATTACCATAACTAAGAATTAACTTAACAATTATAATATAATTAAGCTTGACAACTACAATAATTCGTAATGAGAATTAAATCAAGTTAGCTTTGTCCATCATTCTGCAAAACCCCAAGATACAAAACCCCATCAAGTTAAAATTCAAAACACCACACACACACACACACACACACAAAATCCGAACCTACCGATCATAAAATAAGCCTCAACCATAAACACTTGTGTTGTTAACAATCTACTACTCTGTAACCAATTTATCAATGTATGCATCAGCTGAAGTTGATATAAAGCTATGTTAATAATTGACAAAATGAAATACAAGGAAATAGTAGTGAGATATTT
The DNA here is from genome assembly GCF_028751815.1 of Salvia miltiorrhiza. Taxonomy (NCBI): domain Eukaryota; kingdom Viridiplantae; phylum Streptophyta; class Magnoliopsida; order Lamiales; family Lamiaceae; genus Salvia; species Salvia miltiorrhiza. The sequence continues at coordinate 65,093,217 of NC_080387.1, forward strand.
CCAGTGCCATATTCCCATGAGTTTTTAAACTTCCCCTCAAATGTTTCTTTTCTCTACGAATCTTTGTTTTTTGGAGGGATAAACCATCAATCTCATCAAGATTATTTGGAAGGAGCCTATAAAGCTAGAAGTGAAAGACTTTCTGCTGGTACGTCAACAATTAGATGAAGACAAGATTCTTTTCACCAGCTTATCTTCTTCTCCAATCAAGTTTGGGTACCCGTCAATGCCGTCATTCTGTGGTATAACATTCTCTCATTTTTATGAAGCAATATTCTTATTACGAATTATTGTAGTTGTTAAGCTTAATTATATTATAATAGTTAAGTTAATTCTTATTTATGGTAATGAGACTAAAAATAAAAAAATTCTATATAATGAATACATTAAAGAAGGTAATCTTAATTGTAGTTGAATATGATTAATTCCCTTTCTTATGTGGCATTGCCGCATCATCTATGGGCACGTTAACGCGTGCCCACGGTGGGTAGGTGAACGGAACTGTAATCCCTTATTTATTTATTTTACCACATATTGATCTATTTCTCCACTCACAATACACTCAACCACTTTTATTAAAATCCGTATCATTTCTTAAATTTTTTCTAGAACGACTTTTAAGAAAGAAGAGAATAATACTCCCTTCATCCATGAAAGAACTTCCTATCTTTTCTTTTTGGAACGTCCACAAAAAAACTTCATACCTATTTTTGGACTATACCCCACCACTTATAATTACTCTTACTTTTCACTTTTTCATTTTTTCACAACTCTCAATATTAATTATTACACATTTTCACCACTCCCAATACACTCAACAATCTTTTCTCTACTCTCAATACAGTATTTTTTTTTTCTTAAAACACGTGTCACTCCCTCCTAGGAAGTTCTTTCGTGACGGAGGGAGTCTACTATTACATGTAATATACTACATAACATATTGACTAACTCGACGTATTATCACTATCTAGAGAAGAGTACTTTGATTTCTTGATCCAACGGGAAGGACAAAGGAAATGAATGTCCTTTATGACTTTATCTTTAAATTTGGATATTGAAAAACAACACAAACGAAAGAGTTGGGCAGCATGATTGCGATGGCAAAGATAGCAGAGCACGACTCGGGAGCCAATGAACCAAATGTTTGAACCTCCAATCACTGAATTCAAAAGGAAGAGAAGGAGAAGCTGTTGTGAATGGCATGCTTGTGGATCCTCTCTTCCACCCCTCCAAATTCCCAGCCACTGACTCCCCTTCCTCAGCTACTCGGACAGGCCGCCATCGCCACAATCACATGCATCATCAATTTACAAAATCTTCAACAAAAAAACAAAACTTTCTTTATTTGCAGAAAATGAAGGGAGGTGAGTGGTTGCCGGAAATTAGCAGAAGGGGTTGGAAAATGGGTGGACGATGACAGAGATTGGGGGGGGGGGGGAAGGGTAATTTGTAAGAAAAATGGGGAAGAGGGGGGCGATAGGTACAGATGATATCATTTATTTCACAATTTAGTGTATTCTACTGTGTCCTATATTAATTTTTTATAAGATTTTAATTATTATATATTAATATAATAAGAAGATAATTAACAAAAATTAACTCATCCCGTTAAAATATAAAATTACTTTTATATTTATTTGAATTAATATTAGATTATTTGAGTTAAAAGTTCGGATATACGGAGTATAATTTTTAATTATGAATATTGATTAAAATTTATTTTATAATACTAATATTTTTATTTTTATAATAAATGATTATAAAATAAAAAGATTAAAAGTAAAATACGATAAAACACATTCAATTAGGGGAGAAATGATATCGTCCTAGGTAGGCTGCCGCAAAGATTGGATTATTTGCGAGAATCCCGGGGTTGGGTAACTTATTATGTTTGGGTGATTCTATTTGTAGCCCTCATTTTACTCAGTATAGCCTATTATATAAAATAATAAAAAAAAATAATTATAAATTTACAATTTTATTCTATAATTCTTCTTTTTTTAAAAATCAATACCAACAACATTTTCAAAAATAATACGGAAAATAAATGAATTAACACAATTTCTAATCTACCTCGGAAATTAATAATACACTCCATCACATAAATCGGAGCTGGGGAATGTGGTTTTTACCAACACCAATTTCGAATAACCTTTTTTGAATCTCACCTGGTTTTAAACTAAAGGAAAAACAAGACACGATGGAAAAATTAATCTTTTGCTTTCTATTGCTTTATTCCGGTTAAAATCCCTCAAATCCCTTTTTTCATTTTTTCTCAATGACTCGATCTCTAGAATAGAATACCAAAATATTTCTCTTATCAATTTAGGAAACAATTTGAACTTCGTCCTCCTCTTGAACGGATATGTGCACTATTTGTAGAGTGCATGAATAAGGGGGTACTTTAGGAATTCTACCTCCTGGGTATGGAAGGATAGTTCTGTCTTTTCATCCTCTTCCTTTGATATGGCCAAGGGCACTTTAGTCCTTTCTGCTTTAAGGCATCTTCCACTTCAGCCGATAAATAGTTTGTTATGGAGGCGGTCCCTGTAGGAAAGGTGGAAACTGACTGCCTACCATTCAGGTGCACCTCCTTTTTTCCGTATGCTCTACTTTTCTGTATTTCCAAATCTGGCATCAAGATACACCATACAGAGCTCATTCGATATAGGGATGACAATCTACCCGCGGGTAGCGGATATCCGCGAAAACTCGAACCCATTAGACCAACATTATCGGTTCCAAAAATGAGACCAGGTCTCTTGCCACATCACTAAAGGAAAATAAAAATAAAAAACAATTGAAGATGTAAAATTGAGAGAGGTCGACCATGAAAAAAAAGAGACCATGTGCGGTCTCTCTCTCTCCTCAAACATGGATTAATGGTATCTTGACACTTGTCAATATTTAATTGATAGAGCAAATTTTGTTAGTATAATTAATAAAAATTAGTATATCTTTTATATAAAATATTAAAAATATATATATATATGTATATCAAAATTTATATTTTTTCATTCTCTATAAATAGAGACCACTCTTGCTATATTTCAACACACGTTCAAAATCTTCCATTTTCCCTCTCTACATATGTGGCAAAAGTTTGGCGATGATAATTAAATGTTGGTATGTATTGTTTTTTTTTTTTTTTTTTTGAGTTTGAGTTGTTGTAATTTCTATTTTTAGTTTGTCGTAATTTAAATTTTTATTAGTTTGTTATTTTTTTTCATTTTAATTTTTTTATAATATTTTATTTTATATTTAATATTACTAAAATTATTATGATTAAAAATAATAACAAAATAATTATATATAGTGTTGTGGTTGGATGGTTGGGTGGTCATTGATAAACCAATAAAAATAGAAGTGGTTGGGTTGGAATGAATATTGATGATGTGGAAGAAAGAGAAATTAATTAAATATTGAAGATGGTTGGATTGTTGGGTGGTTGAGTGGTTGCTGATAAACATAGTCTTAGGGTGGGGTTGGATACCATTTGATATCCACGAATAGTTTCGTGGGTACAATTCACTATCCATTTAGTTCGTGTGTATGAGTTTGGATACTTACTATCCATACCCGCGAAACCCGTTTACCCGCGAAAAATACCCGCCAATTACCCGTCAATTATCCGTCAATTACCCGTCAAATATCCACAAATTTTTTTATAAAATATTGGCCTTAAATACATATTTTGAGATTATGGGCTAGTATTTTATATTTTAAAATAGGCCCAAATCACCACAGTGGCTTCCGAATCAGCTTTAGCACTAGTGGGAGGGTTCTAAGTGAGCATCGCAGTCGTCTCAAACCAAAGCTATTAGAAGCATTAATGTGTACTCAAAATTGGCTACGAAATCAACTTGAAGGTATGTAAATTTGTAATTATAATTAATCTTTTATTTCATATATCTAATGTAATAATTGCTTATTTCATAGGTCAAGGAAAGAATTGAAGCTTTTGGACTTGTCTTGAAGATGAAGATGAAGAGTTCAATGAATTTGAATTTTATATTTCAATTTCTACTGTCGAGCAATTATAAACATTGTTCTTTGTTGGATTTTATATTTTAGTTGATGAATTTGAACATTGTTCTTTGTGAATTTGAATTTAAACATTGTTCTTTGTGGATTTGAACTATGCTATTTGTGTTGATTTTTTTTCTATTAAATTTGTTGTAAATTTATATTTAAATTCTATTTCGTGGGTATCCGGCGGATAGCGGGTATCCGTCGGATAGTGGGTGACGGATACCCGTCGGATAGCGGGTTTCGCGGATACCCGACGGGTAGCGGGTATCCACGGGTAGCGGATTTGGATACCATTTGATATCCATGGATAGTTTCGTGGGTAGAAACCACTATCCATTTAGTTCGTGGGTATGGGTATGAATAGTCACTATCCATACCCGTCGTACCCGATTGACATCCCTAGTTCGATATAACCTCATCGGTTTTGTTCCCTTCTTAAGAGGTTCGGCAAAAGCGACTTTCACATGTTTCGGGTCCGCTCTGAAACCGCTTTTGAGTCTCCCTTTGTTTTCCGCTCTGGTCAATATCCCTTTTCTAAAATAATCAGACGAACATTGAACCTTAGTTTCCTTTGTAAGAGAAGGGTTTAGGGTCCCAAATTAAGAGCCCCGAATTTCAACCTCATCAAGAGCATCTATCAGCCTTCCTTGGTGAACCAATTTTTCACAGAAAACGAAGCCTTTATCAACCCTATCGCTAATTCTACGATCACCATCACGCACAAGCAACACGGACACAAGCAGCTCAGCAAAATCCCGACAATCCAGATGACGACGCCGACGATGGAAATTAAGGATCAGGAGGACAAAGGTGAAAGGGAGGCCGAGCAGAAAGATCAAGGGGCAGCACTTGCAATCGTCGTCGCCGCCGCAACACATGCTTTTGAGTTCTTTAATTTTACCAGCAATCATCTCTTCAGGGGTGGAGAAACGGCGGCGGCTTGCTCTTGAATTACCCTCTACCCTCCCCCCCCTCACTCTCTTGTAATTTTTAAAAGTGATTAATGGGTGATTCTCTAATCGGATAGAGAAGCAAATTCAAGAAAATTGATTTTTGGGATGCTCTTGTTTTGGTGTATGTGCTATAACTATATAAGCAAACAAAATCTATATATCTTGCAAGGTTTTGGTCGTTGTTGTTGGTCGACAGCACCGACAACGGCTCTACTTGTTGAAAATCGAAGGAGGAGGTGGTGGCGGATTTGGGGATCTAAGGTTTCAAAGAAAGATAAGGGACATGAGTCAAAGAATAAGAGACGATGAGGCTCTGGGCGATGGCAGCAGCCCTGTCGCTGCTGTTTGCCGGAAATCTGAAGGGGGGTGGTGGCGGTGGATTTAGGAAGAAGGATGGGCGGTGTCTCTTTGGGTGCATGTGTGTAATGGGTCGCGAGAAAGAGTGTTAAGAGGGAGAGAAGGAGAGGCGTCGATGGTGGTGATGGTTGAAGCGGCGACAACCTTCGCCTGAATAGAAGGCTGCGGCTGTGGACCAATGGTAGATTTAGGAAGAAGGGAAGAGGGATTTTACCGTTAGTTGAGGGTTATACATAATTTAATTTAGCTGAAAAAAGAATATATTTAATTGGCTATGATTTATAAGGTAAAAAAGTAAATTTATAATTATTTTTTATTATTAATTTATATAAAAGGAGAGTAAACTAAGGAGCATGAATAGAATTACCCATTATGTTTCTATGTTTTCCTTTTGGATTACTTGCGAGATTTAATGTAAGTTAATGCGGGAATCTTGGAGGTTAATATGGAGAAAGCGGTGGTCTCATTCACAATGGGTCACGTTTTCAGCTGTCACGTGGCGGATATGGGCCCTTTCCCTTATAGATGACACAGTTTTAGGCTGTGGTTGTGGTCCTGGATGTAAATGGTGCATATAATATGATACAATGACCCACACTCTATGGAAAAGAAAAAGAATAATTGCACTAACAAATAGAAAACAAAGCATTGAAACGAGCACTTCACCATTTCCCACAATACAGAAAACAAACATTAAATGATACAACACAATCAAGAATTTGATCATCAAATATCATAAAACAACTTCTCGAAGCGCTCCATGTGCTGCGTATGCAGCGTGATGGCGACGAACAAGCTGCCGTCGTTATCCGGATTTGGCAGGAGATAGCTCTTACCCTCAAACGGCGCCGCCCACGGCCCCATATACACCGCCTTCCCCCACCCAAAGTCCGGCTCGTACACCGGCAGCCGCACCCAGCTGATCACCCACAGATTAGGGCACCGGAAACTGTGCGCCCCCTGCGCCAACTTGCTGATATCCGGCTGCAGCTCTAAGAAATCGAGCGACGACCTCAAGTAGTCCTCATCAAGCCTAGCTATCGAGTCGCCGACCTTCGTCACGGCGTACGAGAGCGAGTTCGACTCAATCTCGCCGCACGTGGCGACGGGCGTGGCGAAGAAGATGGCGTTACCGAAGTATCCCTGCGGCAGCCGCAGCTTCGCCCGCCCATCGAAGGGGATGTGGAGCTTGGTCTTCTGATCCCCTGGAAGGGCGCGGGCAGCGCAGACGCAGCGCCAGATGTGGCCGGCGAGGACCTCGAACGTGCTGCGGGGTCTCTCCGACACGTCAGCGGCCTTGCATTTGGCTTTGAGGGCGGTGAGCTGGTCGCGCGTCACCTTGAACTTGGAGTAGGCGATCTCGGTGTCTTGGAGCGGGGTTTCGAGGGTGGGAGGGGGCTGGTACTCGGAGTGGTTGAACTGCGGCTGCGGGGGTTGCCTCGCGGAGAGGGAGCTGCGGTCGAAGACGGGCGGGGGCGACGGGGCGGGGACGCCGCGGGCGAGGTGGGCCCATGTGTTGATGAAGTGGAGAGCGGAGACGCCGTCGGATAGGTGGTGCTCGTTTGCCACGCCTAAGCCGATGCCGCCGCATTTGAAGCGAGTTAGCTGCATTTAATATTATTGTATTGAGAGTGAAAAAATGGTCAATTTTATTGTAAATAAAGATAAAAAAGTAAGGATATTAGTGTTCAAAATAGTAAATACACACTCTTATATAAAATGTCTTAAAATGAAAAGAAGTATGCATTCTATGAAACAAAGAGTATAATAGTTTATTTCCTGTGTTGGAATACTTTATAACGTAATTAAAATGTGTTTGGCCATACATTAATTCTAAGTATTTATGTTTGAGAGTATGCATAATAGAACACCAAATAAAAGTTACGAACCACTTACACTTAACATGTAAAATATTCATAATTAACTTATAAAATATCTGAATTTTTATAATCCTAAGTTCAAATCTCAAATAAAACTCAATTACATGACAATTACAAAACCACAAAGTGCAATTATGCACGGTTCGCATTTTTCACCGTTCGTGAGATTTTTACTGAAACTCAATTAGATATAGAGAATAGTTATTTTAAGGGATATGTGTAATTCAGAAAGTCTGTGATCGGTACTTCATTTAATATGTGATTGAGGGTATATCTGTAATTCAGCAAGTCTGTTCGGCACTTTATTTAATATGTCTCACATGCAGTCACATTATTGTTTTTGGAAAATTACAGTGCGTATTAATGCAAAACAACTTTGCTTCCTTTTTCTATCAGATCAGATGGCGCGATGTCTTTCCTTCTTTAAGGTAATATTAAGGTTACAATATGATCAATAAAATTAAAATAAATAAGATGAGATTAATTATTTATTCATATAAATAAAAATAATATGAGACAAAGGAAGTATTATTTATTAAGGTAAAATAAGATCAAGTTCATTAATTATCACGGATCGATTTGTTAAATTATACATTGACTACTAAATGTCCATATAAGCCAAAATTATTTAATAATTTTCGCTTATATAGCGGTACCAAACACACCCTAAAGACTTGTTTGTCACATGATACAGAATATAAAAGACAATAATGGATTATTAATTTATAAAAGGATGATACAAAAAAATTCAAAAGATATACATAACAGATAATAAGATGTGATTAATTTATAAAAGATTATACAGTATATCATCAACCATCAATCATCATGCATAACAATCGGACCTTTATAGAAACCCCAATTCGAAATTTTTGTGAACCCGAGGATAATATACAAAATTCAGGAAAATAAACTATTGATTTAGTTCACTTCATTCGATAAATATAAAAACCCGAATTCGAAATAAAGCTTAAAATTTAGAGAAATTAAATAATGAGGAACCTGAAAAAGCATGAGCGGGTACGTGGAAATCCCCTTGGCATAATTGACTTTGGGGATAAGAGTGAGATCGGGGCGGGGGGCGAAGTCCCCCAGCTCCTCCAAGGTCCCGTCGCTCTCCGCCTCCACCAGCAGTACCCCCTCGCCGTTGCAATCGATCTCAAGGCGGTTATCTTTCAGCTGCAGCCGCCCGGCGTAAGGGTAGAACTCAACTAGGGCGCGCCCGAGAGCCTCCTTCAGCGCCGCCGCCTCGAAGAAGTTGGCCGACCCGTCGTGCCGGTAGAAATGCACGCTGAGCGTGTGGTAGTTGGCAGGCGATAGCAAGTCTAGGTTTGACAGCCACAAGCTGCCGCTCGGCGTCTCCGCCGCTGGCTGCACCATCGTCGAGTCTGTGATATCGATCTTCATATTTTTGAGAGAGAGAGTGGGGGAAGAAGATGTGATAAGTCTTGAAAATAGTGAGAGAGAGAGACAGAAGAGAGAGGGGGGAAGAATATGTGATATGTGTTGAAAATGCTGAGAAAGAATTCTTAAATAAAATAGTGTTGTAGGAGGCAGGAGGGCGTCAACTTCAAACAAATATGTAATGAACAAAAAATACGTTTAATTTCTCTTTTTTTTAATAAGAATAATTAATCATTTATTTTGTTTTACATAAATGATACTCCAGCCCTTTTATTCGACTTAACCTATTTATTTTCACCACAATTATTTAGAATGATAAAATTGTATATAATAGAAATATGTGAGTCTATATTTAATAGTGTAAAGAGATTATTTAAAAAATAAACAATCCAAGTCAAATAAGTTAACTCAAAAAAATAATAGATTATAAAATAAACAATCCAAGTAAAATTAAATGGAACGGGCAGAGTATAAATTGATGGTTTATAAAATCTATATAAGAATTCTGCATGTTTCAATTATATTTCAGACGCATATATTGATCTGAAAGTATAATTGTCAAAATAGAGGAAGACATTATATGAAACCACGTTAATAAGATTGATCTACTATAACCTTGGTTGTTACTTTGTTAGACCACTCAAATGTTGATTTTTCCATTTTTGAAATAGTCCTGGATAATTATCCGAGAATGGTAGGTGTTTGTGATCAATTCGTGCACGATTACATGTTTGGTTCCGTAAATTCATTGCATTTATTTATGATGTTTTGGAAGTATTCATTTAATTTATTTAAAATGAATATATTTCAATTAAAGTCTATAGATTCAGTTTCACGGACACCGAAAAAATTGCCGGAATTTGTGAATATAAAATTGATAGAGTTGTGTTATCAAGCTTGATTTAATTTAATTTTGTTTTGTCGTTGCCAAAAGCTTCAAAATGCCATTCTTTATAGTGAAATTAGGACAAAAATTATAAAATTATACACTTGTGAATGTTTTTTGAAACTATTCTAACTACATCATTAATTACGAAAGTAAAAATGCACATTACTTATCTGAAAATACAACTATAAAACTATCACATTCATATTATATTTGCGGAACATGGACCTGATGGTTAAACCATGTTAAACGTTTTCTTCTCTTTACCGAGTTAAAATTCCTAATACCTTAAATTTCAATCAAACTCCTCATTAATTAACACCAGTATAAACATCAAATTTAAAATAGAATCTAACAAAATAAATAACCCGGTGACACATAATACTAATGGATCTCGTATTTAGCACATACTTCATGCGATTATATTGGATATTGGGTTATGCATCAATACCGATTTAAGATCTCTGGTGTGTATACTAATTTTTTTCTTGTTGTGCACGTGTTTCATGATGAGTTTAAAAGTTTGATTTCGTTGCCGAATGATCTATCGGTGACTTTTACTTTTGCCGGACGCTCTTTAATTGTTGAATTTTTGCACACTTGCCGTGAGGCGAATAGAACGCGTCGTGCGCTTGCTCAATTTGTTGTTGAATTAATCTCATTCTAAATTTGAATCTTAATTTTTAGATATTGTACATTCCAATGTTTTAATATAGTCCTTTTTTTGCCTCAAAAAATAAATTGTCAAACAAATATGCAAAAAATAAATTGTCAAACAAAAAAGTGAGTAGTATTCATTTTACACATCTACTAGACTACTACATCCACCTAACTCCCGCACGTGTCAAAGTCTTCCCCAACCTGCCAGTCTTATTTTTTAATTATTTCCACCTTTTTCGGGGGGATATCTAACACATGATTTGGCGTAATAGGCTAATACTCGCTCGTTCCGAATAAATTTTCAAAATTGTTAAAAATCGTCTATGAAAAAGTGGATCGGATGATTATTTTTAATTTTTAATTATTGCATCCAAAATTAAAATAACATTAAAATTTTACATCGACGACAAGAATAAAATAAAAAATGGCATTATGTTACCGTGTATTCTAAAATAAAATACTTATATAGATATAATTCATCCGTATACACCTTCGTACTCAAAAATTGTGATCCACTTTTAATTATCCGCATAATCGGCATTATTTTTGTAGTTTGTGGGTTATTTTAATTTATTATTAATTAATATATTGGTACATGAAAATTGTGATTTTTTCTTATTTTAATTACCCACAAACTACTCATTTACTATATGTGAAACACAATCTCTATTTAAAATAAACACAATTACCACACTTTTTTAAAATTTGTGTCATCTATGTTACACCATAATTTTTGAAGGCAGAGGAGTATAAAATATGATACTCCGTATGTACTAATTCAAATTTCAGAGACTCGTGTAGAACAATTTTAGTTGACAAATGATTTTGACGTGTGCTTCTCTAACCTAGGGCTGAGCAAAACCAAATCGGAACCGCCGAACCGAACCGAACCATACCGTTCGGTTTATGTAGAGAAAACGGTTCGGTTTGATTTGAAAATTTTCAAACCGCCAGAAAACGGTTCGGGTTCGGTTTGAGAAAAACGGTTTGGTTTATAAACCGAACCCGCCCGATTTAAATATAATTAATAAATATTTATTTTTAAATAATTAATTAATAAATATTTAAAAATTAAATTTAGAATTTTACACTTTACATTAAATTCAAAAGTACATAAGATTTTTATTCTGTGCTTGTTCTTTAGTTTTTTACAAACTCTTGATTGTAGAAGTAAATGGATTTATCTAGATGTGGTAATTTTTGCTTATTCATAGTACTTTAATTTTTGCTTATAGCTTTTTTTTTTTTTAAATACGGTTTTGGCCAAACCGAACCGAACCGAACCGAAAATTTACGGTTCGGTTTTGACCAGTCAAACGGTTTGGTTTGATTCGAAATTTTTTAGGCGGTTTGGGTTTCGGGTTGGGTATTTCGGTTCGGTTTCAATCCAACCCGCCCGAATGCTCACCCCTACTCTAAGCTAGTACATAATTAATTGGAAAAAATAACAATCAACAAATCTACAATTGATTAATATTATTAGGGGTGTTCGGTCCGTAGAATTAAATAAGATTAATTTTGTAATATCATATTTAATTAAATAGATATGATCCAATATTTAATTTTCAGATAATGCTATATAGGATAAGTTATCAGGGGGAGGGGGAGGGGTCCCCTCCAAAATTTTGAGATTTTTTTTTGTTTTTTAAAGAATATATATAGATATATGTTTATACATATTATTTGTTTTACAAAAGAATATTTGGTGGTTATATTCCCTCACATACATATACTTAATTTAAGGATAATTTTGTTATTTAAAACTATATAATCTATGAAAATATTATTTGTTATTATTACTATTATGTTTGTCTTTTAATAGAAAATGCCTAAAATGTATGAAATGTTCAAAAAAAAAATTATTATACTATTATACTTGTCTTTTATTACTCCCTCCGTCCCGCGAAGCATGACACGTTTGAGTTCGGCACGGGAATTAAGGAATTGTAGATTAGTGTTTTAAGTGTGTAATTAATAAAGTATAAAATTGATAAAGTAGGAGAGAGAAGGTAATAAAAGTGATAAAGTAGGTGAGAGAATATAATAAAGGTGATAAAGTAGGAGAGAGAATGTAATAATTATTGACAAAAAAGGAAACGTGTCATGCTTCGTGGGACAACCCAAAATGGAAAGTGTGTCATGCTTCGCGGGACGGAGGGAGTACTATTTATTCTAACTTGTAATGTATTGAAACAATATAATCTATGAACAATATATTGTTTGTTATTATTACTATTATGTTTTTCTTTTAATAAAAAATATCTAAATATACGGAATGTCCAAAAAAAATTTGTAATATATTAAAACTATATAATCTATGAAAATGGTGTTCGTTATTATTACTATTATCCTCGTATTTAAATAAAAAATGCTTTAAATATACGGAATGCCCAAAAACAAATTTCTCGGGGACTACTACTCCCGAACCCCGTACAAGTTCAGCCCCCTCCGCCTTCAACTTAATTCCTAACTTCGCCCCTGTTAGTTATGATTTATGAATCTTAATTTCTTTATGTAAAAATATGGAACTGGAATGCGACAACAGATGGATGCTTCACAATCAAGTCGGCATATGAATTTGTGGCAAAAACAAGACAGGACCAACAAGTTTTACCTTTGGAGATGGCAAAGGTTTGGAAGGCCCCAACACCAAATAAAGCCAAGGTGACGGCATGGAGATGTCTTAGAAACAGATTGGCAACATGTGATAATTTGAGTAGAAGAAATGTCCAGATCAGCGTGGAGGAGAGATGGTGTAATGCATGTGTCTCTAGTGAGGAAACGACGGAACACATGTTCCTCCATTGCCCGAAAGCAGCGGCGGTGTGGGACCAGATCTTTCAATGGCTCGACATCAAAACGGCAATTCCGAGAGATATCTTTCAACACTTCATTTCTTTCATTGCGGCTGGAAAAAAGAAGAGAGAAAGAAGACTGCTTAAAGCTTTGTGGGTGGGAACAGTGTGGTTGCTCTGGGAAAGCAGGAATGGTAGTCGTTTTCAGGACAAGGCTTGGGATATTGATAGACTTGTCTTACAGATTAAGGGGAGACTTTGGAGCTGGAACGAGGCCTACAAAATCGTGGAGTTAGGAATTCCTTTTACTTCTTGGTGTTCCAAAGATTTTAAACTTGTTTTATTGTTTTGATTGGCATTCCTGATGCCTTGACCCCTTTTCTTTCAATAAAAATTTTACTTTACTGATCAAAAAAAAAAAAAAATATGAAGCCATTACAAACTAATTCAATTTGAAGTAATTTTGAGATAATTCAATTTCTAGCTATTCCCCAACCTGTTATTCATTGTTAGTGTTAGTATTATGCATACCAATGATTTATTTCTATATGGGCTGGCTTCCACATCCGAGATCGTGACTGTTCCACCTAACAAAGTAGGTGAGCTTGGTATGGTAGTAACTACTAAGTATTTAGTATCCCCATGGAGTAGTTTAACAACACAATTAAGAACGCAAACATATAAAACTTAATTATATATGAAAAAAAGAAGGGATTGATAGCCCTTTATTTAATTTATTACTACTATTCAAGATAGGCCTGTAATGATTAAACCTATGTTCTCTCTCATCTATCTCTCCTCAATTATATGAGGTAATTATAAATTGCACAAAAGTATTCTTTCACTTTCTCGTGGCTAATCTTGCAATCTTGTCGACTGGCGTGGAAAGAATGTGATTTTAGTTGTAGATTTGTAGTACCCTCAAAAGAGAGAAAGAAAATGTAGACTTGTAGTTACTCCTTTGGGATTTTATATTGCAAATTCACATTATATTTATATTGCAGAAAATGGTACGTGCCTTTCGACTGGTGTCCAAAAATCCAGCTGGTGCCTTGTCACGTTGGAATTTTATAGACGCACTGTGACCGCAACTTCACTCAGTTCATCTAAGTCAACTTATATCAGATAATAATTAGTATAGATGAAAGTAACAGGGCGTTGGCTTCAAGAGCTTATGATCTCATTCAATTTAAAAATTTCTTTAAAATATTTGATAAAATAAGTTATTAAATAATTTAAGTTCATTTCTATTTGATTTTATGTTTAGTAAAAAAAATTATCACTCTTTCTAGTAAAAAATTCTCTATGTAACTTAATTATATAAGCTCAATTATCCAAATATTTTGACAATTTATAAACTCTTAAGTAACTATATTTGATAAGCTCTTAAAACATCTTATAAATTGTTAGAACTTATAAATTCTTTAAAATAAACTTAATCAAACACTCTCTAAGTGATCGGCTGATAAAAAATTATTCACTAACAAATTAGTTGATAAAGAATTACTCCATCCGTCTCATTACAAATGTCCCACTTTCTATAATGGGATGTCTCATTGCAAATGCCTCATTTCTTTTTTGACAATATATTTTCTCTTTAATTATTCCTAATATTTAAATCATTTCCACTAACTCACTTTATCGACTTTCTACATATTTCCTAATCTACATGCTCAGACATTTGTAATGAGACGGATGGAGTATTACTCATGGGCGGAGCTACACTATGAGGTGGTGGGGCAATTGCCCCCCCCTCAAAATTTTTTTAGCATACTTACTATTTTTTTTTTGATCAGGCAAAGAAAAAATTTCATTATAAAATCAAGGTACCAGAGGTACCGTACGAAACAAAGGAAAACCAATTTAATAAAAGGACAACACAGTTACACAAGAGTAGAGAACTCTAACCCAAAGAGAAAGCAAAACAATAAAAGAGCAGAAAGCTTACATCCTCAGAAGCAGATCAAAAGCGAAGCATCCTAAGCATTAAGTCTCGCCACAGCAATCCAACTTCGAAAATCAGTAACCGAAGTCGGCAGCTTGAATGCCATTCTCCATCCCCACAATCTGGATTTGATCTCGGTTATCATTTTCTCTCTACACCACATTTCTTGGCTAAATTTGCATTCGTTCCTTGTTTTCCACACACACCAAATACAACAGATCCACACTCCCAATAGGAAGGTTTTATCCTTCTTATTTCCAAGGTTGGAAAAAGCTATAAGGTGTTCCTTAGCCTTGTGGTGAACCGCTGCCTGCTGTCCAATCCATGACAAAATCGCCTTCCAAATTTCCTCAGTTTTGGCACATTCAAAAAATAAGTGGTCGATAGATTCAACTGTCGACTTACATAGGGTACAAATCGCCTCCGTACTTGGTATCGCCACTTGTCTTTTTTGGAGATTGTCGCATGTTGCTAGCCTCCCTTTTAAGACCTTCCAAGCGGTCGTGATAGCATTGAAGGGAGCTGGAGCTTTCCAAATGAGCTGCCACTCATTCTTTTCTTTGCTGGGCTGATCTGATCTAGCTTCTGAGCTCATCGCTTTATAGGCCGATTTAACTGTAAAGATCCCATTATCCGCGGCTTTCCAACTCCATCTATCTCTTTTGCCTGCAGCCACACGCACATTTTTTATAGAAGAAAAAAGGTTATTGAGCTGATCTAACTCTCTTCCTGACAGCTCTCGATTCCAGGTGAGCTTCCACACCCATTCATTATCCACCCAATCTCCCAAATCTTTAATAAACCCTTCCTGTTTTGTACTAAGATGATAGAGTCTTGGAAACTTATCCACCAATCTCTTCTCTCCTGCCCAACAATGTTGCCAAAACAGTAGCGATTCACCCTCCCCGACATTCACCACGAGATTCTCCCTCAACCACCGCCCACTCTCCCCCCTACTTAAACTCAACACCTTTTTCCACCATCCCGTTCTCGTACCCCTATCCCCTGCAACTCTAAACCCCTCGCCATCCCAATCGATCTCCCCCTGTCTTGCCTTGATCACCCTAGCCCACAGAAGGTCTTTTTCATTTAGAAACCGCCAAATCCATTTAGCAATGAGAGCATTGTTAAACCATTCAAGATTTTTTATTCCCAATCCTCCTGAGCTCAAATCTCTACACAACTCCTCCCACTTAACCCAGTGGATTTTCCTAACCTCAGTCCCTCCCCCCCAAAGAAACTTGCAGCATATGGAACGAATTTCAGACAGTACCCCCTTAGGGGCCTTGGCAAATGACAGTTGATAAATTGGTAAAGAGAGAAGGACCGAGCGAAGTAAAGTTACCCTTCCTGCGAAGGAAATTTTCCTGTGATTCCACCCCTTAATCTTCTTTGTGATCTTGTTTCCCAACTCTTGCCAATCTCGTGTTCTGCTCAAGCTTGCTCCTATCTTGACTCCCAAATATTTAACAGGGAGCTCATCCACTTGGCACCCGAGCAATGCAGCCAGCTCTTCGCACTTGGAGTCCTCTAGACCAACTCCCACCAAACAACTTTTATCGAAATTAACTTTCAATCCTGATAGAAGTTCAAACAATCTGAGTATGCATTTGATTGCCCACACATTTTCCTTCTTCCCATAGGAAACAAACATAGTGTCATCCGCATATTGTAAGTGGGACACCTCAATCCCTTCCCTTCCAATTTTGATTGGCTCCAAAAGTCCTTTGTCGACTGCTCGTTCCACTAAGAGATTCAGCCCTTCTGCCACGATAAGAAACAGAAGCGGAGATAGGGGATCCCCTTGTCTGAGGCCTCTTTCCAACTTGAACTCGCCCGAGGGACTTCCATTAACCAAAACATTGGTTGTTGCTGAATTGAGACATCCGGCAATCCAATTTCTCCATTTTTCTCCGAAATTCATCTTTTCAAGCATTTTGTCGAGGAAATGCCAATCCACCGTGTCATAAGCTTTAGCAAAATCAGCTTTGAAAAGTATAGTACCTTTCTTCTTCCTCTTGGCCTCCTCAACACTTTCGTTTAAAGTGACAACTCCATCAAGAATGCATCTGCCTTCAACAAAAGCGCTCTGTCTTTCTGAAATAATGAGATTCATCACCTTTTTCATTCTAAGAGCAAGAACTTTGGCCAACACCTTGTAAAGGCTGTTAATAAGTGAAATGGGCCTGTAGTCTTTTAGCTCCGCCGCTGCAGTTTTCTTCGGTATTAAGACCACAAAGGCGGTGTTACAACCTCTTGTAAGCTTTCCATTAGCGTGAAACTCCTTTAAGACTTTGAGCAGGTCTTTCTTGATGATTTCCCAGCACCTTTTCATAAAAAGAAAATTAAAACCGTCGGGTCCAGGACTCTTCCCACTGTCGCAGTTCCAAACAGCCTCTTTAACCTCTTCTTCCATGAAAGGAAGTTCCAGCCACTCTTTCTGTTCGTTTGTAATTTTCTTTTGCACAAAAGTTTCTGGGATTATGAGACCCAATCTGCTGCAACTTCGAAACTGATTGAAGAAATGTGTTCTGACTATTCTTTTCACCTCGCTTGGTTCTTCCACCCAAGAGTCTTCCACGTTGAGACCCGAAATCTCATTCTTTAGTCTTCTTCCTCTTATTGCCTTGTGAAAAAAACTGTTGTTGATATCACCCTCCTTCAGCCACCGATTTCTTGCTTTTTGTGCGAGAAAGCTATCTTTATTGATCAGTTGGACGTGAAGGTTCGTTTCTGCTTCTTGCCTCATGAGAATCTCATCCTCCTCCAAACCCAAAATGTCATCAATCGTGTCCCATTTCTGAATTTCATCCCTCAATTTTGAGATATTTTCGCCCACCTGACCAAAGGATGATTTATTCCACTTCTTGAGATCTTCCTTAAGTCTCTTCAGTTTTTCCTTGAAAATATAACAACCCCACCCAGTAATACCATCCCTTCCCCAGGAATCTTTAACCACCTGCTCAAATTCGGGGTGATTCGCCCAAGCATTGAAGAAACGAAAGGGTGTTGGGCCCCAATCCACCACCTTTGTTTCCAAGAGAATCGGACAGTGGTCATAAACTGACCTTTGGAGCCCCCTCGCCTTTGTTTGTGGCCATGCAAGCAGCCATTTATCATTCACCAAGAATCTATCAAGTTTTGTTTTACATTGGCCTTGTGGTTGATACCACGTGAACTGTCTGCCTTGCAGTCGAATCTCCACCAGGTTGCTGCTTCTAACAAAGTTATCAAAAGCTTGCACCTCTCTTGATTGGAATTGTACTCCCCTTCCCACCCTTTCTGTGTTATTGCGAATTGAATTGAAATCACCTCCCACACAAACACATGAATCTCTGTTCTGCTCCACCAGTAGGTTGAGTTTATCCCACAGTTCCTCTTTATCTCTGTTGTTTTGAGGAGCATAGATGTTAATCAGGCAACAATCAAGGTTGTTTGTCTTCCATCTGCCATTAATGATCAAAGCTCCATCAATGTCCCATTGACTGGAGCTGGAGAAACTCGCCTCATTCCACATGGTAAGAATACCACCCGATCTTCCCTCAGCTTGACGATAGGCAAATCCAAAATTATCTGATCCCCAAATCAATTTAAGATCCAGATCACTAAATCTGCCCAATTTTGTTTCTTGGATAAAACAACATTCGATTCCTGTTTTCTGGATAAGATCCCTAACTTCTCTCTTTTTTATCTTACTCCCCAGCCCTCTAATATTATAGGAAATCATCTTCATAAGGAAACCAAATTTCTATTCTCCTTGTCCCCAGCGTTTTCTCTATCTCCATCTAACTGCTTAACAATTTCAGATTGTTCCTGTTCACAAGACAGTCCGATTTCATATATATGTATAATTATTTTTTTTAAAAAAAAGTTTGCCCCACCAAAATTTTGAGAAAAAATGGGCAAAATGTGGAGATTGGAAAAAAGTTGACTTTGATAAACTACATTCTTTTTCTTTTGTCTAACGTGGAGATCGGAAAGAAAATAAAGAAGTTAAATTTGCACCAATTCAGAAGTCTTGCAATGGAGATGGTGAAGACAAAAAGAGATGTTGTGTATTCATTGGTGTATAAGTTTATTAAACTGGCACTTGTTTTACCTGGGACAACTACAATTGTGGAAGTAGTTTTTTCTGCTATTTAGATTGTCAAAGTCAGCTTCGAAATCGAATGGGTGATCGTTTGATGAATGATTGTTTAATTAGTTACTTATACTGAGAAAGAAATTTTTGAGACAGTTGATAATGATTTGATATTACGTCGCTTTCAGAATATGAGTGATCATAGAGAATTATTTTTATCAAAGTTATTTTAAATTTTCTTATCATGTTCTGCCCCCCTTGTCTTTAGGGGCCCGGCTCCGCCCCTGGTATTACTTAACAAATTTTGTTAGTTGTACGGTTATATTTGTTTCTATAAATAATCAAAATCACGCTTTGTACAAATAAGTTATTATTCATTTCATTTCATTTTAGTATATGAGAAAATAAATTTGCATAAAAAGTAATATATCAGATTGGGATATTGTTCTTACCCAAGATTTTATATTGTAATCTTTTATTGTTTATAGTAAATTCCAGTTAATATCTTGGTACGTAGATTTTTTAGAATCGAACCACTTAATTGTTGGTGTTGTTATTTTTACATTTTGTGTTATGAATTAGCTTGATCGAGTTTGCTGCACATTCTTGTTCTTCAACATTATTCCATTAACAATTGACGTCGTATGCGTGGGAAGTGGAAGAGGATCACAACGAAGTTGGGATCGAATGTAAGCTGTCATGACATGGACGACGTATGACACCAATAAATTTATTGGGGAATACTGACTTTCACTTATGACGCGTAAAGATGAAAGTCATCTTGACCTAACAAGGCCTATTTGATGCTTCAAAGGTTGATAAGTTGATGAAGAAAGGCGAAGATAAAACCAAAAGAGCCGAGATGTTGAAGAAGACATAGAACCATTATCATTTGCTTGGGCGACAAAGTTTTGAAAGAAGTTGCGAAAGAAAAGACCGTTAATTGTAGATGTCTGGAAAGACTGGAGGATATTCATATGCAGAAATCTCTAGCAAGTCGTCTGTACATGAAGCAAATATTTTATTCTTTCAAAATTATTGAATAAAAAGAAATTTCTGATCAACTTGATGATTTCAACAAGATTCTTGACAATCTTAAAAATATCGAAATGAAATTTGAAGATGAAGACAAAGCCATTATCCCCCTTAATGCTTTGCCAAAGTGTTTTGAGCATCTAAAAGATGTTATGCTCTATGGAAGGGAAACCGCCGTAACTGTAGATGAAGTGCAATCAGTTTTGAAAAGCTAAGGAGTTGCAAAAGTCATTAGAGAACAAATAAGATCATGTTGCATAAGGTTTGAATATAAAAGGTACATTTAAAATGAAATTCAGGAAACCAAATCTATCTATTATCTATTATACTAAAGGAGAGTTGCATCCCAAGTTTTTCCCGCCAAAATATATATATGCAAAATTATCAAACTTTTTTTTTTGGCCCTGCATTAGTTTATTGTATACTGTAGCCATCGATTATTTCACAAACTCAATGTGTCGTTTGGCCTTCCCAAGAAATGCAACGCAAATTTTCTGCTTATTAATTAGTCTCCGTACCCACATCAAAGTAGGGCATTAAATCGTGGACGGAGGGAGTATTTTTTAGACATCGTTTTGCTACAAGGTCATCTATTTTATTATAATTACAATTTTGTGGGTAAAGTGAGTGCTATGCAAATATGTCCACTAAATTTTCCCACAAAAAAAAGGACAAGATTGCATTTCTATAATAAATTAAAATTTTCTCTTTAAAAGTGATGGGTTAGTCTTTTTATAATTTGATTGCGAGGCCATTTACCCACGTGTAATATAAAGAATATATATGTACACCGTTAAATAGTACTCCTATTAAATTAATGCATAATAAAAAAAATTCAATTGTAATTTTATTTTGAAGTTAGTATGTATTGAGATTTATTTTGTAATATTGTACTCCCTTTGTTCATGAAAGAACTTTTTAGGATGGAGTTGCATAATTATTTCTTTTTAAAAGAATTGTGCAACAATATTGATAGTGGAGAAAAGGTTCTTGAGTGTATTAAGACTTGAAAGTGGTGAAAATGTGTTGTAATTTATATTGGCAGTGGTAAAAAGTGAAAAGTAAGGGAAAAGTAGAATATTTTTTCGTGGACGAAGGTGATATTATTTTTTTTGTGATATTTTAAATTATTAATAAATTTATTAATGTAAAATTCTTATTATTTTTTATAAAAATTTAATTATGAAAAATACAAAGTGCATGTGTATAAATATAAACAATAAACATCAAAACTTATAAAAAAAAGTTATATTTATAATTTACATCTAAAAATAATACATTACATTATTCTGCGCATAGTGCAGGGGCACAAGTAGTACAGAAGGAAAGAAAGATTCCGAGAATAAAAAAAATAATAATAAAACATAAATTAGAAAATGTCATTAGAAGTGGAACTATTTGAGAAATGACGATTACTTTTTAAAAAGAAAGCAGGCACAAAAAGGGAAGCAAGATACGTTGCAGAGCATGTTGAGAATGTTGATATGTGAAGAATGGATACTGAATTTTAGATGGCATGCGCCCTTAAGAGCTGGTTTCTCTCTAATCTCTATAAATCTTAGATGCAATTTTAGATCAGCATAAACTGGGCGGCTTGGCTTCCCCCACCCGGAATCCGTTTCGCCGCACCCAGCTCGTGATCTTCAGCTCCAAGTAGTCGATTGCCGACCTCAAATACTCGTGCCACCGCCCACCGGATTCCACATGTACACCAGTGGTATGTCCAAATTCATACTCTGGCATTGGCCTCACCATCGTTGATTCTTTCTCATTAATTCAACCCCATGCTGTCTCAGTCTCACAGATCACAGACAATAAGGGAATTTCCACAACACAACTTAACTTAACGGTGTGGTTAGAGAAGGGGGCATTACTTTAATTGAAACCACCAAACTGTTGCTAACCCAAATTCCTTTTAAATATGTATTCAATTAGTTCAGTTTAACTAAAATATAGTATTACTCTCTAAATATACGAATAATCACCGTAAATTGATTTTGCATATCACCTTTCTTTCAAACTCTAAATCCACAAATTTTTAATTTGTTTAAAATTTCGTACGCAATTAATATTTTTCCAAATCAAATCTGACGTGGCAAAGATTAAATTCATGTAACAATAAATAGAACATCGTTTTCTTAAATTCATGCAAATATGATGTGCTAGCCGATGACAATTCAATAATATGTAAACGTAAGACACTTGAACTAAAAGAATACATAGAGTTTTACATGCTTCGGATAAACCCTCCTACATCAACAACCTGATAAACATGCCATATATTTGTCTGAGATTGTATATTTATTTCTCATCCTACGAACAGAACTTAGATTTAGATTTTATTGTGGATTTGTATTAAAAATTAATATTTTACTTTTATATGTTAATATTCTATACATTGACATACTTTGCTTCAATGTTGAATTATTTTAATTTTTGTAGCTTTTATGGATTGTTTGGTTATTTATAAGTGTTTAACTTATTAGATTTTTTCAAGATATAATTAGTTTTAAATTTGTGATGATTATATTAAATCTTTTAGTTATTTGGAATATGAATATTAAGACGTAATTAGAAAAAAGAATTTAGTTATGAGCGCTATTTTGTAATTTTTAATATTGTAATACTATAATTCAAAATAGTAATACGATTGTAACTTTCAAAAAAAAATAAAAATAAGTTGAATAAATTGGACTCTCTAAAGAAAATGTCTGCCTACATTAGTGATTATGATTATGAAGATGAAATGTCAAGATTAACAAAAAGCATATCAGAGGAATGAAGTTGGGTGGGTGGGAGGCCCAAGGGCCCTGCAGCGTAAAGTCCACAAATTGTGCTGTTGCATATGAAATTGATTGAAAATGCATATGATAAATGGACGGGGAGATATATCTATCTTGCATTTCTCATCGATGAAAAGGCCTACCCTAAACGATAAAGTTAAGATTAGGGCTGTTTAGGCTTGGTTCATGAAAATTTGGCTCGGTTTGAGTTCGACTCGAGCTCAAATTCGAGCTTTAAAATGAGCTCGAGCTCGGCTCGTTTATATAATACTAAGTTCGAGTTTGGTTAAAATTTGGCTCATTAATTATTTATTTATCTCGAGCTCGAATTTGGTTCGAATTTCAAGCTCGATTTCAAATTCGAATTCAAATTTGAGCTCGATTTCGAATTATTTATATATTAAGGTTTCATTAAAAAAAATTATAATTCTTTATATATTTCTAAACTATTTGTAAGTCATAATTTATAATTTGTTTTAAACAAATAGATAATTTTTCGAGTTACTTGTAAATTATTACTCCCTCCGTCCCGAACGAAATGTCTCGTTTTCCTTTTTGGGCTGTCCCAAACGAAATGTCCTATTTCCTTTTTTGGCAATACACACACACACTCTCTCTCTATACTTAATATTTAAATAATTTATACCAACCCACTTTATCTACTTTATACACATTTCTTAATCTCCGTGCCGAAAAGAAATAGGACATTTCGTTTGGGACGGATGGAGTATTTTTTAATTATGAGAATTGTTTTTATTATTTAGAAAATATTTAAACAAAAATGCATTACATTTTTAACAAATTTGGTATTTTCGCCATCCCACCCCACACCCCCACAACCCCCTCCCCCTCCCCCAAGCCAATTTTTTCTTTTTCTTTTTTTTTGGGGGGAGGGGGCAGGGGTCAAAAAAACATTTTTTTGAAAAAAATGAAAAAAATAAATAAATAAAAATTGGCGGGGGAGGGCGGCCAACAATAAAAAAAATAGATTTGTGATTTTTTTTGGCTTGGGGGGGTGGTGCAGGGGTGGGGTGGCGAAAATACCAAATTTGTAAAAATGAAATGCATTTTTTATATAATTTAATGCATTTTTTATGTGAAATTTTATGTTTTTTTGTGTAATTTTATATACATGTGAAACATGTCTGTTTTTGGGTGGTGGGGTAGGGGGTGGTGGTGGGGAGGGTTGGGGGGTGGTGTGGGGTGGGGGCGACGAAAATACAAAATTTATAAAAATGAAATGCATTTTTCTGTTTAAAGTTATGCATTTTTTGTGTCAAGCTTTATGCATTTTTATGTGATATTATATGCATGTAAAAATATGTCTATTTTGATAAAATTTTAAAAATTACTCTCTCCGTCCACAATTTTTATCCATCTGCATATTTTTCCTTGAAATGCCTTGGAAGCTCTTTGTCACGTGTCACAATTTTGATGCGCCACATGTCTCAAATGTGTGGTCAAGATTGGACACTACGGTACTACATTAAGACATGGTACTGCATAATCCTATGAAAACTACGGTACTATATATATATATATATATATATATATATATATATATATATATATATATATGGTGTGGTTCTAGAGAACTACATTATTTGTGAGAACCGGAGAACCATCAAATCTAATGCATCCACTGTAAAAATTAATGCATTCACTGTTAAAATTAATGCACTAAAAAAATTAAAAAAAATGCTCCCTTCAGGATTCGAACCCAGGATCTGCATTCATCCAACAAGATGATGCATCCACCGTAGATCTTGATGATCGAATGGCTGAAAATGGTTTTCCGGTCTTCTTTTATTTATGGTTCTTTCTTGAACCTCTCCCTATATATATATATATATATATATATATATATCATGTAATTTAATAAAAAAACCGAAAGGAGATGTACCATTGAACAATCATGTTTATGTCGATACCAATTATATTACTACTTGTCAATTATTATTATACTTCCTACATATATAATAGCCATTTTCCTATAGTAAGTTAACTATTTATTTTTAACTTTTGTACGGAAATTATATATTTTTATCGGATCAATAAAGAGATAAATAAATGTAAATCCTTACACATTTCGCTACTTATCACGTTCACGCAATTCGATCGGGCATATATAAAGTAGGGGCCTATCATTTAACTTTTATACGTGTGTGTCTATGTACAGAGGGTTGAGTTTTAATATGAATCCATTTGGTGTCGTTCTTTTTTATTGTAAATTTATCATGTAGTATAAAAAAAGAATAAATAAAATTTAATTCCTAAATTCTTCATTTTTTTTTTCATATTTCCTACTTGATCTTACTCGTTCCTCATTTACACTATAAAGAAGGGATAATATTATCACACTATTTTTGGAGGGATAATATTATCCCTCATTTATAGTGTAAATGAGGAATGAGTAAGGGTCAACTAGGAAATGTGAGAAAAGAAATGAATGATTTAAAGGGTTAATTTTTGTTTATCCTTCATTTTCTCATGATAAATTTACAACCAAAGAGAACGCACCCTTAATATAAAATTTAAGAATATTGCATTTAATTTATAAAATAGTTATATTTAACACACAAAGAAATTATATATTTATGATAATAAATCATTTTATAATTGTGTACCCTTTTAAATTCGAATTCAAGATCATGAAAATGTATAAATATTATATAGATCAAATGCAGTTACTTTATAAATTAAGTGCAAAGGTCGTTTTCCCAGAATAAGTGTAAGTTGTTGTTTCTATTGCTTTGTCTTTCGTTCATTCTTTTTTTATCAGTAAAGTAAAACTTTTATTGAAAGAAAAGGGATCAAGGCATCAGGAATGCCAATCAAAACAATAAAACAAGTTTGAAGTCTTTGTCTTTCGTTCATTCTATTTTTCTTGATTTGTAATTGAAATAGATGAGTACTCTTTTTTTCTATCGTGATTTTTTTAATTGAATTATTTTAGAGAGATTTTGATAAGATTGGACCGTTTGTTTTTGTGTTTTTAAGGATTGTTAGATTTTTTTCTTTCTTTCTTTTTTCTTAAAATAATATATCAATTTAATAATAAATTTAGGTACAAAGAATTTATAATTTATAGGAAATTAAATTTGGAATCTGCAGTAAAACAAGTAAGAAATATCACTATACATATATAGCAAAGTAACATAAAATTAATAAGATGGGAACTGACTTCCTGATAAGATCTTTTACTAACAGCTGGAGTAATAGATTAGAGCATCAACAACCCTTGCACCCATAGTGGGTGTAATAGAAGTGGTCCCATTTCTATTGCACCCACTCCAGCAATGGTATTGCCCCCGCCCGGGTTCAATAGATTTTAATTTCATTTTCTCTTTACTTTTATTCTTTTTTCAATTTAAATTAAACAACTTCAATTTTAACAACATAAAATTCATTCAACTAAAAATCCAAACATTACAAATAAAAAAAACAACAAATATTTAAAACATCCAATTTTCGAAAAATTTAAAGCCGTCGAAGGGGATATGTGATTATATATAGGTGAAAAAGAAAAAAAAATGGCCGAATTCGACCGTTGAGAAGCCAACGGTCATTTGACCGTTTAATTTTTTTTTTTAAATTACGGAAATGGGCGCGTGCACTACACTCATTTCCTTCGCTCCACCTTTGCAGCAGGTGCGTTCAGTCGCCCCACCTCCATTGCACCCGGGTGCAACAACGGTGGCGGGTGCGATAGGCTGGGTTCGATCCCGTCATTGCACCCGCCGTTGTTGATGCTCTTAGGACCCCATGTGACCATGTCTATTCTTAGACAACAATCATTTTAATTTACTACTATTTCAATTAGAAGACGACAAAAAAGGGGAATATTAAAGAGGGAAATTAAAAAAAAAATCTCTTTTTGCCCTATTATTTTTGCAAATTCTTAAAAATGTTTCATTATGAAGGTATTATTAAATCGATACTCAACCTATCAAAAAAATATTATATATCCTATTAAAATTTTTCGACGCTTAGAAATTGATGTGGATTGCCGGAGGTCCAGCATGGCTTGCCTACGTGGATTAAAAAAAAAATACACCTAATACAAAACAATGTCATTTCACACTCTAAAATATCTGGACAAAACTTGCGATTGACATTATAAACTGGAGCAGAGAAGCGAGACTGAAAGATTGAGTGAGGAAGTGGTGATAGTCGAAATCGGAGGTGGCAATGCTTGTATCACCAAAGGTGTCTCACGACTCTCACCGGATCCTCGGAAAAGGAGACGAGCAATATTTTGAGAAGAGGCAGTAGTTTCTTGAAAGAGATTCCAGTCTATGGATGTTTGGACATAAGAGAGGCGACATTTGAGTAAGGAGACCGCAAGATGACATTGATTGAGCCGATATTGCTGGAATCAAAAGGTGGAGCTAGCCTCACCAGATTTTTGACATGGCAACGATGGTTGCCTGCATTTTGAAGGAGAGAGATAGAGATTAGAGAGAGAATGTTTTCTATAGCGTGAACGATAGAGAGAGACTAGAATTAGGTGTAATTTTTTTTTTTTTTTCCAATCCACATATGCTATGCTAGACATCTAACAATCCACGTTAATTTCTGAAAATTGAAAATTTATACGACACAAAAAATATTTTTTTATTAGGTTGAGTATTGTTTTGGTAATACCTTTAGATTGAGATAGTTTTTAGAATTCACAAAATCGACGGGACAGAAATGACCTTTATCCTAAAAAAATTAGAGGTGGTCTCCTGTGCACCCGGGTGCACCGTGCACCCGAGTGTAAAATGACACTAACACTTACACTAAATGACAGTAACACTAACACTATCTTGAAATGACACTAACACTATCTTGTTTTACAAATGACACTATCATATTATATAAATAATACTGTCGTGAAATGACACTAACACTATATTGAAATGAAACTAACATTAAATGACACTATCATGTTATCGAAATGACACTGTACACCAAGGTGCGCATGAGAATTTCTGAAAAAATTATACTCCATCTATTTACGAAAAGTGTGATCTTTTTATCATTTCGATCCGTTTATAATAAATATGGTGTCTTTATATTGGTACATATATTCTTATATACTCCCTCTCCCATTACAAACATCTCACTTTCCATAATAAGATATCTCATTACAAATGTCTTATTTTATTTTTGGCAATATATATATTCTCTCTATACCTGATATTCAAATAATTTCCACCAATCAACTTTGTCTACATTCTACATATTTCTTAATTTTTGTGTCAAAAAATAATGAGATATTTGTAATGGAACGGAGAGGGTATTAAATGTCATTGACACACGATATTTACCAAAATCAAACATTTAAAATGAGACTTTAATACAATTTTTTTGTAGAATCCTTTATCCATTTAAAATATAATTTCTAATATTTTATTAAAATTTAGCTCACTATATTTTTATGGATGAAGTATAAAAATCTCTAGACACATCAATAGACCCACATGTGATGTAATTATCAGAAAAGAAAATAAATTGATATTAATTTTATGGATAAATATGAATAGAAGGAAAGATGAGACCAAAGTAAAATGGGCCACGCAAAATACATTCAGCATGGTGGTGGGCTGAGATTCTTACCTGAAGATGACAAAGATGTAGTGTTCCATCCAACGTATAATAAATTTGGTTTGTATAATAATTCAATCTTGCTTTTACAAAAACGAGTATTTTCTACTTATAATTTCATAAAATGAATATTTTTAATTTTCACGCTAAAAACAAATTATAATATTAAAATAGGGACTAATTCATACTATTAATTTTTGTACAATATATCATTTTAATAAAAATTATATAATTGCAATACATAGAAAAATATTACTTATAGAAAAAATTATTTTATATTGAAAGCAACAATAAAGGACAACAACAACATACATAATTATTTTTTTAAAGTACAACATACACAATTTTTATCTAATAGATTCTGAAAATACCAACATACACAATTATTTAATTAGCTAGAGTCTAAAAATTGAAAAGTTGTTCGCAACTAAAATAGGAAAGCGAACAAAATAGAAAGTAATCAAGATCTAAATCAATACGATGCAAGTGCAACGAAGTTGCTAGCGAGCTACCATTATTATACTCACGAACCGACAGTAACATAAATTAATAAAATTCAGCTGGGTATAATTATTTGACTACGCGTTAATTATCGATGAATTGTTCAATACATAAAATCAAAATTTACAAAAATTTACAAAATCAGTTAAGCTCAACGACACAGCTGATTTGTTACCATTCCCCAACTTTCTTGTTGTAATTTATATGAACATGATCTTTTGAATGTTTTAGAAAAGTAAAATTTATTTACGCATAAAATAATATAGTCAAAATTCACATTATGAATCAATATCTGAATTAAAATATTATTTTTTAAAATAAATTTCAAATATTATTCAGTATTAAGAAAATTATAAATATACAATTAAGTACAAATTTGACCTATATAAAATAATTTTACATAAATTTTTGACCGCCATCTACAAGCAATTGGTTGTGATTTTTTTTTTTTTTTCATTTTATAATAATGGAAATTCATGATTCTTATCCAAAAATACGCTCCAATTTAGACCACACTATGCAAACTCGGTCTAATTTTGATCCATACAATATCGATGAGAATGAGATTCAAACTCTTAAAATCTGTACGTCATTTCAAAAAATCATTTACTACATCAGCTAAGTGACACAATTGAGCAACCTTATCTCTTTCTAGAGGGGATCTAAATCAACAATTCAACATCCGAAACAAATATATTAATATTCCTGACAGGATAAACCATTAGTATAAGACTACGTACTCAACCTACAATAAAAAAGATCACGTACTTAACCAATAGGCCATTATATATAGTTATTAATCACTAATCAATTTAAATACGTTAGACATTTGTACATTTAATATTCTTTTAAACCATTTTAGGCGCGGATCAAAGATTAAAAGAAAACATCATAAAGAAATATCTTATTTTGGTTTAAATGTCCCAAATAATAACATAAGTGAGTTTTTGTATAATTATTTACAAAAAGGGTTGTTTTTTGAACTTTTAAGAATTAAGTTGTGTCAAATGTTGAGTTTTTGATACTCAAGTTTGGTTATTGTCATTATGTAGACAAATTTGCTAGTGTTGCTCTCTCAAAGTATCTGACAGAGTTGATACTTTGGCTGGTACTGTTCATTACGGGAGTACTGTTCATTACGGGTTTTCAGCTTTGCGATTTTCCAGCTCATTAGTGTCTCTTATGGTTATATCTCATATTATATCAGCTATATGCTCGAAATATTGAGGATTTATGATTATAGATTGAGTATATCATCTTTATTAGAGTTCTACTCAAGATATAACTCTTTCTAGGGTTTGCCTATTTAAGGAAGAGAATGAGGACGTTTTTGGTGGCTGATTTCTTTGATATTCTTCTACATATTGGAGAGTAATTTCGTGGGTTTCAGATCATACAATTTCGTGAGTGTGTGTGATCTTGTTCGATTGCTTTTTCGTGGGTTTATTGAGCAATCTGTTGGGGTAGTGTTTTCTTATTCGTTTGTTGCTTTCTCCAGCCTGTTGGTGGATGTTATTTTCGTGGGTGTTGGTGGTGAGTGAGGTTCATTCACGCTTAGAGATTAGATCGTTGTTCTTTTCTCAATTATTCATCGTTGTGAGGGTTTGGGAAGATATTGAGGCTAGAAGGCTAGAGAGTCTGTCGCATAAGTCCTGTAAATATCTTATCTTCACTAGTGGATAATTTACCCTGGGCATGGCCCCCCAGACGTAGGTGTTTTATCACCGAACTGGGTGAACAACTCTTGTGTTCAGTGTTGTTACTTTCGTTGATACTTTGTGCTGCACGTTTGCTTTTTGTGTGTGCGACATATGCAATTGGATATGTAACTTTTCATCAAATTTGGACAACAACGAAAGTTGGTGTATTAAAATGTAAAATCCTAACTTCGCGTCAAATATGAATTTTTGGCAAAGTTTGTGTATTTTCACGCAATTATCCCTTTTTTTATAAATACTCTCTCTATTCCATATAAACGTGGGACAAAAACAAAGTTCTAGTCTAAAAAGAAAAATTAATTAAAATTGCGATTTTATAGAAAGAGAAACGGAAAAAAATCTAGAACCCTTGAAAGCACAGAGGAGCAAACTAAGGGCCGAGCCTCATTAAAATCTCTTTAAGGAAAACCCAAAGGAAAAATCTTAAAGGAGAAAAAGAGTACTCGTCTAATGAACGCAGATGAAGAAAACCCAAGAACTAAGAGAAACTAGGAAGGAGAGGGGATACTTCGAGAGCTCCGGCCTAACCATCGCCCCCAAGCACCCCCGGACTCCAACCTAGTCGAGACACCAACAAAGACAAAAGAAAGAGCGAAACTCCAAACAAAGAAAAAGAAAAACTCGGCCCTCATGAAAGGCCATGCACAGGGAAACATCAACGACCAGTGCAATCCCCGGCAGAAGCGAGAAGCATCGCCATCCCAACCTATCCATCGAGTTGAAATGCGATGCAACCAAAGGAGCCCGTCCTCCCCGACCCCAGCTGCTAGCGCACTTGACGGCTGAAAAAAGGCCGAAGAGTCACTCCAAAACCACGGAACCTCCAAAACACTTAAAGTTGTTTTAATAAAAAAATATAATGTTGTTTTAATAAAAATATAGTATTAAATAAAAAAAATATAGTCTAAAAAGAAAAATATAACACTTAAAGTAGGACAAAATGAGTATTAAATAAAGTTGTTTTAATAAAAAAAATTAAGACAATTCAAATTAAAAAAAGTAAACTATATTTTAAATAATCTAAAACATTAATTTAACATATTATTTGTACCGCATTCGTGCACTTTAGTGGGCATATAATGTTGAGCTTTTGAAAAGATGATTCATATAATATATGTTATTACTATTAAAATAAATATCATTTTCAAACAAAATACTACTACTAAATACTTCTTCCGTCCCCCAAAATTATGCATTTTTTTTGTACGTCCCCCAAAGTTATGCATACCCTATTTTTGAATACTACTCCATATATAATTCTTATAATTTTACCTTTTGAATTTACATTATTTATTCATAATTTATTTAACAATACCCTTAATGTGGGACCATTTCTCCACGATCAATACTACAAATAACTTTTTATTAAAATTCGTACCATAGTCAACAATGCATAATTTTGGGGGACGGAGAGAGCATAGTCAATGCTATTTACCATAGCGTTTAAAAGACTAAAAATAACCCCTTGACTTATCGGACCACATTCACTGTTTTTTCTTCGTTTGTTTCTAAATCTAAATATAAATATATAATTTCCCCTTAACTAATTATTCTAATTATTATTATGAAATTCAGATGCGGTACGCAAATGAGGACAATGAATGATTTATTTGACGAGTGTTTTCTCTCCTTTTGCATTTCTTATTCAAAAAAACTCACTATAACATCAATTACATACTAATTTTATAATAACAAGAGTTTTAATAAATTGATCAAATATGTTATGGATGATAAAAATCTCATTTTTATTATAAGTAAAATTTATGAAGTATATTTATTAAAAATGAAAATGAGAATTTTTTTAATAGATGAATTGAAATAAAAGTATCGAAATAGTATTGTATTTGGTGGATGCAGAGAATATAAGATTTATTTTATCAAATAAATAAAATCATTTTACCAACTCCCAATCAAACATAGATTTCCCTCTATGCATGCATGACAAATTTACATATTATAAAAGTCTAAATCTACTCCATCCAAACTAAATATTTTGACTTATGAATATTCTTTGAATATTTTTGCAGGTTATAGATGACAACTTATAGAAAAATAAAATATTTATTTTTA
Organism: Salvia miltiorrhiza; assembly: GCF_028751815.1. Classification (NCBI taxonomy): domain Eukaryota; kingdom Viridiplantae; phylum Streptophyta; class Magnoliopsida; order Lamiales; family Lamiaceae; genus Salvia; species Salvia miltiorrhiza. The sequence goes on from NC_080387.1 coordinate 65,125,909, forward strand.
CAAGAACGATTAATATTACCGGATATAGCATAACGTGTGTTCGAACATGCATTTTGTTTTGATTCTTAAAATGTTACGATTAAAATACTACTACTATTTTATTCTTTTTCTAATGAAAACATTTTTCAAGCAATAAAGTTATGACATTTTGAAAGTACAATAATATCGTTTTAGTGACACATATCGAAAAAAAAAATTGACTAATAAATTGAGATTGTTACACGTACAAAATTGAAAAGTTGTATTGTGCTGTCATAATTTTAATAATTGTATGAAAATTGTAAATTGGTAAATATTTTCTCTTCTCTATTTACGATAAATGTGATCTTTTTGTCATTTTTATCCATTTATAATAAGTGTGGGGTTTTTTATTCTAAGACCTATATATATCCTTATATTAATTTTTTATCTTAATTCACACATAATATTTACAAAAAAATCATTTCAGCAATCAGTTATTAATTACCTAATTTAAATTTGTTGAGTCAATTTTTTTGCTTTATACACATCTCTCAATACTTGGTTCGAATTTGTATCCTCCTATTTATTTCTTTGGATAAATTAACAATATTAAATAAAGAAATTTAAAGGCCGCGTCACAGAGAACTCGAGCTCAAGACCTTTGGGCATTAACCTTTTATCGCTTGATCAACACACGCACACTGTATCCTCCTATCTACACTATATTTATTGTGGACGGAGATAACATTATTTGTGATGAGTAGCTAAATTAAAGATCAATTATTTTACACACTTAATTAATTCATTTAATTTTTGGTGAGCATTACTTTCCATTATATGCAAAGAAACATCTTAAATTTCAATTTCACGTTTACTTATAGTACAATTTAATTATTTACCACATATTAATATAGTTTCATCGAACGTGCAACGTACGTCAGAACATGATTAGTTTTATGTAAGATGCCATTCCACCACACACACACACACGTACGCGTATGTGTATGTGTATAGATATAAATAAATAAATCTGTTGATCATTTGTTTGCCTTCTTTCTCTGATTCCATAATTGCATTCACAAAGTGTCAGCTCATAACAAATACCATCGCATTTCTAAATTGTTTATACTATTCAATTATTAGAGGCTTATTATAAAAGGCCTACACCAACAATCCTCGATTCATACAATTCAGACAGCTGCCTCCTTTTGAAAACTGCTCTGTTTAGTTTTTCCTGGGTTTTCACATTGCTGCCAAAAATCTATATAAAGATTCACAATTCTCGAGTTTTTGCATTCGAAAACCTGAAAATATTGAATTTCTTTTTTGGTTGGATTGAGATTAAAATTTATCCTTTTCTTTTCCTCCTCTGAAAAATGGCTGCTGCTTTGGGATGCGCCTCTGCGTCTGGTTATTGGGCTCAATTTAGGGATAATGATATGTCAAGAAAAAATTTGGGGAATCATAATAATAGAAAGGAATTTAGGGTTTCGTGCATCTCTTCTGCTGCTGTGTTTGATTCTTACAAGACTTTGAGGATTCAACCAGGTGCATCTGAATCCGAGGTTAAGAAAGCCTTCAGACAGCTTGCTCTTCAGGTTTTTTTTTTTGGATAATTTCTAGTATTAATTGATTGGTTATTTATTTATTATTGGTGATATTGTTGTTATTAAGAATTTATGGAGTATCGTGTCTTGTTTCCGCAACCTTTTTTCGTTTAAAAAAAGATGTTTTTTTCTTTTGTCAGAAATGTTTAGTTTCTACTTTCTAGTATCTGTTTTTGATTTTTATTGAAAAAAAGTAAAAAAATGTTCTTTTAGTAAGTATGTTGGTAAATATCAATTGATTCTTTGATTTCTTCATTTTACTGTTTCAATTGCCAGTATCTACAGTTAATTTTCACACATAAAAATATGCAAAAATATTTTACCTGATAACCGTTATAATCCGAATATTAAGGTGGAATTACGATTACCCCATCTGTTCACAAATCTATGAATTCGCATAACTTGATGTAAAGAAAATATTATGTTATTGTATTAATCTTTATACTTATTTTAATTTTATTGCAGTATCATCCTGATGTCTGCAGAGGAAGCAACTGTGGAACCCAATTTCACCAAATTAACGAAGCATATGATGTAAGTCAACTTCATATTTTATCGCTCTGAATTTACATTTTTTTGCAAATATTACATTTTGGTAATGAGTTATGAAGATGCTATTAAATTACTCCATTTGGGTGTACTTTTGGCTATACACTTGTCTATGTAAGCTTCTATTGACGTGAGATTGTGCATATTTTTTTTTAAATAAGATTCTAAGAAGGGTTGTTTTGGTTTCTTTATTTTTAATATTAGTTTATAATCCGCCAAATATGAAATTTGATACTATCATTTTACATTATAATTTAAGTAAACATTATAAAAGTAAGTTCATATTTTGATAAGTTTCAACTATTTGAAATCGTGGGTCCTATAGTGGAAGATGAAAATGAACCAAACACATTATTTATAAATATAATTTGCTATAATAATGCATTATCCGTCTTAGCAAAAAATTGAATATTATAAAATAAAAATTATCTATAAATAGTAAAATTATTAAGAGATTTAAAAAATGAGAAAATTCCATGTAGGCATGTCGATTAGTATTTTGATCCATTTAAAATTTATATAGCCGAGCTTGTCCCAAACCCATCTAAATAGAATATCTAATAAACAAATATAAATTGTAATAATAGTTAGTTATTTTTCGCTCGAAATAAAAACTAAATATTGTAGAGTAAACATCAATAATAAATACTATAATAATTATGGTTAGACAATTGCCTTAATTATTTTTTCGATCAATTAATGTGGGCCATTTTATGTTCAACTATGGAAAATAATTATTGAATTCAATTTAGAAAATTGTTAAGGGAATTAATCTTTTATTAAATAAATAAAAAATAAAGTAGAATCTATACACTAAGATTGTATATAATGAGAATTTAAAATAAATAGAAATAGAGAATGCGGGTGATACACGTAAGTACATGAATTATTGTGGTGCTTTGAATGAATTATTGAATTCAATATAAATAAAATATTAATATATATGAATTAAGAATATATATATATATATATATGTATGTATATAATAAGAATTTAAGATAAATAAAAATTAAGGAATAAATGTGATGCCACGTAAGCACATGGATGAAGGTGATGTATTTAATATGTTTTGCTTGTTTAGATAGGTAACATATTGGCTTGATACATATATACTTAAATAAAAAGGTATGATGTCGCAATTAATCAATTTCGAGATTTATCTTGATCTCTAATAGTTCATGAGTCGCTTTCAATGATGTACCACAAGGGTGAATTGGTGAGGACTTAGGTTTTTCTTCTCTAATAGCCATAGGCATCTATCTAATTTGGAGTTAGTTTGGAACTAATTGCGACGCTACTCGAACTTGCAAGTTTCACACTAACCTACGTACAATATTACCTAAAGTTTCGTTGGCAATATTATCTGAGTTGAAGCATAAAATTAATAAGTCCTCATCGTTTGATGATATAGTTACTAGCAGTGGGACGAAGTTGTCTGAAGCATGCATGTTGTTGGTGCAGATTGTGATGAGCAATTTGCGAGGAGAGACGGGGGCGGAAATGTACCAAGATTATGACGAAGACGACGCGATGAGGGGAATAAACGATCAAGATTGGGAGCTCTGGGAGGAATGGATGGGATGGGAAGGAGCTGGAATCCGAGATTACTCTTCTCACATCAATCCTTACATCTGATCTCTGCAAACTGCTAAATACCATCTTCTCTCAAAAAAGAATAACCCAACATCTTTCGCAATATTAACTTGTAAAGATGTTTTGAGGTTACTGTATTCTGTATATACCTACCATTCTATCAAATAATTGTAATTAAAACCCATCTCAATCAAATTTATTAATATGTGTTTTCTCCAATCTTTTTATTTCTCTGTATATGTATGGCCTGCTATAGTAGTAGTAAATAGTGTAGTGCACTTGACTATATAATAAAACCCACCACCAGTTTACGAAAGATCGAGCTTTGAAAGCCAAATCCGCCAACAGTTTTTGAATGAACCAACTTCACCACTTTTTTAATTAATATGTTAAATCTATTTTTTTCAATAAGATACGAAGGTAATAATTCGAATTCTAATTCAATCAATAATTTTTTGGATTACATCATCAGTAGGAGAAGTGTCTAAGCTAAAAAACACTACTTCCCTCAGAAATGGAAGCTAGAAAATACAAATAAGTAGACCTGGTAAGAAAATAATTATTTCTCGCAACTGCATTTAGAACTAGTACAATGATGGGCTAAAACTCAGACTAACAGTAATAGCTGAATACTATGTTAAAACTTTGTTTCAATTCAGTAACATTGCAAATTTGCAACCAATTGTTGCTACATATGTAGGACTTGGTGATTAAATTGAAAAAATAAAATATAACACGATGTTAAAAGACATTAGAAAAAAGAGAATCTCATCTCATGTATTGTACAACAGACAATTTTCTCTATCCTGGTCCTGAGTAGAGGCTTTAGCAAGATGATTAGTAGATATTAGTCAAATAAGTAAAAGTGAGGGGGTGATTTAATAACTAAATTATATGCGTATATTAAAGTGAAAACCAATTTGCAATTTCCATTGGAAGCTAATCATCCAATAGAGTAGAACAGGACACATCACTTCCACCCACCCAATAATGAGGACTTCAAGACCTTACTCAAGAACATTGCTTCATAAAAATAGGAGAAAGCAGGGTACCCAAAATTGATTGGAGAAGAAGATAAGCCGGTGAAGAGAACCTCCTTCTCTTCATCTAATTGTTGACGTACCAGCATAAAGTTTTTCACTTCTAGCTTTATCGGCTCTTTCTAAATAATCTTGATGAGATCGATGGTTTATCCCTTCAAAAAACAAAGATTCATAGAGAAAACAAACATTTGAGGGGAAGTTTAAAAACTCATGGGAATATGGCATTGGAAATATCTCACTACTATTTCCCTTGTATTTCATTTTGTTCATTATTAACGACGCTTTATATCAACTTCAGCTGATGCATAAAGAACACAGGGTTAACGCACCTAAAAGCAAGAATGTCCTGAAGATTTAAGTGCACAGTTTAAGGAGGTCCACTCGGCTTCATATATTTGATCAACAAGATTTTGCAATATTACTATCCTAAAATTTAGTAAACGTTAGATATTACCAGAGACACCATACTGCCTTATAGAAGCAAAAAGGAATATAGTGTAGATAATATTCGCTTCCTCTGTCCCTTTTATGTAGCTTGCTTAACCAGCTGATTACTAAATCAGAAGGCTTCTAAGAAAATAGCAACTAGTCTAAGGCAATTACTGATAGCACAGCCAACAAGGAAATCTAAGTAATACATCTATGAACAGCAAGAACAATATCACTTTGATCCAGGTGTTGTATGATAATAAAGTTCCCCAGGATATCAGATCACAAAAACTAGTGCCAGAATTGGCAGTAGAATGTTCGATTAAAAGTTTCCCTTCTCAAAGTAACAATGATCCTGTCGCAAGACTTCAGATATTCACTATTGAAAGTGCATCAAATGTGCAACCATGAATTCATAAGATGGCAGAACCAGAGATGAAAGAAAGCCCTATTGTATATCATATACATTGCATACAAATAACAATCAGATTATATGTTCCTCAAATCCAAATCCTTATGACCATAATTTCACTCACTGCCAGCCCCATAGACTACTACTAAACCACCCTACGACTATGCAGCTTCTACAATCAAATTCTCATAGTCCAAAATGCTCAATATTAAAACGATAAATTCCATCCAAAAAGTGACTACCAACATCATGAAATTTCACCTTTTGAGTTTTGACAACAGAAAGGCTGGTAGCAGACAGCACAAACTCTCACATTCCCAAATGAATTAAATAAAACCCAAATTACATAAAAAAAAGGGCAATTAAATTGTACATTTAATCAATTTAAGAAACTAAAGACTGAAAGCAAAACTTCTAAAGAAGCACCTTCCAAATTGATTGGACTTTCCAGAATTCATTTATGAGGGTTAAGAAAAAGAAAGACGCCAAAATCCAAACTTTAAACAGCATTTGTTGTACAATCACGCAGATGCTATTTCTTCTAAACAATAATCACTGAAGCCATCACAAATTTGTAAATTAAAAATTGTTTACAGCCGACGATCTCCAATCACTTACCATCGCATAATCAACCCAATAAAACTTCAGAATGAAAAAGCAACAACAACAGAAGTTATAGATTATTTAAAAAACAAGACGAACCTCGGGCCGTGAGGTACCAGGGTAAACCCAAGATAACTCCAATTATAGCGATACCAGCGGCAACATGCTTCTTCTCACCACTATGAAGATAATAATTTAACTTAGCCCTAAAACCACCCGACCCGGATCCATTGATTGGCTGCTTCTTCGTCTCAGAGCTCATTTTATGCTGCGCTGTTCGAACTTCTAAAGCCAAATTAATTATGTAGATTTACAGTTTGGGTTAATTGCACCAAATATCACAAACTTTGCCCGAATTTCATTTTCCCCATAATTTAAAAAAAAAAAATCATTTTTTATCAAAGATTGAATTAGTCGTTCATTTTTTCCATGATATTTTTCCCCCCAAATCGGAGTAGACGTGGCGTTGATGTGGCTCGCCGGCACACGCCACACACGTTTCACTCCGGTGATTGAAAAAGTTGCATTTTTTTATTACACCAAATATCACGAACTTTGCCCGAATTTCATCTTTCCCATAATTTTTCTTTTTTTTTTCATTCTTCAGCCACGCACCCAGTAAAATCATCACACCTCAAACAGTCATCCTTTAATTTCAATTTTAAAAATCGTGGTAAAAAATGATTTTGATGAAAATCGTGAATTTTATTTTGATTAGCTTGGCTTATAAGCGCATATATAGAGAGAGAAGCAAAAGATAATAATGTACAATTATCTTTGTAAAGAGAGAAGCAAAACCTTGACAAGAATCGCGATGATCTTCAGGTGAAGAGGTGTAACAAAATCAAGGGATGTCAGAAGCGTACGAGAGGGTGAGGGGCGGAAGGCTCGCGTTCAAGGAGGCGAGCTATGATTTGCAGGGACAATTCAGTTCTGTATTTTCGAGCTTGGGGCGAGGGTGAGGGGCGGAAGGCTCGCCTTCAAGGAGGCGAGCTATGATTTGCAGGGACAATTCAGTTCTGTATTTTCGAGCTTGGGGGCAAAGGACGGCAGAGCTTCGACGATTTCAGCCGTCGGCGGTGGAGTTGGCCGGCCCATAGCGGGTGCGTGGCGAGAATGAAGACCAACGGTTGGCGGCGCGATGGAAGACACAGGATTGGAGGCGTGATAGAAGACAGGCGGCGGTGGGTGCCGACGACCCACATCGACCCGACGACGAGATGGGTGGCGGCCGATATGATGGATGGCAGCGAGACTAGGATGGGGGTGAAGAAGACAACCGATTTCTGTTGAAGAAGAAGACAACATATTCTTAGGGATTTTTTTTCTAATTCTAAGTGATATTAGGATTTTTTTTTGTGTGATTTTGTTATTTGAGTAATTTTAAATTAATATATATTCCACATTAATGTTATGTGTAAATTCAAATTCACATCAGCGCCACATCAACTTTCTGATGATCGGAGCTACAAATCGTAAAAAAAAATGAACAATTAATTCAATTTGTGATAAAAAAAAAAGAATTTTTTTTTAAAATTATGAAAAAAATAAAATTTGGGTAAAGTTAGTGATATTCGATGTAATTAACCCTTACAATTAACCAATAACCAGGCATTCATTTCTACCAAACTTGCGTATTTTCTATTAAGTAAATTATACTAGTAGAAATCGCATATCTCGTACGAAATAAAGAAATTTTTTATAGTAAGTAATAAAAGTTCTACAAAAAAAATGCTATCAAAATTCTGTTAGCTCAGTTCGTAAAGTGCTAGATATCAATTCTAGTGATTGCAGATTCCAATTCTATAATTTTTTTTAATAAAATTAAATACCTGAAAATCAAATGAAAACTATTTTTTTGTGATTAAAAATCCTTAAACGAGCCTTAATATGTAGTCAATAATCGGGAAATTAGATATTCTAATTTTATTTTACTTTTTGAGTAAAAAAAAATTGAGAGAGATAGTGAGGATACAACAAAATTTCAAGATTGAATATTTCCTAAGGAACGTATATTATAACTAATTTGCATGTCTTAGCTCATAATGATTTTCTTTGAGGAGTTGTGAGCTACTCCATCCGTCCCACGAATCTTGAGTCATTTTACTTTTTCAGCCGTTCCACGAATCTTGAGTCATTTCCAAATATAGTAAAAATTAGATACTAAAAGATAAGGGTTCTTAATTACTTTCTCTCTTCTACTTTATCACTTGATTATCTTCTTTCTCCTACTTTATCACTTTTATACTACACATTTAAAAGGCTAATCTACAATTTCTTAATTCTCGTGCCAAAAAAAAGTGACTAAAGATTCATGGGATGGAGGGAGTACATGGTGTTGAAGAACTTGTGCAAATGTTGTGGTCATTATAAATTTTATTAGGAAAGTTATTGAATTAAATCTTAAATTATTTTTCTCGTCACATTTATATAGGGTGATTGAAATTTAAACAATAATGTAAAAAAATATTGAAAATAAAAATATACAAATAACTTCTTAATATATTCATATTTACTACTCCTTCCGTCCACGAAATGAGTACCCATATTTCCTTTTTCGTCCGTCCACGAAATGAGTACCCATTTCCCTTTTTGGCAAGTGTACCCCACACATCTCTTTAATTAATACACTCAAAAAGTGGAACCCTTAAACTATTCACACTACACTCCATACATTTCTTAAAACCCGTGCCGTCCACAAATGGGTACTCATTTCGTGGACGGAGGGAGTATTATTTAATGATGAATTAGTAAATGCTTGAAAAAATATTACTCTCTCTTCGTTCCAATTATAATATCCGACAACTATAGAATTTTCCTATAATTTATAATTGCGACGGAGAAACGGGGAGATATCCCAAAAAAAAAGTACAAGTTGATATTAAATGGAGGAGATTATTTGATTTGTCCTAAAAATCTATACTTATTATAAAAGAGCCTTATTTTACAAATTTTGATTGCCTATTATATCCATCATATATATCTAATTTAAGATCAATTGTTTAATTTAATCCATTATACATAAATCTAAAAATATTGTGTTTTATATTTTAATAATTATTTAAGTAGTAGTATCTATTAGAACTCTTCACCTCAAAACTTACTATTTTTATTCTATAAAATGCACAAAGGATTTACTCCCCCTGTCCCACTATAAATGAGACTCTTTCTATTTTGGGTGTCCTACCATAAGTGAGACTCTTTTATTTTTGGGTAAAAGTTTTACCCTTTAAACACATTTTCATTTTTCACATACATACAAAAACACCTTTCTTAATTCCCGTGCTAAAAAAAGGGTCTCACTTATAATGGGACGGAGAGAGTATTTATTAGTTTTATTTTTCTAGAATCCTTGGAATTAAAATTAATTATGTAAATATGAAATCTAGAAAATAAACATGAATTTTTAATTTTTTTTTCTAATGAAGATAAAACTAGGTGATGCTTAATTAGTTAAAATTTGTTTTTTAAATTAAATTTAGATGATTTTTTCAATTTTATGAGTTTTATAATATTATTATTTTCAAACATTATTTAATAATTGATTAAAAAATATATTAAAATGATAGATGTTACTATAAAATGAAATGAAATACTCCTATAAATTTACACTGACAAAAAATTATTTATTAAAATAATTCATTTTTACGTGTATTCGCACGTCATATGTGCGAGTACAAGCTGACAGTAAATGGGACGGGAAGATTATTTGATTTGTCCTAAAAATACTCAAATTACTAACATTGTATTAAAAATATCTTCATTTACATTTTTTATTAACGAAATGGTGGTTGTGATTTCGAGGTGACAAAAATGAGGTGGTTCATAGCTAGGAGATTAGTTGAAGAGAGAATAAAAAATGTAAGGTAGCGAGATCCTAGAAAGATAATGGAAAATTTGAATCTTGATTAAGGGTGCCCTACGCTACGCCTACGCATGTGACAAAGGGCGTGGCTTTTAATACGCATGAACTACTTAGTGCGCTCTCTTCTCTCTCTGTCTCATGTCATGCCCACTTGCTATTTGCTTTATTATTCATATGTATCATGTATTATCTCAACCTTTTCGCATTCAATAATAATCGTAATCATAAAAAACAACAACATTGAATTCTTTGTGCCTCCGAATTCAATTTTCCTTAATTGTGTCTTAATTCTCCCATACGGATTAATCTTGCCTTGCAACGAGACTTCTAGCTGATCTAACTGAAGAAGAAGGAATTGATCATACTGCGCGCTCCTGTTTACTCTTCCATATGTTTAGATATATTAATAAGATTGCTCATAAATTAGCACATTATGTTATAGATTACCCGCAACCACTAGTTTAAAAGGAGGATTTTCCTTGGTTGCAAAATATTGTAATTGATGACAATTCATGGTTAATACAATATCTTTGCGGCTTCAAAAACAAAATGATAATATGATCCTGTCATATTGTTACATGCAAAATATTAGGATTTTATGGATAATGAACGATATCTGTATTTTAGAAGTTGATACTTAATAGCTCTCGACTTTCCAAGTTGAAACTATAAAAAAAATACATTATATATATTTAGCGACGAATATGCATGCATGCAAAGTAAAGAACATTAGCAATGAATCGAATGATGTTAATTAAAGGCTGCAGATTTTTTAGTCATTAAAACCGTCCACGCGACAGATTATTTCCGTCATTAGTTGTTTAATTTGATTGAAAAATAAAACTGATCGTCTGGTAATTAGAAAATTTCTGATAAGGCTTTTCAAAAAATAAAATTTCTGATAAGGGTTAGATTAATTGAGTCGAAGTTGGAGAGAATAGAACGATTGTACATGAATTCAATGAACATTCAAACTTGTTTTTGCTTGGTTTTGTCTAATTAACTATGATGAGAATCCAACAACCATCATTTTGTTACATAATGATGCTACATGTATACATAACAACACCGATTATCAATAACTAATTAATTAGATCAAATAGGAAACAGCAATAATGACATCCATTACCGCAAATGCATGTTGTATGTTTTTGTTCGTTCAATTTGGAAGTACTCCATCCATCCCGCCTTAGATCACTCTCTCGTTTATAAAAACTACAACTAGCTAGATATATTTTAAAGTATATTCAAATTAAAGAATGTGTTTTTTTATCAATTTATTAAATTTAATTTTGAAAAATGATTACTAAAGTTATTTTATACTACGCATGGCATTGGAGCGGGGTGATAATTTATGAAGATATGAAACTCATAAAATAAGGTCTTTATAAGCCATACCCCGTAATATATATATATATATATATATATATATATATATATATATATATAGGGAGAGGTTCAAATAAGAACCACTAAATAAAATTAGAACGGAGAACCATTTTAAGCCATTCGATCATCAAGATCTACGGTGGATGCATCATCTTGGTGGATGAATGCAGATCCTGGGTTCGAATCCTGGAGGGAGCAAAATTTTTATTATTTTCGGATGCATTAAATTTAATAGCGAATGCATTAATTTATATAGCAGATGCATTGATTTTAATGGTTCTTATGTTCTCACGATAAGTGTGGTTCTCATTATAACCACACCATATATATATATATATATATATATATATATATATATAGTGAGGCTATAATAAAAACACATCTTTTTGTAAAAACTAAAAACGGCTGAATTCTATATAGAACACGTATGAATTAGGTGTGTAACTGTATGAATTGCGAAAAGTCCTGAGTTCGACTGAATTCTATGTAGACCACATATGAATTTCGCAATTCATACAGTTACACAACTAATTCATACGTGTTCTACATAGAATTCATACATTATAGCCGTTTTTAGTTTTTACAAAAAGATGTGTTTTTATTATAGCCCAACCATATATATATATATATATATATATATATATGGTGCGGTTATAGTGAGAACCACAATTATCGTGGGAACGTAAGAACCAATAAAATTACTGCATCTGCTATACAAATTAATGCATCCGAAAAAATAATTTTTTTGCTCCCTTCAGGATTTGAACCCAGCACCTGCATCCATCCACCAAGATGATGCATCCACCGTAGATCTTGATAATCGAATGGGATATATATATATATATATATATATATATATATATATATATATATATGAAGAGGTTCTAATAAAAACCTCTGTTAAAATGAGAACTAGGAACCTAATCTTGACCTTTTAAATATTAGATCTAATGGTTAGGATTTAGTCAACAAAAGAAACTGTGCATCTATTATATTTTACTGTGCACTTAAAAAATATGCAATTTATGCATTTGAAACCAACAATGCAAAATACTCAAGCAAATCAAAACTGTGCATCTATGCAATCGAAATTGTGCATCTATAGTTTAATCTCAGCCCTCTATTTTATTTAAATCAATGACTTTAAATTGGTTCCTAGTTTTCATCTTAAGAGGGGTTTTTATATTAACCCAACCCTATATATATATATAGGGAGAGGTTCAAATAAAAACTTTTTTTAAAATGAGAACTAGGAACCTAATCTTAGTCTTTAAATTTGAAGATCTAGTGGTTAATTAGAATTAAATTGATTAATAATGTGCCTAAAATGAGGGAATTTGTTTGACTTTGCCGTTTTTTTTGGTTTTTAATTAGGAGAAGGTTAACTTTGTCTTTTAAGGTTTTCTAATTAATGATAGATGTTATGTTTTAATTGCGTTTTCGATGACATTTCGTTTTTTATCCAATTAGTTTTTAATAAAAGAGTTTTAGTTATTAAAGAATTCTATTTTTTAATGATAGATGATTATTTATTTTTGTTGCACATTTCGTCTAAGTTTTTTGTGTGCTGTATTTTTTGTTCTTTAATTAATTGTCCAAAAAATCATCATTGCAACATATTACTTTCACGGATGCAATTAAAAAATCATCTATGCAATAAAATAATTAGGTAAACAAAAATATGAATTTACCTTTAATTAATTGCCTAGATGCATATTAATAATTTCATAGATGCACAGATGACTTTTAATAATTGCAGCGAATGAACTTTAATTGCATAGATGTATTTTACTAATTGCATAGATGCATATTTGTAGGAGCTATATGTTCTATCTTCTTGTTAGTAAAGGACAATCCATTGGTTATATGCAACAATCCCGTAAACTTTGATTTAATTTCCAACAGTTTGTACAGTTCCAAAGACTAACGCAACCAATTTTTTCACAATTCAAGATCTTAAAACAAATTGACTTATCAAAGTATGTAAGAAAGGAAACAAGCCTCATAACAAAAAAACAGAGTATACTAATCCTCAATTTTTCCTTTCGTACCCCAAACTCTAGAAATCAGAACCCACGACATGCGCATATACCCAAAATGGTCACCTCAAATTTCAAGAGCATAGATGCACATATTAAAGAATAAAGCAATTTCGATGTAAGATCTTTTTTAAACAGCTATGCAATCTTAAAAAATTAGACAGCTATGCTAAATCTTTACTAAACAGCTATCCAAAAATTAACCATTATCCATGCAATCTTAAAAAATTAACAAAAAAAAAAACCTTGGAAATTTGATAACTATGCAACACAATCCAACATCTATGCACCAACAATCTCAAAATATGCAACTCCAAAAAAAAAAAACATAAAAAACGTTTCAATTTTGCCATTTATGCATCAATATCCAACATCTATGCATCACAATCTCAAAATATGCAACTCCAAAAAAAAAAAAAAAAACGTTTCAATTTTACCATTTATGCATCAATATCCAACATCTATGCATCACAATCTTTCATCTATGCAAATAAAAAATTAACCACAATTTCGAATCGCTTGAAGAAAAATTAATTCAATTTTAAAAAATTAACCAAAAAACAAACAGCTATGCAATAACATAAAACATCTATGCAATTGATTTACCACAATTTCGAATCGCTTGAAGAAAAAACGAATTGATTAAATATGTGAGCAAGCCTCCGCCGCCTCCTCTTTGTATAAATCGGCCAGAATCCGCCGCCGCCTCTTGGAATAATCGGACAGCCTCCGCCGCCGCCTCCTGTTACAGATCGCCAAAGCCGCCGGGAACGACGAAGACCCAGATCGCCCAAGTTGCCGAACGCCAACTCCTTGTACAGGAGGGAAAATTTCGAACCTTGCACAGATCGCCGAAACCGCCACCGGAGAAGACCCTGTGTCCGATGCTTCGTCGCCGGCGTGCAGATCGGTCGTTCGTCGACTGCACAGAAGTCTGCGGTTTTAACTTCTCAAGCCCTAGATGAAATTCCAAAGTCAAAGTGAAAATGTAAATGATGATGCGTGTAAATTTTAATTTCATTCTTTACATTTCTACCCTTTTAATTAAAAATACATTTACATTATATATTAAAATGTGCATCTCTAATTTAATCTCAACCCTTTATTTTATTAAAATCAGTGGTTTAGATTAGGTTCCTAGTTTTCATCTTAAGGGGGGTTTCTATTTTAACCCCACCATATATATATATATATATATAGGAGCGCTTCAATGAAATCCCCTATTTTTAGTGAGATCTTAGACACGATCTCGTGCGTTTATTTTATCAATCCTATGACTGATATTGTACCTAGAGAGCGAATTTTTTCTCAGGGTTCGAATCCTGAAGGGAACGAAATATTTTAAATTTCGTTATTCATCAGTATATACTGCACTGTTCATTAGTATGTACTGCCTTGTTCATCAGTATATATGTCTTATTCATTATCAATTTTTAAAATTTCGTTATTCATCAGTATATATTGTCTTGTTCATCAGGATATATGTCTTATTCATTGAAAAATAAGGATCTCAGTGTCTCACGAAAAATAGGGTCTCATTGGAGCGCACCCCTATATATATATATATACATATATATGACTTTTTTTTTAGAATTACAATTCACGTGCATTCATACTTGCACATAACTCACGATCTATTGATATGAGGAGAAATGTTTTTTACCAAGACTCCAAGCATAATTCAAGCTTAGCCAAACACCCTCTTACTTCCAAGCAAAATTTAAACTTAAAATAGGTCTAAATATACATGCAATTGCGTACAAAGTATAGTGAATTCGAATTTTGATTCATCAAGAGTCCACAATTATTTTTGTGAATAAATATAATAAAAAAATATGAAATGATTAAAGCAGGCAATGAAAAATCTCTTGGATCCGTTATGTAACCGTTAACTGAGCTTATTCCTTGGGACTTTTAAGACCCCAACTCTCAATTGGGCAACCACATTCAAAAAAGCATTCCAAACTGACCACTCACAGAGCTCATCATGTCCAGCTCAGCCCACCTTGCATCCGCCGTGCTCCTCCTCCTCCTCTCCTCCGCAGCCGCAACCGACCACATCGTCGGCGCCAACAAGGGCTGGAACCCCGGCCTCAACTACACCCTCTGGGCCAACAACCACACCTTCTACGTCGGCGACCTCATCTGTAAATCCCCTTTCCTTCTTCTTCTTCTTCACAGTCTCTTGATTTTTTATACATTTAATATAATTAGGGCCGTGTAAAATGTGATTTCTCAAAACGTAGCTCGGGTGCAGCGTTTAGGTACCAGAAAACACAGTACAATGTGTTCGAGGTGAACCGGACGGGGTATGACAACTGCACGACGGAGGGGGCCACCGGAAATTGGAGCAGCGGCAAAGATTTTATACTGCTGGACAAGGCCAAGAGGTACTACTTCATCTGTGGGAATGGCGGCTGCTTCAGCGGCATGAAGGTCTCTGTTCTTGTCCACGCGCTGCCGTCACCGCCCAAGTCTTCCTTGGCGGCGGAGCACTCCTCTGCTGCCGCCGCGGCGCCTGGAGTTGTGGGGCCGCTTTTGGCTGCCTTGCTCTCTGTTTGGTTTGGATAAGCTAGCGTGGATCTTATCTCTTTCATGTTTTTTATTTCTATTTTTTCTATTTCTTTTCCAATTGTTTTATTTAGAGAATTTGGGAGTAATTGTATTTCGACCGACAAAGTTTTGCATTGTCAAGGATTATGATTAGAAGTTTGGACATGGGTGAACAATGAGCTCTAAAATTTGTTCTATACATTAATTCTTTACAAAATGAAATGATGGTACATTTCTTTACAAAACGTAGCTGTAAATTTGTTCTATACATTAATTCGTAAATGAGTTGAGCTATTTGAACTTGAGTTTTGGCATAATAAAATTTGTGTTTTATTTAGTGGAGTTGTCAACAAAAATATCCGAATTCTAGTTTAATAGTAGTTGATACTCACTAGCTCATTAAGTGAGCTAACTTGATTATGAAGTTATTAACTTTTTTTTAGGGGATGAAGTTACACTACAAAAAAAAGAGCTTTTAGTGGCAACAATACGAGTGACGATCATATTTCTGTCACTACAAATAGCTTTTTAGTGACAAAAAAAATCATTGTCACAAAATAATGTAGCAGTGACAAATTTTATTATTGTCGAAAATTTTTGTCACTATATATCAGTGACGACTTGAGTATTGTCACTATAAATATGCATGTAGTGACGGTACGATATACCGTTGCAAAATAGTGTAGTAGTGACATATTTAATTGTTGTTAGTATTTATTGTCACTACATGTTAGTGATGATCTTATTTTTATCACTACAAAACATATGTATAGTCACAATATTGTGTATCGTGACAATGCAATGTAATTGTGACAAATTATATTGTTGCAGATATTTAATGTCACTGTATAGTTGTGACAATTATATTTTTATCGCTACAAGTTTGAATATAGTGACAACACGCATTAATATCACAAAATAACATAATAGTGTCAAATTTTATTGCTGTCATTATTTATTGTCACTATATATCAGTGACACTCGTTAATTTGTCAGTATAAATATTTTTATAGTTACAATAATTTATTTTCGTCACAATGATTATAACAGTGATAAATTGTATTATTGTCAGTATTTAATGTCACTATACGTCTGTGACGAGTGTTAAATTTGTCACTGCAATCTTATAAATAGTGACAATATATTATAGTGTTACCGTAAAGTGCAATAGTGACATACTTTATTGATTGTTCTTATTTATTGTCACTAAATTTCTTTGTTAAGTTGTGACAGTCGTTTCACTTGTCACCAAAAAATTCATTAGTGACAAACTTAATTGTTGACACGATGTATTGTCACCATATGTGACAAAAAAAAATAATATTATAAATATTAAGAAATGCGATTTGTATTATATTCTTCAACCAAACTACTGCATATTAAACGTGATCACGTTTATAATAAAAAAAGCATAATACAATGAATTGATGCTAATATGAGGCTTTGACTTACAAAAGATTATTACTCAGAAGACATGATCACGATCACGCTTATTATGAAATATGTGTATTACTCAGAAAACGTGATCATGCTTATTATGAAATAAGGAGTATTGCTCAGAAAATGTGATCACGCTTATTGTGAAATAAGAGTATTGCTCAGAAGACGTGATCACGCTTATTATGAATAAGAGTAGTGCTCAAAAGACGTGATCACGTTTATTATATATGAAATAAGAGTCAATCTTGTTTAAATAATTCTTGTAACAAGAAATATATTAAAATAGAATTAAAAAAACATCATAAATCGTCTTCGCTGTCGTCGATCTTGTCCTTCTCTTCATCTTCATCCTCCTCCTCCTCATCATCATCATCATCTTCTTGTTCTTTTTCATCTTCTTCTTCTTCTGCTTGAGGATGCTCTTTTCTTGGTGTTATTGCTGTTGTGGAGATGGTTGATCCGGGGACATCATTTCGACACCATTCGACAAAATCATTATTAGGTTGAATCATGCCGACTGTAGAATGTGATTCATTTTGCTGATAAGACTCATTACTCACTACACATTCATCCCCCTTATTCTCAACCACATTCCATATATTGCGCACTTGTGCTCGGATAACAACTTTCCAATCATTGCCAAGTTTTATGTCATTAACATAATAAACTTGAATAGCTTGAGTTGTCAACACATATGGCTCATTTGTCTTCCATGGTTTTGATAAGTTGACACTTGTATAATTGTATTTGTCCTTTTGCACTGACTTGCCTTCATGCCAATCACACTGGAACAATGTCACTTGATTATTTCCAAAATAGTCCAATTGAACTATATCCACCAACACACCGTAGTATTCTTGAAATCCCATGTCATCTTCAACTTTCACAACCACACCACAGTTTTGAGTTTTTTTTCCCAAATCATGTCACTTAGTATTAAACCGTAACTCATTCACTGTACAACCCTCACAATGAATTACTCTTTTATCGGGACCACTAGCCAAGTGTACTAAACCCTCATGAAATCGTTCTTTTTCTTCATCTGATGCCAATGTGATCTAATGGAGAACATAAATTAGATGACGAGATAATAAATAATAACAAGGGAAATATTAACTAAACTTACTCGTTGGTCGAACCATTTTGTAAAAGTTTGATCATGCTCCTTCTCCACATCAATACATCCATTTCAGATCAGCATCTCCTTATGCTCACTACAAATATTACACATAATATTAGATTGCCTTATGCCTTGTTTTCACCTGCTAAAAATTTAAATTAAATCTCTCTTCTACATTAATTTTATTTTATTATTAGGAGTACTTAATAATTTAGAGAATAAATATTTAACACTTACGATTTTAAACTCATGATTTACAAGCTTTGACAATTCGAGCATGAATGTCTATTGGGCGTACTGCGTACATGGTGAATTAACAAATTCAATTTTCTTTTTATGTTATTAATAGTATGTTAATAATGATATGTTATAATTAAGTTAATTGGATATTATTATGAAATTCACATTCATTAATCTAAGTCATTCACAATGAAATTTTATCAATGAATTTTAATAAAATTTATTTTATACTTATATAATTTGTTAATATTTTAAATAAATATTATAGTTATATGCAACAATGATATTCTTTTATAGTTGTTAGTAATAAATTAATATTTATATAACTTATATGTAGAACTTTTCAAAAGGATATATGTAGAGTTTGATTTAGTTTATAATATGAATTAGTTCCTATTATATTATCTATCAAAATTATTCAAATTAAATGTGATCACGCTTATAATAAGAAAAGCGTGCATAATGGTTTGACGTGTTTTGTTTTATAATTGGACCAAGAATATTTAACAGAAAACATGATCATGTTTATTATTAAAAAAAGGCAGACTTAATTTAGCAGCGTCTTCAATATTGTTAGAGGCAATCCAAATAAGTGCAAGTATATCTAAAAAAAAGAAATAATTTTATTTTGAAAAATATATGAAACTGAAATTTAAATTTTTGGAGAAAATCTAAAGCATAAAACTTACCGCCAATATCAAATATTTACCGCAAAAATATGAAAGAATACATATTCACACGTTCTCATCCACTCACGTTCTCCCACTTCAGTCACCACTCAACAAATTAAACCCTATTCTTCTTCTCTCATTCTCAACTCACGTTATTCACTCTGCAGCAAATTTCTATACTTCTTCTCCTCATTCTCGTCTAAATCTGTGCTCTGCTGCAAACCACAAAATTATATTATTTTCTATTGCATCTTCCCAACATCATGTCAAGCGGTCGCATCGTGAACACCACGTGTAAGTTGTTATTTTTGTTCATTGAATTTTTTCTTTTCGATTTCTTTATATGAGAAATAATATATTTTTTCCTCTACAGTTGGTGAAATGGATGAAGATTTCCAAGAAGAGTTGGTGGAACAATCAATGGAGGAAACAATAATTTCACAACACGATACGGCTAATGGTTTTATTATTAATTTCATGTTTGTATGTAATTTATATTCGTATTGTGATTGGTTACCTAAATCATAATATATATTTGATGTAGGTGCGCCCAAACGGAATGTCAGAGGTGTTACGAAAGGCTTATCACTCCAAAAGAAATGTCAGCGTACTCCAAAATTAGACGTGATTATACATCCGACAAGAAATCGGATTGTTGGCGAGAATGCTAAAGACTTCAAGACGGAAGCGTGTGTGATGGTAAAGCAATTTGCACAAGTTCAACACCCTCGTTGGAAAGACATCCCAATGGAAAACAAGAGGAAGATGTGGATTGGAATGAAGGTATACAAAAATATTTCTTTTCACTATCAATAGTTCATTCCATGAAATTAGTGGGCAAGTTTTCTGTGTTATCACGTTTATTTTGTGTTTTTCTAAGCAATTACCTTTTTCTTGCAGCAAAAGTTTAATCTGGAAGAAGACGTCCACGTCAAAAAAGTAGTATTTGCGCAATTCAATCGCCAATATAGGAGCTACAAGCATAAGTTGCACGTGCACTATCTTACAAACAAGGGAGAAAGAACTATCTTGGATAAGTCTCCACATGGAGTAAATCGTGAAGATTGGAAACTACTAATTGATTATTTTGAGAGCGATGCATTCAAGGTAATACAATTTTTTTAATTCATGTATGGTTGTGGTTGATAATGTTGATATACTTTGTTCGGTCGACATTGATTTTATTTATGTGGTATGTGATCTTTTGGTACTTTGGTTTCAATGAGTATATTTGGATTCTTGAAGTATAGTATGAACTAGACATGACCATGCCTATTGTGTAATTGAATGTTTAAATCTATTTTGAAATATACGTGACCCTGCCTATTCTTCATTTGTCTACTGAAAGCTATTTGTAAAATATGCGTGATCATGTTTACTCTTTTCTGCCAAACTGTTGAACATATGTCCAATATATGTGTGATCATGTTTATTCTTAGATTGTCTTACGTCTTTTTTTTTTGCTGCTGAAAGCTAATTGTAAAATATGCGTGATCACATTTACTCTTAAATTGTATTCTACCCCACTGATGAAACCTATTTTGAAAATATGCGTGATCACGTTTATTCTTAGATTGTCTTATGTCTTTTTTTATTGCTGAAAGCTAATTGTAAAATATGCGTGATCATGTTTACTCTTAAATGATCTTCTACCCAACTGTGGAAACCTATTTTTAAAATATGCGTGATCATGTTTATTCTTAGATTGTCTTTTGCCTTTTTTTTGACATGTTTCACGTGTATTGTTTGAAGAAAATTAGTG
Source organism: Salvia miltiorrhiza (assembly GCF_028751815.1). NCBI lineage: Eukaryota > Viridiplantae > Streptophyta > Magnoliopsida > Lamiales > Lamiaceae > Salvia > Salvia miltiorrhiza. Next base: position 65,147,185 of record NC_080387.1, read on the forward strand.
GGATAAATAAAGAGAATAGACAAAAACTTACAATGAATCACTCATGTGGAACAAAATCCATTGCCCAAGCTTGCTATGAAGAGGTACATGATTATTAATGTTTGTCCAATCGAAATAGTGCATATTTGAATTATATATTGTTAACATTAACATGTTTACGATATTAGCGTGATCCTGAAACTGGCGAGGAGCCTACTCGTACAGCCGCATGGAGAAAAAGTCGATACAACAATGAGAAAAAAGAATGGGTCGATGATACTTCTAAAGAAGTCTATGTGAGTGCATATTTCTGTTTATGTGTACATACATATGTATGAAGTACAAATTCTAATATAAATTGTTATGTTCAGGAAAAACTTATTATGCGTCAAAGTCTACCAGAAGACGGTGGAGAACCTATGACCGAGGATGAAGCATTCATAAAAGTTCTTGGAGAAGAAAAATCTAGCAGATTACGTGGATGTGGAGATGGGATCAAGCCAACTTCTAAAAGAGGAGAAAGGATAAATCTTGATCTTCAAAAGGAGAATGAAGAATTAAGAAAACAAAATCAAGAATTGACAGCTCGATTTGAGTCCTTAGAAGCTCAAGTTAGTAACAATGAAGTCAACCTACAGACTCAAGTCGAAGCTGTTCTGAGAATGCGGCTCCCAGGTCTCATGCAAAGCTTGAGTCAAAATAGTGAAACTCCAAATTCCAATTAATGTCGTTTAGGTGTCTTTTAATGTATTTATTTCTAAACAATGTGATATGACGTTTAATGTGTTTTATGAAATATATTATTTTAATTTAATTTTCTCAATTTTTTTTATATATATTTCATATTTTTAATGAAAGAAGAATTGATAATATTGTATATTAACTAGCAAATTAGATAAAAAATATTAAATATGATGAATAATTTAAATTTAGTGACAAATTGCATAATTGGCATTATATTAATATTGTGACAACCTTCAAAATTATTTTCCATCACTAAATTATTATCAATTTGTGACACTAATTATAGTGATAATAATTTATGTCACTATAGAATTTCTTTTAGTCACTATATTAATTTGTTTCAGTGTTGAAATAGATTTGTCACTAAAATAATATTGTTATAATGACAATAAAAAATATATATTTTGTGACAACTATACTGCGTGACATTATTACGGAATAGTAGTGACGATTGTATCATGTGACTAAATTGAGTCGTTTTAGTGACGGTAGCCACATGTGACTATATACAAATTGTTTTGGTGACAACTGCAGAATGTGACTAATTTATGTGCTTCTAGTGACGATAAAGACATGCGACTACATACCAAATTATATAGTGACAGTAAATAGACGTGACTAATTGATGGAGTTGTAGTGACGATAGAAAAATGTGACTATATATCGAATAATTTAGTGACAATTAAAATGTGTGACTACATAAGTGATTTATTGTGACAAATAATTCATGTCACTGAAACAATGAACTATAATGACGATCATTGTACGTGGCTATAAAAGTTCAATATTGTGATGACTAATTATTGTCACAACATCATCATCTTCAGTGACAAGATCATCTGTCACTATACTTCAATATGTAGTGACGTTATTTTTGTTGTTGTCACTAATACTTTTAGTGTCGGTGCATACAGTCTCGACTCAACGACGAACACAAAAGTCGTCACTAAGCACTTATAGTGACAATTTTGATACATACAGTGACAAAAAATGTCGCCACTAAAAACAGTTTTTTTTGTAGTGTTATTAACTTGATATAACGTCAACTAGGGGTGTAAATGAGCCGAGTCGAGTCGAGTATTGCTGTGCTCAGACTCGAACTCAGCTATATTGATGAAGCTCGAGCTCGAGCTCGACTCGGCCGAGCTTGATTTTTTTGAGCTCGAGCTCGACTCGATGCCATATTCGTGAGCTCGAGCTCGACTCGATTCAGCTCGATTGTGGAGTCATACTCGAGTTCGAGCTCGTTTAAACTCGGTGAGCTCGAGCTCGTTTAAGCTCGTCTGATTAATGCTTCAACATGTTGTGGTTTGTCGGATTGAGAATGTGCCAAATACACAAAGTAAACAACGAGCAAGAACACCAAAATTACGTGGTTCGATCTTTCGATCTACGTCCACGGAGTAACCAAGAATTTCACTACTAGATCACTCAAACAATTTACAAGTTACAATAATGGAAAATCAAAAACAAGAAAACCGAAAGAGTAAGCTATCTAAATCACCAAACAAGAAGCTCAATTTCACTCTCTTTCTATCTCTATTTTTTGCTAAACAAACTGTAACGAATCAACCACAATACAGCTGGGAAAGTAAGGAATTTATATGTGAGAGAAGAAGAATGAACCTAGACGCATATTCTAAAAAACAGATACACAAGCACAACTTTTAGCGTGAGTTCAGTCGGGGCTAAGAGGGGTTGAAGTAGGGAGAGCAGCGGTGGCGGCTGATGGGCTGCTGTTGTTCGAACTGAAGGAGAAGGGGGCGACGATTTTGACGGCCACAGGCTGTCCGGCGAGGGAGGGGAGAAGAAGGCGGCGACGCCGCCGCTGTCGTCGACTGTGGTGGTAGGCGGCGTGGGTGAGAAAAGAGGAAAAGGAGAAAATTAGGGATTTGGGAGAAGGGAATTTTAGGGATTCAAGGCGTGGAGAGTCAGGATAGGAAGGAGAGGTGGTGGCCGGCTGGAGAAACGGCGGCGACGGCCGCCGGAGTTGCAGGAGCAGCCAGGCCGTGCGCGGGAGGGAGAGATGAGACAGGGAGAGGGAGGGTCGAGCGATGGAAAAGGAAAGCCAAAGGCGGCGGCTCTGTGCTGCACTGCTGCTGTTGTTAGGCTCGCCGGAAGAAAGAGCCGCCGTCGCGCCGAGTGCCGGGGTGTGCGTCAGCGGTCGCTGGTCGCCAGTCAGTCGAGAGAGAAATGGGAGATTGGGGGCGTCTGCTAATCTGAAATAGGACTTAGGGTTTTGTTCAAATGTTACAATGGGCTTAGGGTTTGGGGATTGGGCCATCTTTGTGGATTTGAAATATATTTAAGTTTGGGCCTACATATAATATATTATATATATAATTGTTTGAGCTCGATTAGGCTCGCGAGCCTAACGAGTCGAGTATCACGAAACTCGAACTCGGGCTCGGTACCTACTCGAGTAGCTCGAGCTCGAGCTCGACTCGACTAACATCGAGTCGATTTCGAGTAATTTTCGAGTCGATCCCGAGTAGCTCGCGAGCTAGCTCGACTCACTTACACCCCTAACGTCAACGTATACTTGTACGCCTTGATTAGTGTCTATATATGTACATTATTTCCCAAATTAATTGTTTAATAGTAAGATATAATTAATGAATTTTGGTAAATATTGTTAGGAATGATATCGTGTGATATATTCATAATTGATTCCTCCATTATTCTTAATACGTATTCATCTAACGTATATAGCCATTAAATCTAAGCAACAAGTTCGTCTTGTGTTATGCTTTCTTCGTATTAATTGTGTAGAGAATTCTTATGTATATATAGTGCTTGATCTTGTAATATTGATGTACCAAATGAGAATGTGCTAGCGAGTTCTTGTGCTACATATCTTATTCTAATTACTTGTTGCTTAATTATTTTCTTCGTCTTCGTGTTATATTTATAATAAATACTTATTGTTCCGGAATTTTTGACCACGAAATAAAAAATAATATGTAAATTGATTAAAAATAGAATGATTCATCCCTTCAAAAGGTTAATTATTACTTTTTATAGAAATAAAACAATAATAATAGGACCACTCAAAATAGTAGTGAGACAATAATAATAAGACGTAGGGTGTATAAATAAGAAATCAATCAGATGTGGCCGGTTTTATGTGTTCTCTTTGAGCTCAAATTAAGAATTAAAATATCCATGAATTATCGCACATATAATTAGAGGTTAAATCAAAAGCTCAGAACTGAAACCAACAATGAGACCATGGCTCATCAAAATTGAGAAGTACGTACGTTGCAAAAGTCAGACCTGAAGAACATAGCAATAATCAAAATTGAAGAAGGCAACGAAGTTAAATCTGAAGAAGGCAACGAAGACAAACCTGAGGAAGGCAATAAAATCAGGTTTGAAGAAGAAGATAAAAATCAAACTTGAGGAAAGACAATTAGCAGACTTGAATGCATATATCACACCAACATCAATATCTGCTCTGAAAGCCTAATTGCTAGAAATGAAAGACAAAATATGTATAACATGAATTACATTTATAATTATCATTTAGACTAAGTACTCTTTTCATTATGTTGGTGTTTTTTTTTCATTTAGTTTTCACAAGAGAAGTTTTAACGAGGTTTAAATCAAATTGTCTTCATAATGAGCTTTACTGCTAAGTCTATTCAAGGGCGGAGCTACACTATAAAATGGTGGGGCAATTCCCCCCCCCCCCCCCCCCAATTGAGTTATATTATGCTTCCATATATATTCAATTTTACATAAATATTTAAGTTTGCCCCACCAAAAATTATGAAAAGTAGGGGCAAAAATAAAAGAAAATAAATGGGCTCATACGTGTATGTCTAACAAGAGAAGGCTGAAATTGTGTAAATTACATTCAAATAGATAAATTCAAGTAAATTCAATTCAAAAATTGCACCAACAAAGTATTATTCCTAATTTACACAAATTCTAACTATTTTTTATATTATTGACAAAATACAATTCATTGGTCTTTTGAAACTCTTCTTTATTTTAAATATTTATTTCGTCTTACTTCTTCAATTTCTTATCCAAGCGAAGCCCCAATGTATATTCAATAATCTAATTAATTTACTGAAGGATCATTATTAACTCTGAATTTTAAAAGTTAATTTTTTCTAAATTCGTTATAATTCACAGTTTTTTTTTTTTTACTTTTCTAGCTTTCCGTTTGGCATAATTATTTGTTTATTGTTATCAGAATTTTAATAGTAGTATGTGGGTCTTCTTTTTACACCCATGAATATTCTTCGAGTTTTATTGTAAAAAATAAATAAATATCAATATATATATATATATTATCCAAATTCTAAATTCACATAATTATTGAATTATTGTGAGAGGACACAGGGAATACAGAGTATATACATACCTACGATACTGTAAAAATAATTTTCTTTTTTTCTAACAAAGATTATAAAAAAGTCAGCTTCTAAATAGAATGAGAGATAGTCTTTATCTTGTTACTTAATTATATAAAAAAAATATATTACTTTACAACGAGTTTATATTACTCCATTTTAGTAATCATAGAGAATTTTTGTGATTTGTAAAAATATTTTATTATATTATATCTATATAAGTTATTTTAGATATTTTAAATATTTTGCCCCCCCAACGCCTCAGGGCCGGGCTCCGCCACTGAGTCTATTTTGTAGGTAATAAGTTATAACTATGAATTTTATGTTGATACTATATTATAAGATATTCATAATTCTCTTACTCAAAATAAAAACCTCTCTTCTCTCTCTACCTTAATGCAATTCAAATTCAAATTCTCTTTTGATTTCTTAACTAGATTTTCTTCATTTCTCGTAATTTTACTGTTAAGAATTAAACCTGATTCAATAATTATTAAAATAACAAAGCAATTATGTATACACAACTATAAGTGTATATTTATACGAATAATGCAAGTAAACCAGATTAGTTTTGATTTTTTCACGCTTCACCCGGCGTATAAAAAATATAAATCAATTAATTATACACTATGCATATCATACTAGATTTATAAGAGCATATGTAGTGGGGTGACCTGATAGAAGGGGGACCACAGTGGGTCAGTGAGGCTGCAGTGGGATGACATGATAGCTGACCTGATCTTTTTAGTTTTGATTATTGTATTTTTCATTTAATTTTAATTGCACAAATTTAAATAATACAATTTAATTACTTCAAATTAAACTTCATTAATTTTAAAAATCCTAAAGATTACATTAAAAATAAAGACATAATTTAAAATTACTTAATTAAAAACTAAAAACATAAAATCCTAAAGATCTCCAACTTCTCTCATCCTAGCGATAATCTTCGTGCAACGCTGCTTGTGGAGGGCGAGGCTTTCTGGATTCATGTCGTCGGTCTTCATGAATAAAATTCGGTCGTCGTGCACCTTCTTCTTGAGTTCGTTCGACTTGGCGACCTCGGCCATCATTTGTTTGATGTTCTCGTCCGACCTGTCCATCCTCTCCACGTATTCGGGTGGAGGCCCAGAGCTTTGCGACGCCTTTCCTTTTCCCTTCGCCGCCTTGTTTCCAATCGGCCGGGAAGACGTTATCTCCTCGCCCGACGCCGAGGTAGTGAAGTCGCCCGTCTTCGACATCTTCGTCCTCTTGGAGGAATGGACGTCGCCCTCAAAGTACATGGACTTGAACCTCCAGTTGATCCGGAGCATCCTCCATGCATTCCAGTAGTTGAAGGGGCCGTTACTTAGGCTCTTGCTTGGAAGATGACTTGAGCCTTTTGTTGGAGCATGTTGACGGAATGGCCAGAAGGCCACTTCGTGCAAACCTCCACCCAAACATTCTCCCACAACTTCACATCCTGGGCCACTCGAGCGAAGTGTCCCTTTATTTGGCGGGGCTGGAAGGCGGCACCGAGGAGGGCATTAACGCGGTCGAGAATCCGGCCCCAGTAGGCCTCGCCTTTTTGATCGACACCCCGGATGGCGTCGTTCGTCTCCTCCCCCCAAACACGGACAATAAGGTCCGTCTCCTCGAGGGTGTATGTGTGTCGAGTGGCCCTTCCCTCCTCCGGCTCTCTCGCCGGCGCCTTCTCCTTGAAGGCCATAGCCTTCCACCGCCCTCATTTCTTAAGCTTCGACACACTGTGGGCGGCCGGTGGCTCCTCGTTATCGCTTGGGCGGGGTTCCTCCTCCAAGTTGATACCCGTCAAATTGGGATGATAATATCTCCGCCGGAGAAGTCGAGAACCCAATTTGAGTCGTACCAATTGAAATTGTATGGATCCATTTTTTTTTGGAGAGACATTGAAAGAGAAGATAGAAGAGTATGGAAGATAGATGAAGAAGAAGAAGATAGGCAAATTTATAGAAGAGAAAAAAGAAAAAAAAAATCAAACGGTCGAATAACCGTGAAGTTCAAACAAAAGCAAAGCAGCAACGGTCAATTCAAATCAAAATTCCAATTTTTTAAAAAAATTGGCGGCCAAAATACTATCGGGGCTGCCCTGTTCTATCGGGACCCCATCGAGTCGTCGTCGCTTGTAGTGGGCGACCCGATAGGCGGGGTGACTCGAGACCCCCTATCAAGTGCCCGCTGCGGATACTCTAAGATCTTCTACATAATAAAATGTACTCGCTCTGTCCCATTAAATATGACTCACTTCTTATTTTGGATCATTCTATTAAAGATGACTCATTTTCATAAAAGTCAATATTTAATTCTTGAAAAGTTATGAGTTCTGCCACTTTTATCTAATATACATATATATCTCTTTTAATTTTTGTGTCAAAAGACAATGAGTCATGTTTAATGGGACGGAGAGAGTATTTGTTCATAGAAAAAGTGATTGTCTCAAAAAAAAAAAAAAAGTGTTGAGTAGAATTAGTTAAATCAGACCAAGAACATTTGTCTGCTACGAGTAGTTTACATTAATAAAAATGCGATCATATCCAATTAAAACAGCTGGCTTGTAACGCTACGTTACATATTTAAGACGACAACGCCCCTGCATTTATGGAGCTAGCTTCGCACCAAATTATGATATTTTATGTCATTACGCATTTACGCGTATTAGTTGGTCTCCCATGGCCAATGATAGTAATATTTGGCAAAAAAAATTATAATAAAATAATCATCATAATTTATCATGCAAAAGGACATATATAAATAATATTAATATAGTATTTAAAATTAAAATTCACACAGGTTCTTCAATTTTTAATTTTATAATCGAATTCTTGAACTTTTATTTAGTTCAATTAGATCCCTAAATTTGCATTATATGCTTTGAGTAATGAATTTTCACCCTTATTATTTTATATGTAAATGGTTATATACAATTGACTGATGTATAACATAGTGTAAGATTTAATTGAGTACTTAGCTAAATCAATTAAGATACAGTTCTCACACTGTGAGAGTAGAAAAATTAGACCATCTGATTATGAGAAGTTGAATTAAGATTCGAATTTAAGTTCATATTTTAATAATATATTTATATATTTTTGGCATTTATAATTGTAAATTTATTATTGGATATGTGTTTAGATTTAAATGATACAATGAGACGAGCTTACATAAGTTTTTATATATAGTATCAATTTTTGACATAAAGTTTGAGAATCTGATGAGTCGATCAGTTCGCATATAAGTTTAACCACAAAATGTATTTCTTTAGCAATAGCATTCAGAGAAGATTTTGTCTCACACGAAAAACAGAGGATATTGCATAATTTAATACTCCATCTAAATTAAGTTTTCAAATATTTTTAGAAATCTCAATGCGTATCAATAATAAGTATTTTCTTATGGAAGACTATAGTGGAGTACATTAAATTACATTTATTGAATGGAGGACATTAAATTCGAATTGAAGACTATAGTATGGTATTAATGAATGGTCGATTGCTACCTGTGTTTTCAACAAATAATGTTGTATATTAATATTCTTAAAAGCTTTCTATATTTTCAACAATAGTATAGTTTCTGAATCTCCACACAAATTTGATGCCGTTAGTTGTGTTATTGTACAAAAGTATTAGTAATGATTCCTGAATCACCAAAGTTTATTTCAGAGAGTTTATTTTCTCAATCATACTAAGAAATTCTATATTTTGAACCAAAGTACAATGTGTCAAAATTGGAGAAATAAATATTGGTATCTTATAATTTTCATAATTTATTTAGACTCAGATCACAAACAAAGATGATCCTCGCCAAACATTTCAAACTTTAAATGCTATTTCGGCTGGTTAGGTCTCGAAGTATTGCTGCACAACTAAATATTACTTACTTTGGTGAACCTCAATAAATCAAATTTCTTACATGATTCTTATGCAGTTGGAGTGGACCATTTTTGTAATAAATACCCCTAACTACTGAAGCAAAACCTTACTGCAATTATCTTGCAGATTTCTTGTCCCTTTCACACTAGGACTTTTCTTCACTTATCATATAAAAATTTTGTAAGTTTGTTAGGATTCTTGAAGTACTCTTAGAGCAGGAAGTTCTTGAATTCTAAAGGGTCTAAACAATGAATCTTGAGTAAGAAAGAATCTGATTAATCCCCTAAAATGTACATAACAAAGCTCCAAACTTGATCACATCAATCCATGATTATATACAACATTTGATCACAATATTGAACCATTCTTTTCCTGATCCGATCCTACAAAACGAGAAAGCTAATCCGCGCTGCTCCTGAGTCTTCGTCTTGACCGGCTGTGGAGCTTGGGAGGCGGGGAAGGCGAGAACTCGAATGGCAACGAAGGGAGTTCCATTTCGCCTTTCAAAATCTTGACAATGTCGGCAATATCGGGCCTCAGCTCGGGCATTTTCTGCAGGCAAGCAAGGGCTAAACTTATGCACAAAGTGGCCTGTTCCTTGCTGTACTCATCTCTGAGCCTTTGATCAACAAGCTCTAGTGTGTTCCCAGAGTGAGCCAAGCTCCTGCACCAGCTGATGAGGTTGGCCTTCTCGAGCTTCATAGGCGAGGACAGCACGTGCAACGGCCTCCTCCCGGAGACTATCACAAGGATCAACACTCCCAAGCTGTAGATGTCAGCCTTCTCCATCAGATAGCCATAGCCGTTGTACTCTGGCGCCACATAGCACAACGTGCCCCTCATGCTCGTCGTGCTGCTCAACTCCCGGCTGAAAAGATCCTCACTCCCCATGGAACGCGGTCTCCACCCTTTTCTGAAGCTAAACTCCATGTTCTGATCATCTGCATTGTGATGATGGTCATCTCCATTCCTCAAGTTTCTCCTATTTTTGAACATGAAGCATTTCCCTAATCTCAAATGTACCACTTTGAACCTTCCCCTTCTCCACACTCGAAGCCTATTCGCCTTCTTAATCTCATCCATTTGCTCCTCTTTCCACCATTCATGCATCTTCCTATGCTTCCTACCGCGAGCCCTCCACCTCTTGGAATCCTCCTTCTCAACGCCACATTCGAATGCAGGTTCTTGAACAGGATTCTCATTCACTTCCTCGCACTTATCCAAGTGGCTAGCACGATCCAAGCTAGGTTTCTGTTCGACTGCCCCCTTCTCCTCGTCCCAATCAGTCGAATTCTCATGGCAGATCTGGCTGCCAATCCACTCCATAACATAGTCCTTACTAGAAAACTCACCACTCCCATCCTGCTTCCACCACCAATCCTTCCCCCATTGCTTAGCACCCACACTTTCTCGGCTGCCGTTATCTTCACCAGCGATGGCAGCATTCGAGTTCAACTCCTTACTATGATCCACACTACTCAACTCATCATCATAAGGCACAAATTTGTTCCACTCCACCCCACCATTTTCATTTGCTGAGAGCTCCTTCCCCTTCGAGTTCAAATCCCCACCCCCCTTATTCTCACTCCCACAATCAGGGCTAAAGTTGAAATTCAAAGCTAATCCCATCACATTGTGGTAAACCCTACAACTACTCTTGGAAGAGGCAGATGCTTGCAAAGCCAATGCAAAATCCACCTCATCATTCTCATGGCTCTCCACAGGAGTTCCTACATTAGGACTACTCTCATTCTCTCCACCTCCTCCCACACCAGCATTCAAGTTTCCAGAAAGTTCTTGGCTCTTCCACAGATCCTGACTGAACAAATCAACACCAATCGCACCCTCATCCTCAACCTTCAACCTAGACAACCCGAAATCGGACAGCTTAGCTCTAAACTCAGTGTCAAGCAACACATTGCTTGGCTTCACATCACCATGAATAACAGCAGGCTCACATTCATTATGCAAGAAAGCTAAAGCCTTTGCAACATCAAGAATTATACCAAACCTCCTACCCCAACTCAACCTCGTATCGCCACAGTTAATGTTGTCTGGTTCAGAAAATAATGATTCTTGCAAACTTCTGTTAGGCATGTATTCATACACCACCAGCCTCTTCTCTCCATCCACACAAAAACCCAAGAGAGAAACAACAAAAGGGCAGGACTTTAGCCCACCAAGAATCTTTAACTCATTCTGAAACTCGTGTTCACACTGAAACGAGGCTGAATCAAGAAGCTTCACAGCTACCAATTTCCCATCTCTCAAGATTCCTCTGAAAACAGTGCAAGAACCCCCTTTTCCTATGCAGTTGGAGCTGCTGAAGCTGTTGGTGGCATTCTTGAGCTCTTTGTAGCTGAATCTTTGGAGCTGCTTCAATGGCGAAGCTCCATCAAATGGGCTGGTTCTTGACCTGTGAACTAAAGTGTACCATAAATAGTAAACAAAATACAGAATTGCAGACAGAATTATAAGGGAAGCAGAGATTGTGATTGCAAGAAGAATTATGCTGGTTTTAGGCCTTGGATTTGGTGGGAATGGCTGCCTTGAAGCCATTCTTTTCTTTCGTCTTGTTTGTTGCGAATGTTGAGAAAAATATATAAATTTGAACAAGTGTGTTTGAAGTGCTGGAGTTTGATAACCATAGAAATATATATATTATTATACAGTTTGATGAAATTATGTGAAAATTTGTCTTAAGTGGGATGATAACAAATTTTGGGTGTATGAATATATGGTTTAATTTTGATGGTTGAATAGAAATTTTGGAGATGGGAATTGAAGAAAAAGGAAATTGAAAAAGGGGCCCATATATTGAAACTTTTGACTAAACAGAATTGCATTTGCAGGTTTGAAGGAAGAATTTTGAGGTATTGGGGTTACAGTGATCATGATTGTTAGTATTTCATTTGTTTTCTTTTATCTATTCAAACGCTTTCTTCATTGAGAAGAAATTTCGTGATCATAATTCATTAATATACACACTGTTATAGATTATTGTTTGATTGCTTATAAACCCATGCACGTTGTTATGTGTTGTACAAGAATCACGGATGTGGCTAATTTTTTTGCCATTCCTTTGCCGTAAAAAATTATTCAATTATTTCGAATTCAAGACCTTTGACCTTAGCTATTAAGGTCTTATCACTTGGTCAACACACACATAAAATTATTCAATCATTATTAATTTGCTATTATGTACTCCCTCCGTCCCAAACGAAATGTCCTATTTATTTTCGGCACGGAGATTAAGAAATGTGTATAAACTAGATAAAGTGGGTTGATGTAAATTATTTAAATATTAAGTATAGAGAGAGAGTGTATTGCCAAAAAAGAAAACATGACATTTCGTTTGGGACAGCCCAAAAAGAAAAATAGAACATTTTTGGGACGGAGGGAGTACATAGGTCTACAACGATGATACAAGAAATAAAATACTGCATAAAATTAAATAAAGATTTAGTAACATATTAAAGAGGTGTTATATCCACAATAGTTTTTGTTATGTGGGACTTGATCCAACTCGAAGCTTGAGGCAATCTGGCCTTATTATAGGAGTGAGATTCAGTGTACCACACTTTATATCCCACTTTGTGTCCCACTTTCAATTTTATGTGTTTTGTTATATTTTTTTTCTTCACTCTCAACTTTATATGCTTTAGTTTAATTTTGTGATTATTAACTAGGGTTTATTCCATCAATCTAGGGTATATAATTATTTTTTATTATTTAATTTCACTTTTATTAGCTAATAATAGGTTGATAAATTCAAAATCACGGTATATACTTTTTAAAAATTTTAATTTTTTGAAATAAAAATTAAATATAATTCATAGTATTATAATAAATTTTATTTTTATAAAAAATATTTTTAAAATAATAGATATAAGCATGGGACACAGTGGTACACATAAAATTGTGGGACACTGAATCCCTTCTCCTTATGGAGTTATTATAATGTTCTAGATTTAGTGTTACTAGTAAATAATTAAAGCTGGCTTGTATTACATTTTTGGCTGGCTATAAATACCGTAATTTTAGTTCTTATCATTTTTTTTGGGTGAAAATTACGTAAATATCTATTATATAATTAAATATGTAATCCGCATATCAATGAGATCTTTACACCACACAAAGATAGTAAAACTATTCATACGCAGGCCGGACCACTACTCGTACAAAAATAAAAAAAATTATTCACACGTAGGCGGAACCACTACCCAAACAAATGAACCTTTACACTATACAAAGGTGCGAAAACTACCCGCACATAGACTGGATCACTACCCACACAAAAATTGAAAAAACTATTCGCACGCATGAGGGACCACTACCCACAATAAAAAAATTACTCGCACACAGACAGAATCACTACCCACATAAAGGGACCTTTACACCACACAAATATAAGAAAATTATCCGCACGCATGCCGGACCAGTTCCCACACAAAAATGAAAAAATTACTCGCACGCATGCGAAACCACTACCCAGTCTACCTACACAAAGATGAAAAAATTAACTACACGCAGGCGAATGAGACCACTACCCACAGGGACGGAGCCAGGAATTAAGTTCGGGGGGGTTGAAATTGTAAGGGGGTTCGGGGGCAGTAGCCCCCGATAAATTTTTTTTGGGCATTCTGTATATTTAAGGTATTTTTTTTATTAAAATACGAGCATAATACTAATAATAACGAATAATATTTTCATAGATTATATAGTTTCAATATATCACAAAACGTTTTTTGGACATTCCGTATATTTAAGATATTTTTTTATTAAAAGGCAAGCATAATAATAATAATAACAAACAACATGTTCATAGATTATATATTTTCTATATATTACAAATTAGTTTCAATACATTATAATTTTTTTAGCATTTCATACATATTAGGCATTTTTTTATTAAAAGACAAGTATAATAGTAATAATAACAAACAATATTTCATAGATTATATAGTTTTAAATAACAGAATTATCCTTAAAGTAAGTATATATGAGAGAATATAATAATCAAATACTCTTTTATAAAACAAAATTATTTTATTATAGGTATAAACATAAATCTATATATATATATATATATATTAAAAGCCTCAAAATTTGGGAGGGGACTCTAGCCCCCCGGCTCCGTCCCTGACTACCCACATAAAAGTGGGAAAACTACCTACATATAGGCGGATTGAATCTAAAACTTTTACAAAGAAGAGTCATTGAGTACCTCAACTTTATCGAGTTAGGCCTGACAATTTTTATCATTTTTTATTTTGTCATTGTTTGCCCTTTTGAGGGACCATACAACATTGTTTTATTTTGGTGCCGAGGAGTTATTATCAATATAATATTGTTTAAATATGTTATAGTATTTGTATTATTTAAAGTTTATGTACACAAATATTATACACAGTGGTAATTGCAAAATCCTCTAACGCGATTTTTGTCATGTAATACAACAAAATTTGGCTAAAATACATTTTACTCACTCACTTTAAAATTTTCATTTTTATCACAAATTTTCATATTTATTTAATTTTCTCATTTTTTTTTATTTTTGTTAACCGTAAAATTGACGTGATAGTGATATAAATTTAATTTTACACGTAATACTAACGTAAATTTAATTAACCCCTAAAATCATAAATAATTTTAAATCCCTAAATCACACCTAAATCCCTAAATTATTACACCTAAAGCTTCTATCTTCTCTCCATGCTACTCGCCGAAAGTCATTGACTTCTCTCCACGTTCGCCGACGACGGCAGCATCCTCCTAGTCATGTTCTTCCTCTCTGCGTCTTCATCCTCTAAATTGTGTTCTTCCTCCAAGACATTGTGTTCGTCTTCTCGCTTGGACGAATTAGAAGGAGAAGAAAGAAATTAAAGAGAAGAATGCTGCATAATGCAAGGATGAAGAGGAAGAATGAGAACAACGTTTACCCGCTTGCGAAATGCTAGGATGAAGGAGAAGAACTTTCTCTGATTGTAGACGTGAGAATGAAGAATTGTAAATTAGGTTTTGATTTTTCAGTTATAGGGATTTAATTACAAATGATTACAAAATGACGTAGTTTCATACAATAATCAAACACTGCATTTAAGTCACTAGATGACAACAAATATGATGAATGCTGACAAGCCACATCAGCGCCACGTGGATTTTCGAATTAAGGGAAAATGAAAAAAAAAAAAAAGAGGAAAATTTGAACAAATGTAAAAATTTATGATAAAAATTAAAAATTTTAATATTCATGAACAAAACATATTTTGACCAAATTTATGATAATACATGCATTTAATCCAATAGTTAATAATTTATTTATTTTTTTAGAAAAATTACTTACACGCAAATAAGGATTGAATCCAAAATCTATCGTAAAAGAAATTAATGCATCAATTATGCCACTTGATCTATACCTCATTCGCAGTTAATGAAATCTTTCAACATTATTTCTCTTTTACTTTGTTTCGCCGGTGTGTAATATAGAGTTTGTTTAGGTCTCCTAAATATAATATGTTTACAAAACGATTTCTCCGAGATTCGGTCAACGTGTATATTAACTTCGGTAAATTCCCATGATTATAAATGGGAGTTGAGTTCTCGATTATTGAACTAGATTAATATTAATGGAAGTGGAAACTATATTTTTATTGGATCAATGCAAAAGAACTTTTTTGAATTGTTTCTTGGAGGAAACTTGATTGAGCATCTTTTGGTTTGTCTCGTAATTATTGATATGTTCATGAAAAGCAGCCAAAAAGAAAAATAGTAGGAAATAAAGTTGTGATTCATCATTCCACTGCATAGACGGAAGAATAAAGAAGAATCAATCATTGAGAGGAACGTAAAGTTTTGAAGGTAGGGTCTGTATATATGGACAATTCCAGCCCAAAAAAATTAATAAGATTTTTTTTTAATATAATGAAGAAAAGTTTGATCATTTTCCATTTCTTTTTCTTTATTCCATCTTTTCCCCCCTTCTTGTCGTTTCTTAAAATGTTCGATTTCCGTTTATCACAAAAGGATGTTTCACCAAATGTATATATGTTTTTATTTGGAGATACTATCATGATATAACAACGTCATGTACATATATACTTCATAAAAACACAATAGCAAGTTTCAATTTTGTAATCATTATAGGCTAGGTTAATTTTTATAATACATAAAAATATTAGAAAAAATAAATAAATTAAGACTTACAATGAGCTGAAATCCGATGCGGGCCCTGAATAAATCCGCCAATACATTTGTGGATAGATGAATTTATTTGTGAGTGCAATTTTCTTTTTCTAATGAACTATGAAAGGAAGAAGTTTAAAATTCCATGGCCGCCTTTTGTTACTGTCATTACACACATGTATATAGCCATGCTCCCTTAATTAACCGATATAACACCACCCATTTTTTTTAAAAAAAAGTACAAAAATCTAAATATGCATCAAATTCAAATATATTATTTAGGGTAAAATGTATGTAACATGCATCTTATATGGACAACGAAATGTAGCTCAGTTGATAGGACATTTATCATCCAATCATTATATTGGGAGTTCAAGTCATCATAGAGAAGAAATTATGAAATTATGACCAATTACTGATCCTTATTTTTAAAATTAGAAAAACAAAAAAGTAGCATATAACCATAAACTACATCTCCCAAATTATCTTTATAATATCTATGCTCTCAGCCATAGAGAATGCATGCATTGATTAGTCAATTTC
The DNA here is from genome assembly GCF_028751815.1 of Salvia miltiorrhiza. Classification (NCBI taxonomy): domain Eukaryota; kingdom Viridiplantae; phylum Streptophyta; class Magnoliopsida; order Lamiales; family Lamiaceae; genus Salvia; species Salvia miltiorrhiza. Next base: position 65,163,887 of record NC_080387.1, read on the forward strand.
CTTTCCCTTGATAGAGAAGGATAAAATGTTTACAAAGAGCATAGTGCCTTTTTGTTTATTAATTTGGAAACAAATGAACATGGGATGGTAGATGGAGGTAGGTCCATTCACCATTTGCAAGGAAAAGAAAAAAAGGGGAAATTTGAGCATGGGGTTGTAAGATTCCATGAGTTTCTTGCTTTTCTTTTGTCACTTTTTTATCTCTTTTTCATGATAAATCACTTTCTGTAAAATATTTTCACTTGTATGCGGTTAATTTAACCTAGCTAGCTTAGTACATTTCCAACTTTTCTTTTTTTGTCTTGTGCAATACAGCTAAGATTTTGGCTTAGAATTTGGACATTGTTTGGAGTTTCGTGTTTAACAGTTGAGGGAGTAACAAAATTTGGTAATAAAAATATCTTTCAAATGCATGCTTTTATATATACTAAAAAACGATGGTTTAATCAATGCGCAACCAATGTAATTGTTATGAATTTCCACGACATAAAAAAAATCATGCATGCAATCTTTAAAAAAAGTATAACAAGATTATTTTTTGGTTTGCAATTCGACTATTTTTATAATTTCTGATATACGACATCGATAGAAACTACATAAAGTTAAAGTTATTATCGAAAAAGTACACATAAACTAGTTGTCCGGTCACCTTAAACAATATTGTTGCAACTTCTTCACATAATGTCAATTTTAATTTCAAAATATTGTTAACTACACATACAAATTTTAAGCGTTATGCTTTCACTGTCAAGATGTAAAAATCATATTTTAAACTAGCAAATGAGTAGAAATGTTGTTATTAAGCAATAACCCCCAAAAAATGGCAATGAATAAAATATTGTATGATGATTGTTCCTTAGCGACCGTGGGCCAAATTCGATCTTAAAGTTGGGCCAAATTTGCTTGTATTCATCACAATTTATTGTAAACCCGAATCACAGTTTTTTTTTTAATGCTAGGCTTAAATTTTGCAAAATAAGGCCCAATTTTCCAAACCCAAATCCAATTTCCTGCATCACACATTAAAGAATACATCAAGCTCTCTACAGTGAATCTACATCTGCTCCTGCAAAACAGAAAGGAAGAAGAAGAAAAATGGGGATATTGGCGTGCGTAGGAGTCATACTACCATTCCCATTTTACTACTATCTTTGGAACTACCCGCAATCATGGGTTAATCTGTGTGGGAGGGGCCGTGACCCCTGCAAAGCCATGGCCTTGGTGTCGCATTTCATCAAGATCCTTCAGTTCGTGTCGCTCTTCTCCGTCTCCGATCTTCACTGGCCGCCGCCTTTCTACTTCTGGCCGCTCTTCTTATTCGGACAGTTTCTTAACATCAGGTTCGCGACCAACTGCTCTTTGCACGCCATGTGTTTGCTGTTTGGTTTCATACTGTGTTTCGAGAATTTGATTGTGTTTATAAAAATTTTAGACGATTCCTATTTCTTTCTGTAGTGAAAAGTTTTAAACTTTTGTAGTTTCATCTCTTTGCTGTTGGTTTTCTAATAAATACATCATTAATTAAATAATTAGCTAGAATTTCCTATAGGTTAACAAACAAGCTTGATCATAGTTTCTAAGATTGATTTTTAGAGCATATATTAATGTTGAGCTCGATTAGTGTTTGTCCAGCTTAATTTGATCGATAGTCCAACGACTCAAATACTGTTGTTAAGGCTTGGTGCCGATTCAGATCAGTTTTAAAGTAGTGTTGTGTTGTGTTTGAACTAGAGATTGGGCATTCTAACTTGGGACTTATTTTGTGGGCAAGTTGGCAATGCATGAGTTTCTTGAATCATTGTTGCTTTTGTTTAAGGTTTGAGCAGTGTTATGTGTTCACACAGTTTGGTTTCATTTCCATAGACTTACTTTCACTTAGGATTTTAGTATGGATTCCATTGCCAATTACCATGTCTTTTTAGCATAACTGAGGTGGTCATTTCATTTCAGTTTGATTTAGATGTCCATGTGTTGGGATACCAGGCAATTGCTTTTTAAAAGAAACACTGTAAATGTGTTGAAGAAGAGATGTTTTAAATCTTTTGAGTTGTTTTCTTTAAAATTGAATTTCATCCTTGTTCCTGCTGTGGAGAAAATGTGTTGATTTAGCATGGATGTATTGGGAAATGCAGGGTGTACCAGCTGTTGGGAGAGGCGGGAACTTACTATGGCGTGCGTTTTGGGAAGAAGATTGGATGGGTGAGTGAGTTTCCGTTTGGAGTGATTAGAGATCCTCAGTATGTGGGAAGCATGATGAGCCTTGTGGCGTGTCTTCCTTGGCTTCCCTACCTATATGTCGCCCTCTGGCTTCTGGGCTACGCCTTCATGATCAAGGTTGAGTCCAAGGAAGACCCTTCCACTCGTGCAACCCCTCTCTCTTCACCTTAGTTTCATCTTATATTTCTCAACATCATTGCTGCATTCCATTCTATTCCTCATACTCACTACTCACCTTGCAATTCCATTCCCTGCATTCTCTCTCTTTTTTTTTAATTTTTACAGAGTTCAACGGCACCGAATTCCACTTTCTTATATAAAGCGAGTGTATATTATGGTGAGACCCTCTAAAAGTAATAAACTGATATATTATTGGAAAAGTAGAAAAAAAAAAAAAAAAAAAGTAGGTGAATTCTCAAAGTTAATGTGACAATTTGAAAGTTGAAATTAAGGTTCATTGTTAGAGGCACTCTTATCATCTCCCTATGCGCCTGTATTTTACTAGTGCACAAGTTATTAAATTGATGAGTTATATTGAATATATAAATACATAAATATTCTATTAAACTCATTATGTAATTTGTTGCCCCAAAAAATAAACTTTAATAATATCATTTACAAGAAAACAATTTAAGAAAGCGATGAACGATTAGGCTGCGTTTACTTTGATGGATAAATCTATTTATGGAAAATGATGGATAACAAAAATTTATGCTTTTAAATGTCTCATTTCTTTTTAAACATTTGGCACAAAAGCATTTTTCCTTCTTTATTTTTACTTCAAGGATGAATAATATTAACCCTCCATTTTTGAAGGGATAATATTATCCATCTTTAAAGTGAAAATAAGGAAGGACAAATGGTGAATTTCTCTTCTATGTAAAATGTAAGAAAAGAAAGGAGACATTTAAAGGCGTGAATTTTTATTATCTATCCTTTTCCATTGATAAATTTATCCATCAAAGTAAACACAACCTTAAAATTTAAATTCACACGAACCAAAGAGGCTACTTGCAACTTCCAAGGGTCCCTTGCCATTGTTAATTCGTTGTTAGGATTCCCTATTCCTAACCATTTTAAATATTGTATTATATTTTATATTGCGTATAGCGTTATACGAGTATTAAACATGATACGAACATAAGTAGGTAGGTTATAAGTGAACCTCATTTGATATAGTTTCATATTATAATATTCAAATTTTTATTTGCGATCATTTTTAAACGCTAACATTTATATCTAGATTCATTAGGGTCACAATGAATTATTAAGATCTAAATATAACCAAAGAAGCTACTTGCTATCTACCCTTGGTCCTTTTCCATATTAAGATTTGTTGTTAGGATTCCCTATTCTCAACATTATGATTACTTTTATGTAATTACGAAAAAATATAATCCTTCCGTACCGTACATATATATATGTTAAACATGATATAAATAGGTAGGTTATGAGTGAACCTCATTTGGTAGGTTCATATTATAATATTCAGATTCTTTTTTTTTTTTGGTTTTTGTGCGATCATTTGTAGACGTGGACATCTATGTCGAGATTCATTAGGGTGAGTTTTCGACAAATTTTGTAGTACGTAATTTGTATTAAAAGTCGCGGAATATGAATGCCATACTTATATACTAATAACTAACTTTGTCGGGAGTGGAGCAGTGCCATACATTTTTATTATGGTGATACCAAGATGTCGACAACCCTTGCAATAAAGTGCCAAGAACTTTTCATATTCCAACAAATAAGATTTTTGGTCCGGAAAAAAAATACTAACTAAAGGAAAAGGAAATTAAATTATCATCTTCTCAATATTTATAAGTGAAGTAAGAGGCAATTTTTCTTGCACATTTGCAAGTGTCATGAGCTTGTTCAAATTTATAACTAAAATTAAACCATTAACTTTTTATAACATAAATTGTTAGCAGATGGTTATGTACCTATAATAAATAAAAGAGGTAAAAGTCGAAAAATACACATAAGTTTTCAATTTTTTAATTTATATCATGAAATTTTAGTGACTAATAAATATATTGATTTATAATTTGTTTGCAATTATCTACAAATTACAAATTCGTTCAAATCAAATTTGATGTGGTCATCGGAAATGACAGTGTAGCAACCGAAATTGTCAAATCACACACACAAACACACTCCATGAATAGAGAGGACTAGATTTTGGATTTTTGGGACTGTTCATCGAGTGAGAAAGAGAGGGAAAGACGATGGTGGTTTCAGGCGAGGTGAGGTTGGTGGCATGAGTGAGGGATAGATGAAGAAGATGGCGGAAAAAGATGTGTTAATTTTTAATTATTAATTAAATATAATATATTTTTTAATTGTTAATTGTTAATAGTTAATGTAATGACACGTCAGTTTCGATTTTTTCACGTAAGTGACACATCAGCTTTGATTTTGTCGGAGATTCTCGTCGTGGGATAATTGTGAACAAATTGTAAATTGATGTATTTATTGGTGAAATTAAAAGGTAATGATATAAATCAAAAAATTGAAAAAACTCTATGTATTTTTTAACTATTACCCTTAAATAAAAATATATAATGATTAGTTCAATATATGTCAATTTGTTAGTTTTTATAGTTTGTTAGCTAACAAGCTAAGAATTATTATGATTTTGACTCGGTTGTGTGTTAATTCCCACGAAGTTTAGCTGAGTATGCAACTGTTTATGAACAGTATGCAACTGTAGATGAACAGTATGAACTGTAGATGAACAGTACCCGGAGCGTAACTTCCAGCAGCTCCATTTTTCACCGGTGACGCTGCTGTCTTCGGCCATCGTCCAAGGCGGAGCTCATCGCCGACATCGATATGAATAAGTAAAGCTTGGTTCCACCACCGTGAACATGGAATTTCAGGCCATGTAGAGAGAGAGAAGAGTCCTTTTTCTGCGAGCTTCCACAGCCACGATCGGCGATCTTCATCCTCGCCGCTAGCTTCCACAGCCAAGATCGGGCGATCTTCCACAGCCGCGATCTTCCACAGCCAAGATCGGGCGATCTTCCACAGCCGTTGACCGATAACTTCCACAGCCAAGATCGGCGATCTTCATCCTCGCCGCGAGCTTCATTTACTTACAACAGCCGCCATTAGCTTGTAAAAGCTGAGCGCTGCTGCACCATCTCGGCTGGTCTGGTGCGACTGGGTCCGCAGCGGCGGACCAGGAGATCGAGAGCTGCGGACCAGGCGAGAGCTGAGCGTTGCCGTCCTACGCTCCGCTGCTCCTAGCGCCGGGTCTGGACGCCTCCAGCCGTGGACTCGCCGACCGAAGCACCGGATACCGCAGCGGCGGAAATCAGCTCAGCGCCGTCTGGAAGTCCACCGCAGCCTTTGAACGTCTACAGCAGCCTCCGTCAACTTCATCTACGAGAAAACTTCCTCCGAAACGGATGATGCGGTTCTCGTCCTCTATCTCCGATCGAAATTCCTTGTAAGCTTCTTTATCACCTCTTTGTTGTTAATCTCTAGTAGAGAGGTGAGTTCTGTTCGAATTTCTTCTTCTTTTCTTCGTTGGTTGTTTTGCTCGAATCTGATCGATCTTGTTCTCTTATCGGATATTTCGAACTTTTGCTGTTTTCATTTTCGTGTTTGAAATATTCTGTGGCCCAAGAAGGAATTTTTGGATGACATGAGCAACCCGCCTGCTTTCATGACTTCCGATTTTCCTCCCATCTCCAACAACTTTGTAAGACCTATGCCTACTTCCTCCGGTAAGAACCACACTCGGCCTTCGGATGTTCCCTTGAGTTCCAATCTCAAACCCGATTCTGAGAACGGCAAGAGTCATTCCGAGACTCTTGTCAAATCGACGCTGCATGGAATATCTAGCCCTAGCACTGAGGCGAAAAGGAACAAACTCTCTTTTGCGCGAACGGTCCAGCGATCAGTTCCCAAACCAGCAGATGTTTTCGCCCAGGACTACAACGCTTTTCACCCCGTAAACATTGGCAACAAATCTATTCTTCGGATTCCAGAATCCCTGTATCAAAGTAAACTCAAGGAATTTGAGTTCGCTGTTCACGCCAGGCTTTTGCTGAATAAGGGAGACGCCCCCAGATTTGCTTCTGACATTAAGTAAGAACTCATGGCTTTATGGAAAACCTCGGATGCGATCCGTGTGGTGCCACTTGGAAAAGGTTTCTTTTCAATAATTTTCGCGAATGAATATGAGCTTGGTACGGCAAAATCTAGGGCTACTTGGAAATTGAGCAAAGGTATTATTCGAATCAGGGAATGGGTTCCGGATTTTGACCCATACAAAGAATCATCTGCTCTCTCCCAAGTCTGGCTGAGAATCTATTATCTTCCTCACGAATACTGGCATCCGGAAGTGATAATCGGCATCGCCAGATATGTCGGTCTTCCTATTAAACTTGATGGTTTTGCGTTTTCTGGGCAAGTGGGTCACTTTGCTCGTGTTCTTGTCGACATGGATGTCTCTAAACCTATTCCCGAAACTCTCACAGTGGATAAGGGAACGCGCTCGTTCGAGGTTGAATTCGTATATGAAAATTTGCCGCATTTTTGTGGCTTTTGCAATCTTGCAGGTCATAACATTGCTCAATGCCGCCGCAAGAAACAGCAGGACAACAACACGGACATCACGAAGCCTACAAGCTCGGATCAACCTCCTCTCAAAACCATTCACAACAAAACTATGGGGAAAGAATGGCAGAAAAATAAAGAGATTCCGATCGGTAATTCTTTCGAAGCTTTACCTCTAGAGCCTTCCGGAGATGAGGACGTCAACCAGGAGCCTCTTATTGAGAAGGAGAGGACTTCCAATATCAGCGCTTCGGAACATATTAATCACACTCCCCCTGAGGAGTTTCGTCAGACAGATGGGGCACAGAATTTGCCCCAGCGTAAAGAAGGATTGTCCGGACCTGATTTGCTTGCAGCTGCGTGCAGACCCGTTCATGATTCGAACACCGTACCACTGATAATACCCGAAGATGAAAGTAATAACAAGAGCACTGACACGGGTACTTTTGCTGATAAGGAGGTGGCCTTAGGAAACATGATGAAAGTGCAGATTTTTGAAACAACATTAACTCAAAATCAAAAGGCTGATAGTGCTAGTGAAAGGCAAGAACAAGAGACAAACTGTCGAACAGTTGGTGCCATTAGTCGTACTACAAACGAGATGATTGAAGATGTACCAATCAAACGGGGGCGAGGTAGGCCGCCTAAGCAAACTGTCGAACAGTTGGTGCGCACGGCAACTCCGACTATGAAAGATCGTCTACGACACAATCAGGCAGCTAATATTGGGGATCAGGTTGGACAACTTCAGGGGACCACGACGGAGTTTAACTCTTTGGTTAAGGAAGCGGTGGATAAAGGCGTTCAAATTTCAGAGTTCCTCATCTCTCAAACTTCTTCTGCTGCTGGTAAAAGTATGGACACAGCTTCTTCACGGAAATGGGGTGATATGGTGGATGATGATTATGATCCTCAAGAGGAGGACGATAATATCCACCTTTCTCAATGAACATTCTCTCTTGGAATATTCGTGGTATGACGGATACGGCACGTAACTTGCTTCACAATTACTGTCATGTTCATCATCCTATTATTCTAGGCATTATTGAGCCTAAGACTAACTTTCTTCATATTCCGACCTCATTCTGGAACTCTATCAATTTGACTCCTTTCCATCAAAATGATCACGCCCCTCATGCTTCCAACATCTGGATTCTCATCGCCAACGGGGTTACCTGCTCGTTGATTATGTCCACGGAGCAGATGGTTATTTTTGACATCTTGTTTTCTAGCTATTCTTTCAGAGTGGCTATTGTTCACGGAAGTTGTAATTATATCAATCGCAGGATTCTTTGGGATGATATCTCTTCTTGTATGGTCCCTCGAATGGTGATTCTTGGGGACTTTAATGCTGTGCTTGGAGCTCATGAGCGGCGTGGACGCAGGTTTCCCAGCCGTGCTTCCTGTAGAGATTTTCAAGCTTTCATCGATCGCCATACTCTCATTCAAGCTCCCACCTCTGGGCCTTTTTTTTACTTGGACGGACAGGCGTAAATTTCCTATGACTACTGAGTCTGTCCTGGACCGCACTCTTTTCTCAGAGGATTTTGCTACGCAATGGCATTCTACTGAGAGCCGGGTGTTGCCTCGTCTTGGCTCTGACCATGCTCCTATTTTGTTTAAATGTTCCACTCCTCCTAATACCTATGGCGCCCGTCCTTTTCGTTTCCTGAACATGTGGAGTTCTCACTCTGATTTTATTCCAATGGTTCAGCGTTCTTGGACTCCTGTTGTTGACACGAACTGCCCCATGGTGCGTATGATGCACAAGTTGAAACGTTTGAGGAAAGAGCTCAAAATGTGGAATAAATCCACTTTTGGGAACTTCAACACTTCGCTTGAGGAACTCTATAATAAGCTCTCTTCTCTTCAGGCACATATCGATAATGTTGGCTATTCTGAGACGCTCTTTGATCAAGAAGTTGAGCTTGAAGCCTCTATCTCGGTCATGCTCTCTCGGCAAGAGAACCTACTTCGCCAGAAAAGTAGAATTCGATGGCTCCAGGATGGCGATCGAAATACAAAGTTTTATCATAACATGTTGAGAATGAAGCGCGCTAGCCATACTATCAAGCATCTTGAGATTAACGACGTCCTGGTTGAAGATCATAACACTTTGGCGTCTCATGTGGAAAACTTTTATAAATCTCTTTTTGCGGCGGATATCAATCCTGGGGCCGATCTTTCGTGGATTGCTAATTATATCCCCAGTAGCCTCACTTTGGAACATAAATCGGCTTTGGTTACTTGTCCGACTGCGACGGAGATCAAAGCGGTGGTCTTTGCTATGGACAAAGATAGCGCTCCCGGCCCGGATGGCTTTGGAGGTACTTTCTATCGTTCCGCTTGGGAAATTATTGAGCATGATTTCACTTCCGCCATCAGAAGATTCTTCACTCATCATTATCTCCCTTCGGGTCTCAATTCCAATACTCTTAGCCTTCTTCCCAAGAAAGTTAATGCCAAGGTTATCTCTGACTATCGGCCCATCGTTCTTGGCAATTTCTTTTTCAAAGTTATTTCCAAGATTCTGGCGATCCGACTGAATGCTGCTGCTGCCACCATCGTCTCCAACAACCAATTTGGCTTTATTTTGGGACGTTCTATTCATGAGTGCATCACTCTTGCCTCAGAAGGGGCGAACTGCATGGAGAGATCTTTACACGGCAAAAACATGGCTCTTAAAGTCGACATTCATAAGGCCTTTGATACGCTTAGATGGGATTTTCTTCTGTTCGTGCTTCAACAGTTTGGCTTCTCCAATATTTTCTGCTCTTGGATCAAAACTATTCTCAGCTCGGCTCGCATCTCTATTCGGTTCAATGGTGCTCTCTATGGCTATTTCGAATGCGGTCGGGGAGTAAGACAAGGAGATCCTTTGTCTCCCATTCTTTTTGCCTTGGCGGAAGATGTTCTTAGCCGTATTTTTCTGGATGCTGGTAATCGGGGTTTAATTGCCGGCATGCGTTTCTCGAGATCTTTGAGTTTCCCTTCTCATCTGCTTTACGCTGACGATGTGCTCCTGTTCTGTCAGGCCTCCAAGCGTAATTGCATTATGATTGACTCGATTATTCAGCTCTATGCCACGGTCTCTGGTCAATATTGTAACAAGAATAAGTCTTCTCTTTACTTCGGGAAAGGGGTGTCGCCCGGGCGACGTTCTACGCTCCAACGGATTTTGGACTTCAACATTGGCTCCATGCCTTTCACATACTTGGGAGTGCCTATTTTCTCGGGTCGACCTTCTTGCGCTAAACTTCGACCTATCTTTGATCGGATTCTTGCACATTTCCCTAGGTGGCAAGGTAGTCAACTCTCTATGGCGGGCAGGCTCTGCTTAGTTTCTTCTGTTATCAACAGTGTTGCGGTACATAGTATGCTGGTTTATAAATGGCCGGTGAAACTTCTGCATGATCTTGACAGAGCTTGTAGATCGTTCATCTGGACTGGGAGTACTATGAAGAAACCTTCTTTTTCTGTGAGTTGGATCAGAGCTCGTGCTCTGAAGGAACATGGCGGCATTGGAGTCAAATCTTTCTCTGACATCAATAATAGTTTCATGTTTCGGCTAGGTTGGTATATTCTGAACATGAACAGCTTCGGCTATCGGCTGCTTCGTCAGAAATATCTCACTCAGACCATGGATTGGGCTTCCCAATGGGCGAGTTCGTCGATTTGGACTGGTGTTAGAAGGACGATTCGGGAGATTGTTTCGGATACCTTCTGCACGATTGGCAATGGAGATACGATTTATTTTTGGAGAGATAATTGGCTCGGGTATCGGCTGATCGACAAACTTCATATTCCGGAGTTCATGACACCCTATTTCTCTCAGAAGATTTCAGACTTCTTCTTTAATAATAAGTGGCACCTCACTTATAGTTTTATACAGTCTTTCCCGCGCATTGCTCTCGACATCATATCTACCCCCATTCCTGGATTGACGGACGACAGATCCTGGATACACTCGGGTTTCGGGAACATTACTGCTGCTTCGGCCTTTGCTCACATTCGACCTCAGTTCCCTAAGGTCGACTGGGGATCCTGGATTTGGGCCCCTTTTATCCCTGCTCGACGATCTCTCTTTGTCTGGCGCACTATTGTTGGCAAGCTCCCTACCTTTGATATGAATCGCCTCCTTGGTTTTCAGGGGCCTAACCGCTGCCCTTTATGCTCGGCAGCAGAAGAGACGATGGATCACGTTCTGTTGAACTGCTCCTTCTCGGCTTCTATTTGGGCGGATGTCTTTCGTTGGTTTTTGATTGAGCAAACTTTACCGTTGGACGTGGGCAGCATGATTCGCTTCTCTATCCACCAGAATAACAGCAAACAAGTTGGCAATTTGTGGAAAGTTGGGGTGGTCTCTCTCCTCTGGAGTCTCTGGTCTCACCGCAACAACGTCATACACAGCAATTTAGCACCTTCGCGCCACCTCATTCTCAAGCAGGTCCGGGTTTTTCTTTGTGAAGCTGCCAACAATTTCGTCCTTGGCACTATGGCCAACTCGGTTACTGATCTACTCATTCTTAAGAATCTTTCCATCGCTGGACAACCCAGGAAGCCTTTCTCCTTTATTTACGTTGCTTGGCACCTTCCCCCGCCGTCTTGGATTAAAGTTAATACTGATGGCTCGGTCCGTGAAGGGAGGATTCATGCGGGGGGCGTCTTTAGGAATGCCTTCAACGACGTTCTTGGTTGTTATCATTTTTCAGGCGGCCATGGGGTTGCGTTCGAAGCAGAGCTTTTAGCTATTATTATTGCGATTGAATCTGCACATCGCGCCAAATGGGAGAGAGTTTGGTTTGAGTTGGATTCTTCTTACGTGGTTCAGCTTCTTCAGTCGCTATCTGAGACGGTTCCTTGGAGATTCAAGCCTCGGTGGCAGCTTGCTCTCTCCAAACTCCATTCTTTCACGTGGCGCATTTCTCACATTTTTCGTGAGGGCAACAGATCGGCGGATTTTTTAGCTTCTCAAGCTTCGGAGGAGGGTTTTTGGCCTCATGCCATTGCTGGTTTAAATGATTTTGTCAAGGAGGATGTTTCTATTCCCTATTTTTCTCGTTTCGCTTGATTTTTTGGTTTTTTTTATCTTCGTTCTGGATCGGTTGTGAGCCGGGAGGCCTAAGGGTAATGGTTCGGCCGGAATCCTTGAGACCTCCTAACTCAGCTCTGTCAACCTTGGTCCTTGACGAGTGCTCTTTTTCCTCAGCTATTATGAGGTTTTAACGAGGCTCGGCCCTTAGTCTGCAGCTTTGTGCTTTCAAGGGTTTTTGGTTCTCCATTGTTGTTTCTTTTCTTTTTAATAAAATCTTATTTCAGCAGCAGACTCGGTTGTGTGAATGAACATCGTTGAATGAGCTCAACCAAATTTTTAAAACATTAAGTTCTAAGGATTGGTGTTACTATCTTCTTTGAAATAAAAATGAGGGTCCAGAAATGATAAAATTATCTTCTACAGAAAATGAAAGGAAAAAAGAAAGAATTTAAAGGAAGAATTTTTTATTATTCTTTCTTTTTTTTATAATAAATTTATTAAACATAGAGAACACAACCTAATTAATTCATTTGCGGGCATAACTACTTTTCAATTTTCTTTGTTTAGTGTATCTCAAAATAAGAAAAAATAAAATCTTTGTTAACGTGTTATCTATCCTCTGCAATTTTAATTTTGATACATCAAAATCCATTGGAGATCCCCTAGAGAAACTTTGCCACATGGTTTGAATCATTTTCCAAATTAATACATTTCTCTCCATGATATATTTATTTTTGATTTTACACATACATTACAAAACAATATATTTTTAAACTTTTATTTTTTATTTTTAATTTTGCACACGAAGAACATTTTCAACGCTCACAATTCAATCACGAACTCGTACAAATATATTATAAAATATATTTTTACACTTTTTTTTTTAATTTTGCACACGAACAACATTTTCAATGCTTACCATTCAATCGCGAACCCACATTAAAAGTGCACAACTTTCAATATCATAAAATTACAAAAAATAATCTCTTAAATGATAATCTAAAAAATTGAGACTTATTTATAATAAAACAACAATGTTTTATTACTATTCCAATTACGTCATTTAGGAAGATGTTCGTTTAAGCCATGTTGACAATTCGATTTCTGCTTCATCATTCATTTGCTGAAAATATTTATCTTGTAAAATAAAATAAAAATTCATATATTTAGAGATATAAATTTATAATCCATGTGTAAAAAATTATAAATTATACGGTAGATGTTTTCAGCCCCGATTATCTACAGGCTACAGTACAATAAAAAGGTCAAACTAACTTAATGCTTAATTAATGATTTTTCAAATTGGATTTAACTAAAAACCAAACAATTTGAATGTAATTAGTAAAAGGAAATAAAAGAAAAAGGCAGGAAAAGGAAAAGGGAGCTCACAGGTTGCCTTCTTGAGATGGCAAGCATTTAATGGTTAGTTTTCTGTTCGCTTCTTCCTACACAAATGCACTCACCTACTCTCTCTGTCTCTCACACACACTCGCTTTTTTTTTTCTTCTCTCTCTCTAGAAACATCCATCACTGCCAGCCGCTGATCAACCGCCGCAACAGTTTCTCCTCCCTGCCGGCCAACCCGCGCCGCCGCTCAAGCTCCACCATACTTCTCTGTAGCTAAAATGCGCTCCTATCTCTCTCTATAGAGTGCTACTTGTTGCCACTACAGCACAATGCGCTTCCATAACCTCTCAAAAGCCCTAATTTACTGTACGCTGTGCAAATTTCTGAAAATTTGATTTGCTTATTGTATCTATAAACCCTAACTGTTTGTAGCCGATAATGTCTGGACCGCCGATGGTGAAATCGATGAATTTCACCGAATCTGAGGCTCGGCCGGTGCTTGGACCAGCAGGGAATAAAGACAGATCCGTTGAATTGAGAAAACCAGTTGTTAAGCCGAAGAGTGTGGATACGCAGAAGCCTCCTGCCACAGGAGAGGAGAAGGGGAACAGGTCTCCGGCGGCATTGAAGTCTCCGGGAATGCCCGCGGAGAAAATTCCGTCCCCTGTGGGATCCAGGAAGAATGCAGGCGGTGCTGCCTCGATTCTGAGGCAGCGCCAGCCTAACTTGTCGATGAATGCTTCGTGTTCTTCAGATGCTTCTACGGAGTCCTCTCATAGTAGGGCGTCAACGGGGAGGATTAGCCGACGAATTGCGAATTCTGCGCCGAGTTTAAAGAGGAAGCCGCAATGCAGCTCGAGAGGGGAGAAATTTGAGATGGTGGAAGGATATGTGAGAAGTGTTGGGAGTGAGAGTGATGATGCATCATTGGATGGTTCTTTGGTTAAGAAAAGGTGTGCTTGGGTAACTTCAAACACTGGTACGTTACTTCACGTGCTTCGAGGAGTGGAAAGATTGGTAGAATAATTGTACTACACATTGATGCTCAATTTTTTTGTGATTGCTGTTGATGTTAGGATTTATATGCGTGGAGTGAATGGAGGTTATTGTATTTGGTTAATTATGATTGAGTTTACCAATTTATTGGCTGCTATTATTGTATGGATTGGAATAGGAAATGTATTTGAATTTGATTTCTAGACATCGGAATTCAAAGTCCGTGTCAGAGTGGGGATCGCTATGCGGTGCGCCAAAGTCTACATAACATAACTATCCTGTACTAGGTAGGTGATATATAGTGAATCTATATCTTCAATTTCTGAGATAATGTAGTATATGAGGCGAATGAGAATCAATAACATGGGGAATTCTTTAACCAAAGTAGGTTTTCAGATTCAAATGTTTCTAAAACATACCTCATACTATGGTGGATAAGATTTATGTTTTAGATAAGAGAGGCATTATTATGTCGCTTGACAGTCTTTTACCTTATCAAATTGGAGTTTCAGTCATGAATCCTCCTGTGACTTTAGTCTTTGTATGAATACAGCATTTTGTTTCTTTAGCGTTTGATGCAGTTTGTGTTGTTTTTATTCAGTATTTCAGTTGGCCAATCAAATAATGCATGAGATATGATATTTGTGCATTAGAAGCCTGTAATCCTCCTTCGTAACATAGAATGTTTTGGCTTTCAAATTGTCGAGGTGATTGAAAGATATTTATTGCAGTCAAGTTAGTAGCTCTCTTATTTAAATAAAGTAGTAGCATTAATGAGATGGAGTACAGCTACAGAGCTACTCATTTCTTGTACTTATGCTTTCTATGGAATCCTCCTGAGGGATAAAACTCACAAGCATAGCATATGAGTGGTCTCCCACCGGAGATGTTTTCTTTTTGTGTTTCCCTGTCTATGATGACTTCTCACATTGCTTTTTTTAAATATATATGTGACTGATTCGGTGGCATTTAGACTCTCATGGTCACCTAGAGGCAGTTACATGTAAGAGAAAGAGAGAGGCATGGGGGAAAAACCCATGTAGTCTTATGAAGGAGATGCCTTAGGAGAACTTCACACATAATTCTGTAATTTGCTGATTATGTAATTCATTACCATTGTAAACTAGGGACGTAACAAAGAAAAATGAGCCTAAGAGCTATATGTTGTGGTGTCTTCATAATAAAGAATGTGATTCCAATACCCTTCTCACAGTTTTGTGTATAATTATCCTCATTTAAAATCCATTGTCTTTAAAGAGAAACAAGCCATTACACTAGCGATCTTGGCTTGTAATTGTTTTATAGCACACACTTTGTTATTGGAATGTACTTCTTAATGATTTTGGGACATTATATACTGTATTTCTCTTCTTATGTCCTGATATGTTTTTCACTTCTCTCATTGACTTCTTGGAATGTACTTCTGGTTTTGTTATCTGCCCCCATCATATTTTGCTGATTACCTGTCCATTAATTGTAGCATTGAATCTGAACATGCCTATGATTCTGCTTTTGTTATTCCTTCTGCTGATTGGATTTCTTTTTCACAAGATCCACTGTATGCTGCTTTCCATGATGAAGAATGGGGTCTTCCAGAGCACGATGACAAGTACATATCTCCTCCAGCTCTGTTGACTTGCTGTATTTGAAAAATTAAAATTACTAGGCACCTAGGTTGTTCATTTTTTCCTTTGGCATTTTGCAGGAAACTTTTTGAACTGCTTAGCTTTTCCACTGCATTGGCCGAAATAACATGGCCTGTTATTCTCAGCAAAAGGCATATATTCAGGTAACATAACTTCAGCTGTAGTATCATTAGTTGTAAGGAAATTATTATGACAGTTATGAAGTAAGCTCTAGGTTTCTCAGGATGCTAATTTGTTGTGCAAGTTTTGGACAGGGATGTCTTCCTGAACTTTGATCCAATAGCTGTGTCAAAATTAAATGAGAAGAAAATCTCTGCACCAGGAAGTCCTGGCAGCTCTCTTCTGCCTGAACTGAAGCTGAGAGCTATTATTGAAAATGCACGTCATGTTTGTAAGGTATGCACTGAGTCCTAGCTCTATTGATGTTTCTATCTCTTGCAGTTCAATGAGCTTACTGGTTGCATTCATAGGATTCATGATTTTATTGGATTTACTACGTATTACTATCATTATCTAGCTGTTTCAAGGAGAGATTGTCTAGCTGCTAGTAGCATTTAATTATTTTTGTCCATGAGAGTGGAACAATGCCTTGTTTATTTTAATCTTTGTGAAGCTAATTATTATGTATGAGACGATGAGTGAAATGGAGTCTTTCATGATAGCATTTACTTTGGCAATTTCAATTGGATCATTTGATTTGGAACTAGTGAAAATTATGACCAAATGGATTTATCTTTTATTCTTAAAGAAAGACACCGGATGTTGCATCAATGGAATGCACAGTTGGGTTCATCTTGTAACCACATAGAAAATTATTTTTATCAGGAAGTGAAGCTTAATTAACCCAGAAAGTAAATGCTGATATGTTAAGAAGCGTAGGAAGAATAATTGAAACTTTTACATAACCATTTTCTCAAGTGTGTGATCCTTGCTCTCATGCTTGTTGTGCAGATAATTGATGAGGTAGGGTCTTTTGACAAGTACATTTGGGGTTTTGTGAACCACAAACCTACTGTTAGTAATTTTCGTTATCCTCGTCAAGTTCCAATTAAGACATCAAAAGCAGATACCATAAGCAAGGACCTCGTGAGAAGAGGATTCCGTGGAGTTGGACCTACAGTGGTTTACTCATTTATGCAAGTTGCTGGGATCACAAACGACCATCTCATCAGTTGTTTCAGATATCACGACTGCATAGATGTGGTTGATTTGAAAGATAAGAACGAGGTGACATCCAAGAGTGAAGGGAAGCTAGCTGAAGATCTCGCCCAATTTGAATTGTCCAGAGATATGGATGATATGAATCTGTCAAGGTAGTGCTTCTCCGGGCAGAGAAACGTATGATTATCTGTAATCTGTCATGTGAAGGGGTTAGTTTCCCAAACTTGGATCGGCTTATTGCTGATAGAGGTTTATGTACAAATCTTTATAAATTATTTTGTTCTTTTCTTGTAGATTGCATTATAGCACTTCATGTGTATATGCATAAGAATCAATTTCACCTGATTCTTGCTTCAATCTGTTTATCTAATTATGAAGCCTGTATTGTGTGTGTGTGTATGAGAGAGAGAGAGATCCAATTTTGTTTGGACTGTGGGTTGATGCTTTGGAGCTTTGGTTTCTGTTTGAAAGAGTTGTCCAAAAACCTTTTGAAAAAAGATATACAAAGGGATGTGATTTTTGTTAGGTTTGCACTGTAGTGAACATAATTCCCTTGTACTCCATCCGTCCCACGAATCTTGACACGTTTAGTTTCGACATGGAAATTAAGGAATTGTAAATTAGTGTTTTAAGGGGCCGTTTGATTTTCAGTATTGCATTAATCAGGATATAAATTATCCTGATAATTTAGTGTGGATTAGTCATGATTTCTAATCTCAGATGGATGTTTGATATCATTGGTAATTAATCCCAAAAAGTGTTTGGTATCCATTGAAATAAGTTGGATTAACATATCAAATACCTAAATTAGTAGCCTATGGAGGGGGTGGAATAATTAGTGTGGGTTAATCCCATGGGGGAGGTGGGATAATTAGTGTGGGTTAATCCCACAAAATAAGCTAGGGTCTTGGGATAAACCTGGAGTTAACAATATTAGTAACACATAATATCAAACACTACATAAATCCATATTAATTTAACTTATCATGCTTTTAAACCCATATCAAACAGGCCCTAAGTGTGCAGTTAATAAAGCATAAAAGTGATAAAGTAGGAGAGAGAATGTAATAAAAGTGATAAAGTAGGAGAGAGAATGTAATAATTATTACCTTATTTAGAAATGTGTCAAGATTCGTGGGACGATCCAAAAAGGAATACGTGTCAAGATTCGTGGGACAGAGGTAGTACATTATTAGAATCATAAAATATTGAGACTATTTTGTAATTATATACTCTCTCCATTCCACAATTTAGTATTCATATTTTCATTTTAGTTTGTTCCTAAATTTAGTATCCCTTTCTCTTTTTAATAAAAGTACTTCACACACAATCTTATAAATTGTTGGCCTCTTATTCTACTTTAATCACTTTAACATTTTCATAGTGGTGGGATCTTTATTCCACTCATAAAACACTCAATCACTTTATTAAAATTCGTGTCATTTTCAAATGAATATTAAATTGGGAGATGGAGCTTGGAGGGAGTATATTTTATAATTATACTTTAAAATACATTTTATTATTATTATTTTCTTGCAAGTGTTCTAATTGGACTTGAATAAATAAAGAGTCCATGTATGAAAATATCCATTGTGCTATAGTAAAAATAAAAATTGTCCATTTACATAAAAACCATAAAAATAAACTATTTTTAATATAAAAATACAAATTCACCCCTAACATTATGATATAGTAGTAAAATTTATCTTTCTCAAATCTCTCACACAAGCTCTTTTCTCTCTCAAGTCTCAACACTCTCACGCAAGCTCTTCTCTCTCTCTCTAAACTAAATCATAAAAACAACTCTTGTGTGTGAGCGTGTGTTGGCCTAGTGGTAGGAGGTTAATGCCCAATATCTGAGGTCCTGGGTTCGAGTTTATCGTCGTGCGGTTTTTAAAGTTTCTTTTTTCTTTATGTACTTATTTAATTTACAACCAACTTGATGAATTCAGAACCCAAAGGATCGGCAGAACTATGTAATTCCTAGTTGAAATCCTCCCACAGTGGTCCATCTTCTCCTACGACCTGTACACAAAATTGACATTCGAATTGATGCTCGCCGCTGTTTGAAATTCTTTGTTAATGTGATTTTCTGGCCGAATTGGAGCGAAAGATAAAATTTTATGTGAATTGTATCTGGAAATCGATAATTATGTGAAAATCGGAGTAATGTGTGTTGTTAATGTTCTTGAATTTACAACCAACTTGATGAATTTACAACTGAATCACTAGTGTTGGTTGTGAATTCGAGTTTTAAAGCTTGAATTCACGATCAACACTATTGCTAATTGTAGATTCAAGGTTTAAAATTCGAATTCACAACCAACATTATTGATGATTGTGAATTCGAATTTTAAACCTTGAATTCAGAACTAGAATTAGTGTTAGTTGTGAATTCAAATTTTTAAGCTAGAATTTACAACTAAGAATAGTGACTAGTTCAAGAACTCAAATTCACAACTTAAAATTAATGGATAATTTTTTTCTTATGTGAAGGGTAATATGGTAAACATGGTTTAATTTTTAAATTTTTTTTGGACAAATTTTATTTTTATGTCCACTCTGAGTCAGTCGGTTTTATATCGATTAGTTATTTTAACTATTCATGACTGCACTGTGAGGTTAATGTTTCAATTATTTAAAACACAAGTTAAAGACTTCAACTACATTGTGACGTAAACTAAACAAAAAGTTGGAATATCCAATTACAAAAACGTCAAAGTTGAAGAATCTATCTATGCATTCTTTCATCAGGGCATGATTTCGTTGTATATATTCCCATTTCGAAAAGACCATATATACATTAATTTCTTGGGGTTGGCGGTGCTAATTTGAAGAAAATCAAACATGTTTGTTTACCTAATGACGAATTCAATATTGTTTGAATCTTCTGAAATAACAATCGAAACTAACTAGATTGAATTGGATGTGCTTTTCCACAAAAGCAGCAAGCAGAGAAATTCCCACACAGAATCTTTGCCTTGAACAACTAACTATCAAATCTCAAACCCCCAAAATACATAGTTATTCACAGGTTTCAAAAATCTAATCTAAACCGATTTCCAATGGCGTTTCTTCTTCATAAAAAAATCCTTGAAGATTTCTTTCCCCTTAACAAATGAAATTGTGTGTGACGAGCTGTGTTAACTCGGTGTAGGAAGTTCGATTTGGAACATGAAGAATGTGCAGAAACATATGAAAAGTGCAGGCTGGTTTAGCATTTGTCCGTGTGATTATTGGATTGAAGAAACTTGCCCGAAATAGCTGCTGCAAGAGCTGCTTTGAAATTGGGATCTTTGGTTAAGGTAGAGGCCATCTGCTCAACAAAGAAGTGCTGCAGCTCTGGTGCATCAAGTTTGGGTGTGGCATTGGTGGATTCTTGTTTGGGTTTTGTGAGATCAAGAGTGACGGTGGGAGCAGCAGTGGAGCTTACAGAAGTCGACCCTAAATTGGAGTTCTTGTTTGATCCACTGCTGTTGGACTCTACTTTTGATGGCGGAGCATGGTTGTGCTCCCCTTCATAACTTGCAACCAAGATTGATTGATCTTCCACACTTCTTTGAACCTGAATCAACAAAACTAAATATTTACTCCCATTTGCTTTCTCACATTCAAGAAACGTTGAATTCTAGTTGAGATCAATGATTAATCTAACCTTCTTTTTGACAGGGCAAGTTGGAGCAAAAGAGCATTTGAAGTAGGCTCTTGGGCAAGGGTTGTCCCTAGTCACCTTCTGCCCATATTTCCTCCATTGATATCCATCCTTAACTATCTGCAAACACTCACTAGTTTAGCCACTAAATAAAGAAACAATATTCCAAATTAAAACCCATGAAATTAAAGGGGAACTTACAAGGCGCGAAATCTTGGCCTTGATGTGCTCTTCTCTTGGCTTCTTTGATGATTCTTCATCGCTGGAGCTGCTCTCGGGATTCAACGCATCAATGTTGCTGCTCTCTGCCTTCCTCTTTCTTGATGCAGCGTTGCTGTTTTCGACTACATTAACGTTCTTGCCCGTCTGCTCCACCAACTGGTTTCTCAGCTCAGTGTAATTCTCACACATCACTGTCAGCAATTCAGTCAGTTTCTTGTTCTCCGCACTCACCCTATTCAGCTCTTCAATCAGAGCACCTTTCTGAAATACCAAAAAATCACAAGTTTAGATGATAAATACATAAACATCAAACAAAACTCTGTCTGTCATCCAACTCACTTCTTCCTTCACATTCACAACACTTGTTCCCAACCCAATGAAGCTGCTCTCCAGCACTTGATGTTTCAGTGGAGGCGACTCGTCCAGAAATCTCAGAGGCTTGGCATTCAGATCCAATGAATTGTTCAGCAGGCTTGTGAACTCCATAAAAAAGATTTCAATTAATTGAATTGTTGTTGTTGTCTTGATGTTTTCTGCAGCAGTTGCCAATGAAAGAAAGGGCGTGTGGGGGTTTATATAGCGAGAGAGGAGAGAGGAGAGAGAGACAAGTTGGAGGAAAGTAAGGAGGAAGATGATGGGGGTGAGATAAAATAAGGGCAAATGGTTTTTAATACCCACTTTTATAATACATCTATCAAATCTACCCACCTATATAAAACATCTATGAAAAATACCCACTTCATAGTGAAATACCATTTCTACCCTTATACTTAATTTCTCTTTATCTCCCATCTTTTGCCTAATTAAGCTTGACTAGTATATCGGCTGGAAACTTTCCTCGTGCCCAATAGGTTACTTCGGTAAACTGGGTCTGGACTGTGAGACAACGCCACGTACTGTTAAGCAAAAATGATTAAAATTGGTAATTGTTCAAATTGATCCCGCGCTTCTCAAAATGGTATCAGAGCGGGTTTTTATAGAGGAATTATATAATTTTTAGTTTATTTTATTATTAACCCATGTGGGAGGAGACTCCACTGAAAAATATGGATCCGGACAAGTGTCCGAGATGTGTACCATACAGGAATTCTCTACAACATGTGGAGAATGAAATGACCCGTCTATTAGACGGACTCAACTGGAACAACCGAGCCCTCGTTACCAACGTACGACGAGGAGAGGAGGTCGAGATTATTCGTGATATTATCACGAGTATCCAATTCTACCATGAGAACCTCATGGGATTCGCCGCTACCAGAACGGCGATTGAACGAACCAGAGACGAGGCCCATCAGTCCCACGATTGATGGAACCAAAAGACAAGGCGGGAGTAGCTTTTCCAGGCTACCAGAAGATCGAGCCAAGTTCTTCCGACAACGTCAACTTGCGGGAGATCCAAAAGACGGTGGAATATTATGGCGTCAAGCTGTATGATCTACCAATGGAGCTGAGCAGAATATCACTCAAACAAGAGGAAATACTAACCCTCTTGCGTGATATCCAGAAGAGGATGAAGGAAATTGAAAGGCGAAAACCATGTTCCGGGAAAATCCGGAAGCAATGGTCCAACGACCCGACGAATTCCCCTATATTTGATGCAGCACCCAAGGAGTTGCAGCCAGAGGATATAATCCGAATCATGAAAGGCAAATTTCATGAATAGCCTTGATCGAATCGGATTAGAAGATCTACAGGAGTTAGCAGAATCTTTTGCTAACCTCAATATGGTTGATCTAAAGATGAACCTAGGAGATGAGGTGCCCAAAAACGAGCCTCAAGAAGAAAGTTCGTCAAAAAGGGGTGGAGCTTCAGACGATGCAAGCCACTACCAACGAACCAAAAGACGCAGGCCACAGATGCGGGATACTCCTGTAGGGAAGGCCACACTTGAACCAATCCATCCATATGGATTGATTCTCAACCTCGACGAAGCCAGTTTCAAAGATTGGGAGGATCTCATCGATGAGTGGGCTTCAGCTTTGAATATCGTAGTCACCACAATTGAGTACGATAAAAAGGAGTTTGCCAAAATCTTCGAAGCAAGTTTGGCAGGAATGGCAAAACAATACTGGGAAAAAATCAACATCTCAGTAAGGGAAGAACTGTTTACTAGCACAAAACCTTATGATATCATCAAGGAAGCTACTAAACAGATAAAGATCCATTTCTTGGGAATGGGTTTTTTCGAAGGATCTGCAGAAGAGAAGCGCAAGAAGTATCATCAGGCACTCTACAATCTTCGATTAGTGGTGCTAGAGCCAAAAGCTCTCGATGAATTTCTACGCCTTTATACCCTATATGTTCATATGGGGGTAGTTGATGATACAACCGCCAAGGACCTCTTTTTCACAAAGTTTCCAAGTCCATGGAGGGAGATGCTCATCAACGAATACGTGTCACCAGGAGAATATCCTCTTGATAGTGCTTCAAGAAGGATGTCTTATGTTCACAAAAAGTTGTCCGAATGGTGCCAGAAGGCGGCGGACCTGAGAAATCTCAAGAAATTGAGAAGGCTCAACAAGAAATCTCCATTGATGTGCGATAACATTGATCTTCCAACAGAGATTGGTGCTGAGCTGCTATATCAAAGGAGAAGCAGAAAGAAACATAGGTATCAACCCTATGAAAGAAAGTCCAGAAGAAGTTCCTGGAAGCCAAGAACTATGTGGACCAGACAGAAGGCACGCTCCTACAAATCAGGCCAACGGAGCGGACCATCAAGAAACCGATTCTCAAATCAAAAGAGAATCCCGGCGAGGAAAACTTTCAGGCGCACTCAGGCCAAAGCAAATGAAAGTTTTAAAGATTGCAACTGCTGGACGTGCGGTGCAATGGGGCATATTTCAACCAATTGCCCAGACAATGGAAAAAGGGAGATGAGAAGATTCGAATCCACACCGGATATCGAGGACGCAATCTTCTACCAGAAATTGATACCCGTGTATCAATTTGAAGATATATCCTCTGATGAGAGTATATATGAGCAAGAAGAAATCTTTAGTTCTGAGGATTCGGAGATGACCGATGGATCAACCGGAAACGAGTCAGACTAAAGAGGAGCACGAGGTCCACCACATCCAGAAGGAGGATCAGAATGGATTCATTAGCCATTTTCTGATTCCACAGGAAGAGGTGGTGAACAAACTGGTAAAGAAACTCAATAGGGAATCCGGAGAGGTACAGACCTACCAAGGATTTTCTAATGGTAGATTGAATCGAGTTTTAAATAGCTTGATACCATCGAAGAGGAAGCATCATGTCTATTTTGGAGTTACAAACCAAGAAACGGCGCTTCCAATCGAGATCACAAGTAATCAGGTGGAAATACAGCTGGTTCCGGCCGAGGATATCATCCAAGACCTCAAGAAAATGAAGCCAGAAGTCGCAAGCACGATAAAATGGATTCATATCGGAGCAATTCAGTTGGTGATCAAATCATCCCTCTCCCCAGGGACAGACCAACCAATTGATGTCGTACTTTGCGACAAAAGGATCAGAGATGCCAAAGCTTCAGTTCTTGGAGCTTTTTCAGGCAACCTCTATGCCAAAAGGATTATAACAGAATTCTATCCACAAATCTCTTATAATCTGCAAGATGCATCCTTCAGCCGAGCCCTGACGATTTATCAGGACTACAAGAAGAAGGAGCTAATGACGGATGGAAATAGGCCATACTCACTGACTTTTCAAGTCTCGTATGCCTTATCAAATTCCCATCACACGGAATTATTTCTGGGAAAGAAATTTATTGAAATTCCAGAAATATTCAAGGAAGTGGCCAAGGCGGTCAATCTAAACAAAGTGGCGACTCCTCAAATCGGGGAAATCGACATTGATATTGGAGACAAGCCGGTGCTTAGCCATACTCAGAGTCTCCGACTGGGAGCACCAAGGCTATCATTCCAAGGAAATAGGCTTACCTCAGGGCCTATAACAAGGAGCTTCTCTCAATCATACGAGAGAAGGGCGATCCAGGAAATACCAGTCTCAGACATAAGGGTCAAATTCAAATGCCCCGAAGGATGGAGACAGGTTTCCACAAGATTTGATACAACAAACGGGGAAAATAAGTTTCCTTGCAGTATGTTGTATTATCTGGCAAATCCAGGTGATAACCGATATATCGGAACTCTGGAGGTTGGAGGTTTTGAAATCCAGACCGAAGGCCAAGCCGGACAAGAAGCAGACGTCTTAATCTTAGGACGAGATTTCCTTGACAAATATAAACCATGGTCATGGAAATCAGGAGGAATGGAGATCACCATTGGACGCCAAAGAGTGATGATCCAATGACAAGTCCATTCTCGATATACATCTCTGTAGGGATGTTATACGAGAAATACAAAGCAGAATATTTTGCTGCCTATGTGGATTCAGGAGCAGGAATCTGTACAGCAAAACGAGGAGTCTTTCCAGAAGAAGTGGAAGAAGATCTACCTCGAATTGCAGGAAGGGATTTCTCCAAAAAGATTTTGCTCCTATCAAAGGGAGTAAAGCAAACGGAAATACTGATCGGCGGAGCAGGACAGACACCTTGGTACAAGGTCAAGACTCCACCAATTTATTTCCATGATACCGGAGCGGATATATTATTGGGAAATAATTTTCTGCAAAGCTTCAAGAGATTTATACAAGACAATGAGGCCAGGAGGCTTGTGTTCACAACCAATTGTGACCACAAAATCATTGTGCAAAGGCTCCAAGGAGCTTTTCATCGTTCAATGCCAATCAAATTTCGCAGCAAGCGTGGTGATGATGGCAGACTCCGGAGACCTCAAATGAAAGATCAAAGGAGATTCGGCGAAGTTTTGCTCAAATGCAGAACTGAGGGATATCCAGATCTCTCGAAGGAGGAAATTCAAATCCTCAAAGTATCCCTGATATCACACAAAGATATCAAGGAAGACGAACAGGTGTCCATAGCCGACGTCAAAAGGAGAATCCAAAAGTGTTATCACGAGGATCCTTTGGCATGGTGGGACAAGAACCAGCTCAGAGCAACCTTGAAAGTCAAAACTGGAAAGGAGCATGAGTTCGTAAGGTTCAGACCTATCTTGATGAACCCTCAAGATCAACAGGATATGATGAGTATAATCAAGGAGCATCTTGATTTAAAACTTATCGAAGATGGAAGATCACCCTACAGCAGTCCGGGATTTCTGGTGAGGAATCATGGGGAGATCAAGCGAGGAAAACCAAGACTGGTCATTAATTACAAAGGAATTAATGATATTCTTGAGTTTGACGGATATTTCATCCCAAGCAGAGAACACCTTATCAACTGCATCAGAAGTGCAAGGGTATTCTCAAAGTTCGATTGCAAGTCAGGTTTTTACCAGATTCGCATGGAGGAAGGAAGTAAGAAGTTCACAGCCTTCTCAACTCCACAGGGACATTATGTCTGGAATGTCATGCCAATGGGGTTAGCCAACGCGCCTCAGATATTCCAAAGGAAGATGGATAATCTCTTCAAAGATTATTCTTCGTTTATGTTTGTTTATATTGATGACATCCTCATTGCATCAAGAAACATTCATGAACATGTCAAGCATCTGGAGATCTTTGCGGATGTTTGTCAACAAGAAGGACTGGTGCTGTCTGAAAAGAAGGCAGTCATAGCCACCCAGAAGATGGAGTTTCTGGGGATTGAGATCGATGAATCTGGGATAATTCTACAAGATCATATTGTGGAGAAAGTCCAGAATTTTCCAGAAGATCTCAAGGAGAAGAAGCAGCTCCAAAGTTTTCTCGGAGTTGTCAATTTTGCAGGGATGTTTATCAAAAACCTTGCAGAACACAGAAAGGTCTTCAGTCCACTACTGAAGAAAGATGTTCCATTCATATGGAAGGAGGAACATCGAGAGGGTATGAAGAAGTTGAAAGAGATTTGCAAGAATCTCCCGAAACTTTCAATACCACAAGATGAGGATGATCTGGTCCTCTACACCGACGCGAGTGATTTCTGGTGGGCGGCAGTGCTTACAAAGATCACCCCATATGGAGAAGAACCTTGCAGATACTGTAGCGGTCTTTTCTCCAACGACGAGGCTGTGCGATGGCACATTAACGAGAAAGAATTCTTTGCAGTGCGGAAGGCGTTTAAAAAATGGCCGCTTTTCTTACTGGCTAAAAAATTCGTTTTGAAAGTTGATAACACTACCGTTAAAGCTTTCTTAACTAAAAAGATTGAATCTAAACCTGAAAAGGCTAGATTAATTAGATGGCAAGCAGAATGCCAATATTATGATTATGATATTGTCGTTTTGAAATCTGATCAGAATGTTCTTGCAGATTTCCTTACAAGGGATGGAGCTCCCTGAAGCGGAGGCCATCGAGGCAATACAAGGGCAGCTCTTTGAAAGCTTAGAGCTGCTACAACAAGAGTGGCACAAATGTGTGCTGCATACTAAACAAGCAGGAAAGATACAAGCGGCTGATGAAGCCAAAGTATCTAGCCAAATCGATGTCTGTTTCATGAAGATGTTCAATCTTCAGGAAGCAACTGAAAAGCCGCTCTTGCGCGCTGTCCGTGAAAATCGGGCAAAAGCAATGCTTTCCGTACAGGGCGGATTACCTGTAGCAGGGGATTCAAGTACCCCTAGCCCAAGTCCTGAGAGAATGGCTTCACCGCCGGACGCTCGAGGAAAAGATGTTGTTAAGGGGTCACTCCCTGAACCAACATGTCAACCCTCCACCTCTGGGGTAAAAGAGGGAGAGATCAGCCTTAGGCCCATGACAGGCCAAGTTAAGGTTGATACTAATCTGATTATTTCTTCTCCTTCTTGGCAGAATTATCAAGACAGGTGGGAGAAACTTCTTACGAGAAGGGGCATTAATCCGGGAAATTGCCGGGTTGATGTTGCAGGAAAATATCCAAGGGTTTGGTTTACTCCAGGAGCCAATCCAAATGATGTTAAAGAATGGTATGAATTCGGGGCATTAGCTTCAGTTTATACCACTTCTCCGGCCTTCACCGAGATCAAGGGTCTACCCAAATGGATCCAGAAAACGGTGTTCGACACATGGGAGAACAACGAGTCCCTCAAAAGGGGAGATGTTCTGGAATTGTACTTCTTCAGTGCAGCTCCAGAGCCAGTAGGCAAAGGAGTCTACGAAGCCTTCCATTTCATTAAGCTTCGGAGACCAGATACAGGAGCCTTGAACCGAATCAAAGTTCCTGAGTTTAATGCCGCAATCGTCTCAACATTCACGGAGGATCAAATCTCCACGAGGCGAGCATGGGGTCTATGGGTCTGTCTCACAGAGATGGACAAAATGAAGTCCAGATTTAAGTTCTTTCAAAGCTCAGATCTGGGAACGTTCCTAGTTAACACAATGACAGGAACAACAACTCAGTTTGCTGAAAATTCTTTCGAGAATAAGAGGCAAACTATTTGGGAAAACAAGATCGCGGGGAGCAAAGAGACTCGTCGCAAATTCTGCAATATGGCTCATGTGAGCCATTGGATCGAGAGAATCTGCGACCAATGTTCGTCGCAGAAGGAGCCAGAATTCGGCAAAGGTTTCCTCCCGAAACCTGACAGAAGAAGGTTCCGGTCTGATGAACATGACGAGCGTCAGACACCAAAGGGAAGAACACCTCGGGCACCAAAAAAGTAAGGTGGCCGACAAAGCTTGGTGAATCATGTGATTCACAGCAAGGATCGCACCCACAAAAGAAACGACAAAAGTGGGTGGAAGAACAGGAGGACCACTCACCAAAAGCTTCAGGACAAAAGTGAGTGGAGAAGAAAAGTAGCCGGCCCCTACCAGCATTATCACAAGACGATAAGGCGAGGGTCCAGCACCATGTGATGCCACTAACAAGTGTCGGCAATCAAGGCCGACAAAAGAAGGTGGATGTCATACTCAAGCAAGCTGGCCACGAAGAAGGAATCCGAGGCCAACAACCAAGCAATAATAGAGGGGTTCAAACCTCTATATAAACACAAGTGCTGGAGAGAAGAGATCATCGAAAAATTTCCACAACTTTCTCACACTACACACTCTCTCTTCAGAATCTATCTTTGTAATTTTTAAATTCTTGTTTTTAAAGTTTTCATTTTTAGTTTTAGTTCCTTTTATTTTTATGTACACAAGGATTAGCTACTATGAGTAGCTAAAACAAGTTAGTCTCCTCCATTGGGGAGTTTTTATGAAATAAAATTAATTATTATATAATTCCTCTATAAACACTTAGTTTTTGTCCAACTATTCCGGTTTAGTAAAAATATTTTCTTTTCATTTTTCAACAAAAATATTTGGAGTCGACACACAGTGAAGGAGGGAAACTGATTCCTGAAGGTGACCATTCGGCGAAAGCCGGAACACAGTGAAGGGAGAAGGTTGCAACCACCACTTGCGAGCGTGTGGTTGGACGAAGGCCGAGGAGGCAAGAAGTCCGTAAAACGCGATTTAAGCTCCGGAAGGTGACCCGTCGACAAAAGGTATACTGTTGATTTATGATTTGAATTATTTAGAAGTTGTACGGAAGCATGTTGGGCCTGATTATGTCTTAATTGAATTTTGATAATTTGAACATAAAATGGTTTAATGATGGATTTGTTGAGGATTTGTTGAGGGGTAGTTTTGGCATGAATGATGAGTTGGATATGGTTGATAGGGGTTTTGTGAAAGTGGGTATTTTTGATAGATAAGTTATGAAGGTGGGTATTTTAAATTTTGACCCAGAAATGGCCCCTTTGAGAGCTGTATCTTGGAATAGTATGGTCTGATTCTGGACACTTTTTTTTTTTTTTTTCTTCTATACATTTATATTTATATTTATATTTTAATGGATGTGTAACAGCAGTGTTCGAGTTGGCAAGAGAAATACTCCCTAGGTCGGTTGAGTAGAAAATTTGTCACACGGTTACATATTTTATATGCATATGCAAGTATTTGATGATTAATTAAATTATTCAAGATTTATCTTCATTATTAGTACACTCGATCAGATCAGAACATAAAACGAAGCTTCGTGCATAGCTAATTAATTAATTAGGGTTTTTATTAGTGTACAATTCATTTCATTGAATTGTAGATCTCTGTAACAGACTTTCTATTTATTCCAACACTTTTTTAAATTTGAGGAGGTTTTCTGTTCGAACATTCTTATTTTACCAACTACTCACATATTTTAGTAAAATATTTATAAATATTATATTGGATATTATTTTTTCTGTCCTCATAGAATGTATTCAATTTATTGTTTTCTTTTATCATCATAAAATGTATTAAGTCTATTTTTGGTATGTGTTTCACTGACAATAAAGTGGAACCTTACTGTATTCATAACACATTAAATCATTTTATTAAAATTATGTTATTAAAAGTGGATACTGTTTTATGAGGACGGACGAATGAAGTATAATAGAACACTTACGAAAAAATTTATATTCAAAATTTATTTAACCTGTAGATAAAAAGTTCAAGATTAAATTGCTGAATTTGTAAATACGAAAGAAATTAAGTAAAACAGAAAGTTAATTTTAGAGTGAGCGATTAATAGACAAATACTCGAGCAAGAAAAACATATCACAAGATTTATAGTATTACTTAATAGGAAAATAAATAATCCCGGCTATAAAGTGGTCGTGTTTCGACTAATTTTTCCCAACTTTATACACAAGGTCAATTATTTATTTTCTAGTAATTACCTACTCCACATTAATATTATTGTGCCGAACGGATTCTTCACATCCAAAATATTTAATTAATATATTTAAATATTTTGTAAAGATGATTGGCAACACGCATTATAAAAAAATAAAAAGCGTGAAAGGGGTTGAATTTGTAATCCACGTCCAAATACACACACAAAAAAAAAGTAGTCATGATCAAATAAAATCTTACAAGTTTGGTTAAAACTAAAAGAAGAGAAAGAGAGAGAAAGAGGAAAGGAAAAGGAAAAAAAAAAAAAAAGTAGAAGAAGACTTTCAAAACAAGGGGATTTCAAATTCTTTGTTTAGAGGTCAAAGTCAAGCCTACCTTTTGGAAGAAGAAGAGAACGTACGTACCTTAATTTATCTCATTCCTCTATCATTCATTTAAAACAACTTCAACTCTCAACTTGACCATTCTATTTCTCTCTCCTTATCTTCATTTTTATACACACACATATTGTATGATAAAACCTTTTTTTTTAATCATATTTGACTATATATGGGAATTAATGGCTTTATCCAATCTGATTAAAAATTGAGTTATATTGAAAATGACTAATTTCTCGATAAATGAGAATAACGAATAAGTTATATTTTCTTCATCTAAGTTTTTAGTATCCAATTAAGAGTCACACAAGTTATAATAAAGTGGTTGAATGTATTATGAGTGGAATAAGAATTCCAACTTTTATGTGAGTGTTAAAATAATTAAAGTGGAGTAAGGTTCCAACTACTTTTACTAAAAATAGAAATGAATTTATTGATTTGTTCATGGGTTCAAATTTTGGAGGGAGCGAGATTTTCATCATATTCAAATAGATATGCATGTTCATCAGTTTTATTGGTTTATTCAAATAATTTATTTATTTATTCATTATTCTCAATTATCAACACATTTAGCATTCTCAATGGAACCACACCATATATATATATATATATATATATATATATATACATATGATTTCAGCGAGAACAATAATTTTCGTAAGAACTTGAAAGTTATTAAAATTAATATATTTGCTGTAAAAATTAATGCATCGACTATTAAATATTAATGCATCCACTGCTAAATTTATTGAGAATTTTATTTTTTGTGAAAGATGAGAATAATGAACAAAATTATAAATTCTACAAATAAATCAATAGAACTAATGAACATACGTATCTATTTAATATGTTGAAAATCTCGCTCCCGCTAGAATTCGAACCTTAGACCAAAATGCTTGTTTATAAAAATTATTAATTTGTTTATCAAAATGAAATGTCTTGTTCACGAATGTTCAAACTAATTCTCACACTACTTGTGGATTCTCAATATATCATTTCTCTCTCTCTCTCTCTCTCTCTCTCTCTCTCTCTCTCTCTCTCTCTCTCTCTCTCTCTCTCTCTCTCTCTCTCTCGTATCCAATGGGAATGTTATATTTCACGAGAATGTGAATTGATATGAATAAGTCAATAAATTCTACAAATAATCTTCTTGTAATGCACGAATAACCATTCAAACCTAAGTTCGAACACTGGATAGGGCAAAATTTTCACCAATTAACTAAATTACAGTTATTCGTGCAAGGGTTGTCCCTAGTCACCTTCTACCTGCGTAGCCCCGCGGAGCTTTACCGGCGCAGTCGTATGGAGTTACACATGCACCAGACCATGAAAGAGAGCTACACAGAACAAGAGCTTGCGCAGGTCTTCGTGAAGATATCTGCACAGTCCAGCAGTCCATTAACTACCTCCTGATAAAAGTGAACAAAGCTGCAAGTTCGTTAGAGAAAGGACAATCAAGAACGATAGTGACACTGGAGGATGTTCGTGCATGAAGAGTACGTGCGGAAGAGAAAAGGACTATTATGCCCTTCATTTGTATTGCCTATAAATATTTCGTCCGCCATTGTAACAAGGGACTTCTTTCCAATCTCTCTTTCACTGGAATATAACAAATACTCCATACTTGTTATAATTGTGCTCCAAGAAATTAAGGTATCTCTGGTGGATTGATACTTCAGGTTTCCCTTCTTGTTTCTTACTATGATTTCAATATTGGTGAAAGTGGACTTTATCAACTTCTAGCAGCAAAAATCACTTTTATATACGAAAAGGTTATATTAGTCCATTTTGATCAAATTTCGGGATCCTCTCATTTTTCCTTGTAGATGACGACTCATATCAATGAATTGGTAACATACCCTTTTTCAGTGTTATTTTCTTATTCATATTTCTTTTATCAACATCCCGTTTTCGACAAATACAACCATGAATTGAATATAATCATTTATCAAATTAAAATGGGAAGTTCATGAAGTTCATAACATAATACTCGTATGTTCATTAAATCTATAAGAGAATTCACTATAGTTGTAAGTATAATGTATCTGAGTTTACGTTACGATGTAATGATAGAGATTTTAGATGTAAAATGGGAAGTTCATGAAGTTCATAACATAATACTCCTACGTTCATTAAATCTATAATATTTATCAAATTAAAATGGGAAGTTCATGAAGTCAGGGCCGGCCCTGACATTCTGGGGGCCCTAGGCGAAAGGAAAAAAAAAGGCCCCCTAAAAAATGAAGCTTCATAGTTTTATAGCAAATTTGAGATAACTACATATATAACATTATTATAAAGTGCAATAAATCATAAATTAATGATCAAATAATTATAGAAATAAAGTAGACTTTTAATATTTTGGGAACAATTATCAATAACCTCTTCAAGAATACCCCATGTTTAAAGTATAAAATTGCTAATACATTTAACCTTTTTTGAAATATAGTAGAATGCAAATATATACTATAATTTTATTGATTTAATTTTAAAAAACTTCTTTCTACTAAAGTTACAATAACCAGTATAATTTTTTTTAGGGGACAATAACCACATTATAATCAACAATATTATATATGCAATAAAAATATTAGAAAAATAATCTAAAATTTTTAATAGGATTAATATTAGTGGACTTGTATTTATTTTGGGGCCCCCTAAATTTAGGGGGCCCTAGGCCCTTGCCCCTTTGGCCCTATGCAAGGGCCGGCCCTGCATGAAGTTCATAACATAATACGCATATGTTCATTAAATCTATAAGAGAAATCACTATATTTGTAAGCATAATGTATCTGAGTTTACGTTGCAATGTACTGATAGAGATTTTAGATGTAAAATGGGAAGTTCATGAAGTTCATAATATAATAGTCGTACGTTCATTAAATCTATAATAGAATCGTAAAATAATATGATAAAATGTTAGTTGATTTTTCAGAATCGTAAAATAATAATTAATTATACAATTTTATGAGTTAAAAATGCAGATTCAAAAATAATGTCAGCAATAAAAAGATACACCTCTCGTAATTATAGGGAGAGCAACCGTTACATTAAGTGATGAAATACACATATACCCTCCAAAAATAGAATCGGGTTCAAATGGAAACTCAATCCTTCGTCCGATGATGGAAATCCAAGGGATGGAAATTGTTCTCACTTTTTAAAATATTTGTCTTTCTCAATAGAACTTTTCCATATATATATATATTATGAAAATTAATTTCATGTTTCTTGCTTTCACAGTTGCATATTACATGTTAAAATTTTACAAAATAATAAAAATAATAATAATATTTTGTTATAGCATCAAATTTTACCTTAACTTAATTTATAGGCTATTTTTGGTAAGTCTGTTTTTTTTTTCTTTTTTAATTTTGGTATGTGTAACAATTAGAAAATTTTCACTTTTCCAATTTCCTTTGGTACGTCTTCTTTAGCATTAAGTTTTTTTTTTCGTTACACTTTAGCATCGAGTAGTAGTCAAGTTGGGACCTTTTCTTTATGTGCAGGCGTGCAGCCATATTTTTTTCTTCTCTATTTTCTCGTGTTTTTCTTTTTATTTTGGTAATATTAATTTAAATTAATATCTATTATATATATTCGGTTCAGTGCGGGCCCCAATCGAACCGAAAATTTTCGACTTTCATGTTTCGGAACTGCACCGAAAATTGCACCAACTGAAGCAGAACCACACCGCACTGAAAGGTTGCGGTTTGGTTCGATTTTTGCTCACCCCTAATTTATCTAATTCGCATTAAAAATAATGACTGCTTTCCATGGATACATGAAAAAAAGAACAAATGTCATAAATTTTTTTTGGGAATGTGAGGCGGCCACTTCAACGACCTCTAGAGCTGAGTGGCCTTTAGAGTGACTTCAAGTATATATTTATTTTAAAGAGCTTATAAATTTTTAATAATTTATAAAATTTTCAAAAATTTATAGTGTAATTTTTTAAAAATTTATAAATTGTCAAAGTGTTTGAATAATTGAACTTATAATTTAGAAAGAGATTTTTTTGGTGATAGATAAAATCGAATAAAGATGAATTTAAAATGGTGTATGATGAAATAACAAATTATAGTTGAATAATATTTATAAAATTATTATTGTATATAAGATTATGAAAAAAATAAATTGTGATAGAAGAACTTATTTTTTGGGAGCTTATAAGTTTTTAAATCTTATTTTTAGAGTTTATAAGTTGCTTAGTAACTTATTTTATCAAACACGAGCTTATAAGCTCCTAAATAAATTATAAGATGTTTTAAAGAACTTATTAGCTTGGTCAAACACCCTCCTAGAAAATGGCTATAAGTAGCTTATTTTCCACAAATATATTCTACTTAATGAAAATATTTCATGTGAAATCAATTGGTCTAGCAACATCTATAAATTTCGTTCAAATAATTTTGCATAATAGTCTTCTAAATATGCATTAAATGTAAATTGTATTAATTTATAACACGTTGGAAAAAAATCAAATTCATAACTTCTAATGACAAGCTTACATATATACCCTATCACACAAAGACCGTCCTACTATTTTTTTTAACCTTTGAAGTGCACAAACACAACCTAGCTATTAAAGTAAAGGTTTTTGTTAGGGGAGGAGCGGTTGCTGTCACGTTTTACGCGCATTTTCCACGTTCAAATCATATTTTATCCATTGCTACCTAACGATGAGAGCAAATTTATTGGAACCAAATCCTCCACGCGCTTTTCTCATTATTTATTTATTTATTCTACTAGTATTCATGTTGCTTTGCAGATAAACGACTTCTTTTAATATTTTTTCTCTATGACGTTTTCTCTACAATATGAAACTGAATATTCCAGCACAAAAAAAAAAAAAAAAAATGAAACTGAAGATCCACACATGTTTTGATTGATAAACGTGTTGCTTAATTACATTTTACTACTATTTTTGGAACAGTCAGTTTGAATTCGAAAAAATATTATTCTTGAAATTGAAATTGAAATCGATTCAAATTCTATTTGCGTCCAAATGGTTTGGTCTTTTATTTTAAACTCATCAGTTCCTGGTACCGAATTTGTAAGAAAAGAAAATAAAATTCTTATATACAATTTTGTGATATTATTCTCACCGGATTCATTTTCTCTCTCTATATATATAAAGAAAGACCCACTGAAAATGTTATCATCCATGAGATTGAGAATTGATAATGAATAATTCTACAAATAAGTTTTTTGTAATACACAAATAAACTCAAACCTGAGTTCGAATTCTGGAGGGAGTGAAAATTTCACCACATTAACTGAATTACGGTTATTCATATATTACAGACAACTTATTCGTAGATTCTCATTTCTCACGAAAGATACCATCTCACTGAATCCCAACTATATATATAGGGGCGGGTTAAAATAAAAGCATCTCTTAAAATAATAAGAGGAACAATTTTCAGTCTTTAGATCATCAAAATTTTAATTCATCGCTTCGTTGGATGAATCCATGGTCATAAGTTCGAATCTTATAAATAGCAAAAATAAATAATTTTTTAAATTCAGACATTTACACATCGAATTCATGTATTTTATATCACTATAAAAAAAACGTGCGATTACCGGCGGTATTTACCGCTGGTAATCGTGAGACAGCCGTCGAAAAAACAATTACCAGCGGCTGGTTGCCGCCGATAATTTCGTCGTCGGTGATTGTTTTACCAGCAGCAAACTACCACCGACGGTAAATAACGGTGGCGACGCCGCCGGTGAATTTCGTTGTTGATCGGTGGAGTTTCGCCGGACTTTACGCTGCCGGTGATTAGCGGCGGCACTACCGCCGCTGGTAATATTGACTGGACGGCGGTGGCGTCGATCGCCGGATGCCGTAACTAGCGGCGGCACAATGCCGCCAGTATTTGTTTTTAATATATTTTTTATTTATTTTGTTTATTTATTTATTTTATATTCCACATGTATTTTTATATTTATACAGTATTGCATACGTTAGACGAATTTCCCAGTCGGTCACCCATCTTAGTTGTGCTCTAAGTCAAGTGCGCTTAACCTTGAAGTTCATTTCGAGTGGTCACAAGTACAAAACACTTATATTATTTATATATCTAGTATCTATTAATTCATTTAAAGTCTATTTCAATATACAATATCATATATTCATAATCTTAGAATATGTCGAGATGATATCCAAGAGATGTTGTTAATTACGGATCCATCTCGTTTCCGTCCTTATTTTTATGTCGAAAAAATATTTATTTATTGATTTATTATTAATATTATTATTACTATTTTTTTTATTTTTTTATCAATCTAGTTTATAAACCATAAGTATTTTAATTTGGTAATTTTAATGTATCTTGAATTTATTTGCATACGTCCTTATTTTTATGTGGAAAATATTTATTTATTAATTTATTATTTTTTTCTTATATCAATCTAGTTTATACACCATTAGTATTTTAATTTGGTAATTGTAATGTATTTTGAATTCATTTGCATACGTTGAATTCAATCACAATAAATAGTGGATGGAGAACGAGGCAAGTGCAATGTTGTTTGAAAACATGAAATAAATAGTTCAAGAAAACATAAATGTAAAAAGAAAGTGCAATTGTAATTTTGTTCCAAAACATGAAATAAATAGTTCAATCAAATATAAAGAAGTAGAAGTGCTGCTCAAGGTAGCTGACCCGACCGCCTCATGAACTCCTCGAACTGAGCCATACGCTGCTCAAGTGCTACTCCATCTATTTACGCCGTTTGATTTATCGCATACTTAACGAAACTCTCAAGTTTCGTTTCAAATGCAAAACGATTATTATATCTCGCGCACATCCACATACGATTATCACTCATTTTTTTAAATTGTAATTGAAAAAAATAAAAAAATATCATAAATTACTTGAATCAAACGAAATTTCGACAGCATAACCCCCACTATCCTAACTACCAAATGCTCGACTCTACCAGCAGCTATAGTGACCATAGTGGTCCTAATTTACTAAGTTTATACTAGGTCTACCCATTGTCGAAACAATACAATACATATTAAGCAATAAAAAATAAAGTAATTAAATTAAAGACAATCATTTGTTGGGAGAAGATCCTTAAGAAATAATCAATTTCTATCCCAAAGGGAGAAGATCCTTAAGAAATTGATTAAATCTATCCCACAATATATAATAACATATCATTTCATCATAAACACATACTAGCATACTTAAAATTCACTTAATCATACTTAATTTAACAAAATTATCTAACATAAATAAATTAATCTAACAAATTCATACTTAATCATACTTTATAAACTAACAAATTAATTTAATTAATTAAAATTAATCATGCTTCATAATTAATCAAACTATAAATTAATTAAAATTAATCTAATTAACATTAATTTTAATCTAATAAAATAATAGTAAACAAATTTAAAATTAATCTAACTAATTAAAATTAATCAAACTTCATAATTAATCATACTATAAATTAATTAAAATTAATCTAATTAACATTAATTTTAATCTAACAAAATAATTAATTAATAGATAAAATAGCGAGAACGAGAGCGTACGGTAGTGGTCGGCGGCGGTGGCGTCGAACTGAGACGATTAAGAGAGAAAATGAGTGAGATGTGAAAGAGAGAGAGAAAGATGACCTGCAGGGGGTGGTTGCCCGGCAGCGAGGTCTGACGGCGGCGGCGGCTGGGGGTGGGGCGAGCCGGATCGACGACTGGGTGGGTGGGGGAGGGGGGGCTATCGGCGTGAAACAAATCTGGAAAGGAGAGGGCTGGCATTTGAATTCACAAATAGCGGCGGCAAAATGTCGCCGCTAATCGACGACCCTATGGCAATTACCGGCGGCATTGAGCCCCGTCGGTAATTAGCGGCAGCTCCGTCTCCAGTAATTAATTTATTAGTTAATATTTAAAATAAATTAATTTATTTTTTAAATACCGGCGGTTCGCCGCTGGTGATCACCGACAGCTTCCGTGCCGCCGGTAAAATTAAAAAAGCGGGTCGTATTGTTTGCTGTTGTTGTGCCGTCGGTAATTACCGGTAGCTCCGTCGCCGGTAATTAGGCGTGATATAGAATTAATACATTTTAGTTGATTTATATTTTAAATTTTGGGAGTTGTTTTCGGCTTAGCCCTTCTCCATGACGATTTTTGTGATCTATAAATCATCTCATTTCCTAGGATAAAATGTATATACACACTATTCAACCCCTGTATTTCAATATATTAGGAGTATTACGTAATGTAAACTTAACCAAGGGGCTTAGCCCACTGGCCACCGGGTCCTCACTTAAGTGAAGTGACCTGGGTTCGATCTCTCTTGGGAGCGAATTGGAGATTGGAGAGATAAGGTGGTTCTTGGAGTGGATGTGGAACTAATTACTAACATCTGATATGACTTTGCCCGATCAAAAAAAAAAAAAACGTAATGTAAACTTTCAACCATTTTAATTAATTGAGATCTCACATAGAGATGTTGAATGAAATTTAATTCCAAAATCTTGGATTAGATTCACAATAAAATGATAAACTGACAAGAAAATAAATAAAGAGTTGTAATCACTAGTCCAAATCACGTGCATCTTAAAACATAAATTTGACTATCATTCTTCAGACACATTCCATCAACCAATAGTAGTTCTAGAAGGTATATATATCTCACGTTTCTTCCTAATCCAATACTACTATATATAGTATATTTTTCTCTACCTAAAGGTCTAAACCCATATAATTCTACGTATTTCACACGGAGTTAACTACAATGACTCCCGGGCTAGGGTGGTGATATTTGAATTTAAATATAATTTTATTTTATTCCATCAGTATTAAATACAAATATAAAGTTATGGTACTATGATTTGATAATAGTAATTATTTTATTAAATATTTACATATATAATAATTTTATATATATATTTAATTATGTTACCCCATGCTTTTCATATGTAAGACCTTTTTATATAAATATTTAACAAAATGAAAAGAAACATAATATATACATAATGAAAATTTTCAGCATTCAAAAATTAAATTTTTACAATATTTAAAAGAGTTATTGGTCTGTAAATGCATAAATTTTTAGCCAATTCATGAATTGCGCATAAACTTTAATTTTGATATGACAAATCATATGTTTTCAATTTGTTATAAATTTATCACAAAATTAAAATCTCCAAATTTTCGTAAATTTCAGAAGAGATCAGTGCTATGTAATTTTTTCATTTTATTTTTTGCATCATTTTAGCTTTAATTTGTGCCGTGTTTTAAATTGTCTTTTGAAACTTTTTCAAAGTCATATAGCTTGATTAACTTGAAAATGGATTTAAATTTGGGGATTGTAGTTTCATGGTAAAATAAGTAACAAATTGAAAATTTGTACATTGTCACTAAAATTAAAGTTCATGTGCAATTTTCATAATATTGACTAAAAGTTTATGTATTTACATATCAATATATCCTTTTAAAACCAAAATTTCAAATTGAAGTCATTTTTCCACCACAAGTCATACCTCCTTACTAGGGTTGTAATCAAATAGTTAGTATTCAATTCAATATTCACATTTTGATATCCGTATTCGACAAATATTCGATTCAAATTATAATGCTAATGAGACCTAATTCAAGTGGTAAAGTTGAGGCACCCAATTAGACACTCCTTTGTGAGAGGCCTTGAATTCAATCTAGCTTGCTTGAAGTGAGTTTTCTCATTTTTGTGTGGTGTAGAGGTCTCATCTGCGTGCGAGTTACTTATTTGATTATATATTTAAATACCTCTTATCATTCTAATTAAAAAAATTCTAATACAAATATTCAATTCAATTAATATTTAAATACTAATCATGATATTTGACTCTATATTTAATTTGTTTACAAATATACCAGGCCCCATCCCAAGTTGCGAAAAATCATTAGGGTGATGATAAATTCGTGATGACCATAAAAATTTCTTCGTAAAATAAAATAAATATAGATTTGAAGGTGCAATTATAATTTTATTGATAAGGTTTACAAGAGTCGTCTCAATATTCAAAAGTGAGAATATATAAAATACTCATTTTTATAATACTGGGTACAAACAATACTCATTTTTGACACACACTGTACATTAGCATATGTGTCCACCAATAACTAATTAAATGTTGTATATCAAAATATTATTCACTTCGTCCCACTTCAAATGTCTCAAAATTAGGATAATTCTATAATTTTGAGACATTTAAAGTGGAACGAATGAAGTACTATATTTTAAATATTGAAATATTTTTTAGAATACACCCAAGAACTAAACACAACTATGATTCACAAATACAAAAGTAAAGTAAAAAAAAAAAAGGGTGCAATAAATACATATTCATTTTTAATTTATATTTTCACAAAAAAACCTTCCACTATATACATGTTTCGTATTTTCTTTTTGTTGTTTCTATAACCAAATTGAATTCCACTTGAAATAGATGAGGAAGAGGTTAAAATCAAAGTGGGGCAAGTACAATGAATTATGAAAACGTGTCAAAGTTGGCTGGTCCACTTGAGCTGATGTACTAAACTTGATTAATAATTAATGGATGTATGATGATGCACGAGTAAGACGTATTTATAGTGATTAACTTTGGTTGAATTAACATTAAAATCATAACTTGTGGCATGCCCACTTGTTTTGGATTTTACCATTAAAACAAGAAACACAACCATGACTTTTGCAAATTCAATTCCCGCTATGGTCTTTCAGTAGTCTCTTATCCATATAATAATATTATTTTTTTAAAATAGGAATAATTTTATTTGTCAAGTACTACATTTTATATTATTTTTTTAAAAATATCCGATGGACGACTATTTGGTTCATGAATTTTAATTGGTTTACTCTCACGTTCGAAAATCTAGTTGGATTGTGAAATAATTGTTAATTTCTACTCTATTAATTTCGGAAAAATGTTTTGTAAATTTAAAACTTCTTTTCTGGAAGAAGGTATACCTAGAAAATAAAAATAAAACAAATAATCCGTCCCTTCATGCTTCATCTTGAATTTTGTCTTTCCCTAATTCAAAAGCTGTCTTTCAACTT
This sequence comes from Salvia miltiorrhiza, assembly GCF_028751815.1. Lineage (NCBI taxonomy): Eukaryota > Viridiplantae > Streptophyta > Magnoliopsida > Lamiales > Lamiaceae > Salvia > Salvia miltiorrhiza. Next base: position 65,205,790 of record NC_080387.1, read on the forward strand.
TTAATCTTTTCGTTTTGCCTTTTCATCTCTCTAATAAAACATCGATTTACGCACCAAAACTATTAAATGAAAAAAAAAAAAAAAACATTGCATCGATATTTCAATATTTAGATTAATATATTTTGCTCCTTTTTCTGGACATCCAAGTAATCATAGTATGAACTGATTCCTTATTATTATTATTATTATTATTATTATTATTATGGGCAAATGGTTTTTAATACCCACTTTTATAATACATCTATCAAATCTACCCACCTATATAAAACATCTATGAAAAATACCCACTTCATAGTGAAATTCCATTTCTACCCTTAGATTTAATTTCTCTTTATCTCCCATCTTTTGCCTAATTAAGCTTGAATGGTATATCGGCTGGAAACTTTCCTCGTGCCCGATAGGTTACTTCGGTAAACTGGGTCTGGACTGTGAGACAACACCACGTACTGTTAAGCAAAAAATGATTAAATTGGTTATTGTTCAAATTGATCCCGCGCTTCTCAAAATGGTATCAGAGCGGGTTTTTATAGAGGAATTATATTATTTTTAATTTATTTTATGATTAACCCATGTGGGAGGAGACTCCATTGAAAATTATGGATCCGGACGAGTGTCCGAGATGTGTACCATACAGGAATACTCTCCAACATTTGGAGAGCGAAATTACCCGTCTACTAGACGGACTCAACTGGAACAATCGAGCCTTCGTTACCAACGTACGACGAGGAGAAGATGTCGAGATTATTCGTGATATTATCACGAGTATCCAATTCTACCATGAGAACCTCATGGGACTCGCCGCAACCAGGACGGCGATTGAACGAACCAGAGACGAGGCCCATCAGTCTCACGATTGATGGAACCAAAAGACAAGGCGGGAGTAGTTTATCCAAACTACCAAAAGATCGAGCCAAGCTCTTCCGACAACGTCAACTTGCGGGAGATCCAAAAGACGGTGGAATATTATGGCGTCAAGCTATACGATCTACCGATGGAGCTAAGCAGAATATCACTCAAACAAGAGGAAATATTAACCCTCTTGCGTGATATCCAGAAAAGAATGGAGGAGATCGAAAGGCGAAAACCATGTTCCGGAAAAATTCGGAATCAATGGTCCAAAGACCCGACGTCTACATCTCTATTCGATGCAACACCCAAAGAGTTGCAGCCGGAGGACATTATCCGAATTATGAAAGGCAAATATCATGGATAGCCTTGACAGAATCGGATTAGAAGATCTACAAGAGTTAGCAGAATCTTTTGCTAACCTCAATATGGTGGATCTGAAGATGAACCAAGAAGATGAGGTTCCCAAAACCGAGCCTCAAGAAGAATCGTCAAAAAAGGGGTCAGCTCGAGACGATGCAAGCCAGTTCCAACGAACCAGGCGACGGAGGCCTCAGATGCAGGATACTCCTGTAGGAAAGGTCACACTGGAACCAGTCCATCCATATGGATTGATTCTCAACCTCGACGAAGCCAGTTTCAAAGAATGGGAGGGTCTCATCGACGAATGGGCTTCATCATTGAAAGTCGTGATTGCCACAATTGATTACGACAAAAAGGAATTTGCCAGAGTCTTCGAAGCCAGTTTGGCAGGCATGGCAAAACAATACTGGGACAAGATTGAGATTCCAGCAAGGGAAGAAATGTTTAGTAGCACCTCAATGTATGATATCATTAAGGAAACTACTAAACAGATAAAAATCCATTTCTTGGGAATGGGTTTTTTCGAAGGATCCGCAGAGGAGAAGCGCAAGAAATATCAACAGGCACTTTACAATCTAAGGTTGATGGTGCTAGAGCCAAAAGCTCTCGATGAATTTCTGCGTATATACACCCTATATGTCCATATGGGGGAAGTTGATGATCAAAAAGCCATGGATCTCTTTTTCCCAAAGTTTCCAAGTCCATGGAGGGAAATGCTCATCAACGAGTATGTATCACCAGGAGGATATCCACTTGACAGTGCTTCAAGAAGGATGTTTTATGTCCACAAGAAGCTGTCCGAATGGTGCCAAAAGGCAGCGGACCAGAGGAATCTCAAGAGATTGAGGAGACTCAACAAGAAATCTCCATTGATGTGCGACAACATTGATCTTCCAACAGAGATTGGTGCTGAGTTGCTGTATCAAAGGAAAAGCCGAAAGAAACATAGGTATCAACCCTATGAAAGAAAGTCCAGAAGAAGTTCTTGGAAGCCAAGAACTATGTGGACCAGACAGAAGGCACGCTCCTACAAGTCAGGCCAACGGAGCGGTCCATCAAGGAACCGATTCTCAAATCAAAAGAGAATCCCGGCGAGAAAAACTTTCAGGCGCACTCAGGCCAAAGCAAATGAAAGTTTTAAGGATTGCAACTGCTGGTCGTGCGGTGCAAAGGGGCATATTTCAACCAATTGCCCAGACAACGAAAAAAGGATGATAAGGAGATTCGAATCCACACCGGATATCGAAGACGCTATCTACCACCAGAAATTGATACCCGTGTATCAATTCGAAGATATATCCTCTGATGAGAGTATATATGAGCAAGAAGAGGTCTTTAGTTCTGAGGATTCGGAGATGACCGATGGATCAACCGGAGACGAGTCAGACTAAAGAGGAGCAAGAGGTTCACCACATCCAGAAGGAGGATCAAAATGGATTTACTAGCCATTTCCTGATCCCACAAGAAGAAGTGGTGAAGAAGCTCGTGAGAAAACTCAAGAAGGAAACCGAAGAGGTTCAAACCTACCAAGGGTTTTCCAATGGAAGATTAAATCGAGTTTTATACAGCTTGATTCCAAATAAAAGGAAGCATCATGTCTATTTTGGCGTCACAAGCCAAGAAATGGCGCTTCCAATTGAGATCACAAGTAATCAGGTGGAAATCCAGCTGGTTCCGGCCGAAGAAATAAGGCAGGATCTCAAGAAAATGAAGCCAGAAGTCGCAAACACGATGAAATGGATTCATATTGGAGCAATTCAGTTGGTAATCAAATCTTCCCTTTTCCCAGGGACAGACCAACCAATTGATGTCGCACTCTGCGACAAAAGGATCAGAGATGCCAGAGGCTCAATTCTTGGAGCTTTTTCAGGCAATCTCTATGCCAAGAAGATTATAACCGAGTTCTATCCACAAATCGCTTATAATCTGGAAGATTCATCCTTCAGCCGGGCCCTGACTCTCTATCAGGACTACAAGAAGAAGGAATACATGACGGACGGAAATAGGCCATACTCACTGACTTACCAAGTCTCGTATGCCCTATCAAATTCCCATCACACGGAATTATTTCTGGGAAAAGAATACATTGAAATTCCAGAAATATTCAAGGAGGTGGCCAAGGCAGTCAGTCCAAACCGAGTGGAGATTCCTCAGATCAGAGAAATCGACATCGACATTGGAGATAAGCCGGTGCTTAGCCATACCCAAAGTCTCAGACTTGGAGCACCAAGGCTATCATTCCAAGGAAATAGGCTAACTTCAGGGCCTATAACAAGAAGTTTCTCTCATTCGTATGAGAGAAGGGCGATTCAGGAAACCCCAGTTCCGGACATGAAAGTCAAGCTTAAATGTCCCGAAGGATGGAGACAGGTTTCCACAAGATTTGATACAACAAGCAGGGAGAACAAATTTCCTTGTAGTTCGTTGTATTATTTGGCAAATCCAGGAGACAACCGATACATCGGAACTCTGGAGGTTGGAGGTTTTGAAATCCAAGCCGGACAGGAAGCGGATGTCCTGATCTTAGGACGAGATTTCCTTGACAAATATAAACCATGGTCATGGAAATCAGGAGGAATGGAGATCACCCTTGGACGCCAAAGAGTGATGATCCAATGACTAGTCCATTCTCGATATACATCTCTGTAGGGATGTTATGAGAAATTCAAAGCAGAATATTTTGCTGCTTATGTGGATTCGGGAGCAGGAATCTGTACAGCAAAACGAGGAGTCTTTCCAGCAGAAGTGGAAGAAGATCTACCTCGAATTGCAGGAAGGGATTTCTCCAAAAAGATTTTGCTTCTATCAAAAGGAGTAAAACAAACGGAAATATTGATCGGCGGAGCAGGACAGACACCTTGGTACAAGGTCAAGACTCCACCAATTTATTTCCATGATACCGGAGCAGATATATTATTCGGAAATAATTTTCTGCAAAGCTTCAAGAGGTACATACAGGACAATGAAGCCATGAGGCTAGTGTTCACAACCAATTGTGATCACAAAATCATTGTGCAAAGGCTCAATGGAGCTTTTCATCGATCAATGCCAATCAAATTCCGCAGCAAGCGTGGTGATGATGGCAGACTCCGGAGACCCCAAATGAAGGATCAAAGGAGATTCGGAGAAGTTTTGCTCAAATGCAGAACTGAGGGATTCCCAAATCTCTCTGAGGAAGAAACTCAAATCCTCAAAGTATCCCTGATATCACACAAAGATATCAAGGAAGAAGAACAGGTGTCCATTGCCGACGTCAAAAGGAGGATTCAGAGGTGTTACCATGAGAATCCTTTGGCATGGTGGGACAAGAACCAGCTCAGAGCAACCTTGAAAGTTAAAACTGGAAAGGAGCATGAGTTCGTAAGGTTCAGACCTATCCTGATGAATCCTCGAGATCAACAGGATATGATGAGTATAATCAAGGAACACCTTGATTTAAAGCTGATCGAAGAAGGAAGATCACCCTACAGCAGTCCTGGATTTCTGGTGAGAAATCATGGGGAGATCAAGCGAGGAAAACCAAGACTGGTCATTAATTACAAAGGGATTAATGACATTCTTGAGTTTGATGGATACTTCATCCCAAGTAGAGAACACCTCATCAACTGCATCAGAAGTGCAAGGGTATTCTCAAAGTTCGATTGCAAATCGGGTTTCTACCAGATTCGCATGGAGGAAAGGAGTAAGAAGTTTACAGCCTTCTCAACTCCACAGGGACATTATGTCTGGAATGTCATGCCAATGGGGTTAGCCAACGCGCCTCAGATATTCCAAAGGAAGATGGATAATCTCTTCAAAGATTATTCTTCGTTTATGTTTGTTTATATTGATGACATTCTTATTGCATCAAAAAACATTCATGAACATGTCAAGCATCTGGAGATATTTGCGGATGTTTGTCAACAAGAAGGACTAGTGCTGTCTGAAAAGAAGGCAGTCATTGCCACCCAGAAGATGGAGTTTCTGGGAATCGAGATCGATGAATCTGGGATAATTCTACAAGATCATATTGTGGAAAAAGTCCAGGGATTCCCGGAGGATCTCAAGGAGAAGAAGCAGCTCCAAAGTTTTCTCGGGGTTGTCAATTTTGCAGGGATGTTTATCAAAAACCTTGCAGAACACAGAAAGGTCTTCAGTCCACTACTGAAGAAAGATGTTCCATTCATATGGAAGGAGGAACATCGAGAGGGTATGAAGAAGCTGAAAGAGATTTGCAAAAATCTCCCGAAACTTTCAATACCACAAGACGAGGATGACTTGGTCCTCTACACTGACGCGAGTGATTCATGGTGGGCAGCAGTGCTCACAAAGATCACCCCTTATGGAGAAGAACCTTGCAGATACTGTAGCGGTCTTTTCTCCAACGACGAGGCTGTGCGATGGCACATAAACGAGAAAGAGTTTTTTGCAGTCAGGAAGGCGTTCAAAAAATGGCCGCTATTCTTACTTGCTAAAAAATTTGTTTTGAAAGTAGATAACACCAACGTTAAAGCTTTCTTAACTAAAAAGATTGAATCTAAACCTGAAAAGGCTAGATTGATTAGATGGCAAGCAGAATGCCAATATTATGATTATGATATTGTCGTTTTGAAATCTGATCAGAATGTTCTTGCAGATTTCCTTACAAAGGATGGAGCTCCCTGAAGTGGAGGCCATCGAGGCAATACAGGGACAACTCTTTGAAAGTCTAGAGCTGCTACAACAAGAGTGGCACAAGTGTGTGCTACATACCAAACAAGCAGGAAAGATACAAGCGGCTGACGAAGCCAAAGTATCTAGCCAAATCGATGTCTGTTTCATGAAGATGTTCAATCTTCAGGAAGCAACCAACAAGCCGCTCTTGCGCGCTGTCCGTGAAAATCGGGCTAAAGCAATGCTTTCCGTACAGGGCGGATTACCTGTAGCAGGGGATTCAAGTACCCCTAGCACAAGTCCTGAGACAATGGTTTCACAGCCAGACTCTCGAGGAAAAGATGTTGTTAAGGGGTCACACCCTGAATCAACATGTCAACCCTCCACCTCTGGGGTAAAAGAGGAAGAGATCAATCTTAGGCCCATGACAGGCCAAGTTAAGGTTGATACTGACTTTATTGAAATTTCTCCTTCTTGGCAGATGTACCAGGACAGGTGGGAGAAACTTCTCATAAGGAAGGGCATTAATCCGGGAAATTGCCGGGTTGATGTTGCCGGAAAATATCCAAGGGTTTGGACGACTCCAGGAGCCAATCCAAACGATGTCAAGGAATGGTATGAGTTTGGGGCTTTGGCCTCAGTTTATACCACCGCCCCAGCCTTCACCGAAATTAAGGGTCTACCAAAATGGATCCAGAAAACGGTGTTCGACACATGGGAGAACAACGAGTCCCTCAAAAGGGGAGATGTTCTGGAATTGTATTGTTTCAGTGCAGCGCCAGAGCCAGTCGGAAAAGGAATCCGTGAAGCTTTCCACTTCATTAAGCTTCGGAGACCTGATACGGGAGCCCTTAACAGGATCAAAGTTCCCGACTTCGAGGCCGCAATCGTCTCAACATTCACGGAGGATCAAATCTCCACGAGACGAGCATGGGGTCTATGGGTCTGTCTCACAGAGATGGACAAAATGAAATCCAGATTCAAGTTCTATCAAAGCTCGGATCTGGGAACGTTCCTAGTTAATACCATGACAGGAACAACAACTCCTTTTGCCGAAGAATCCTTCGAGAAGAAACGGCAAATGATTTGGAAAAACAGGATTGCGGGGAGCCAGGAGACTCGTCGCAAGTTTTGCAATATGGCTCATCTAGGCCATTGAAGCGATAAGATCTGCGATCAATGCTCATCGCAGAAGGAGCCAGAATTCGGCAAAGGATTCTTTCCAAAGCCGGATAAAAGGAGGTTCCGGTCTGATGAACATGATAAGCATCAGACTCCAAAGGGAAGGACACCTCGGGCACCAAAAAAGGAAGGTGGCCGACAAAGCTAAGTGAATCATGTGATTCACAGGAAGGATCGCACCCACAAAAGAAACGACAAAAGTGGGTGGAAGAACAGGAGGACCACTCACCAAAAGCTCCAGGACAAAAGTGAGTGGAGAGAAAAGCAGCCGGCCCCTACCAGCATTATCACAAGAAGATAAAGCAGGGGTCCAGCACCATGTGATGCCACTAACAAGTGTCGGCAATCAAGGCCGACAAAAGAAGGTGGATGTCATATTCAAGCAAGCTGGCCACGAGGATGGAATCCGAGGCCAACAACCAAGCAATTATAGAGGGGATCAAACCTCTATATAAACCCAAGTGCTGGAGAGAAGAAGATCATCCAAAAATTCACAACATTTTCACACACCACTTCCTCTCTCTAGAAAAATTATCTTTGTAATTTTAAATTTCTGTTTTCAAAGTTTTTCGTTTTTAGTTTTAGTTCCTTTTTATTTTTATGTACACAAGTGTTAGCTACTATGAGTAGCTAAAACAAGTTAGTCTCCTCCCTTGGGGAGTATTTTATGAAATAAATTAATTTTTATATAATTCCTCTATAAACACTTAGTTTTTGTCCAACTATTCCGGTTTAGTAAAAATATTTTCTTTTCATTTTTCAACAAAAATATTTGGCGTCGAGACACAGTGAAGGAGGGAAACTGATTCCTGAAGGTGACCATTCGGCGAAAGTCGGAACACAGTGAAGGAAGAAGGTTGCAACCATCACTTGCGAGTGGGTGGTTGGACGAAGGCCGAGGAGGCAAGAAGTCCGTAAAACGCGATAAAAGCTCCGGAAGGTGACCAGTCGACAAAAGGTATACTGTTGATTTATGATTTGAATTATTTCGAAGTTGTACGGAAGCATGTTGGGCCTGATTATGTCTTAATTGAATTTTGATAATTTGAACATGAAATGGTTTTATGATGGATTTGTTGAGGATTGGTTGAGGGGTAGTTTTGGCATTAATAATGAGTTGGATATGGTTGATATGTGTTTTGTGAAAGTGGGTATTTTTGATAGATAAGTTATGAAGGTGGGTATTTTAAATTTTGACCCTATTATTATTACAAACACCCGTTCTCATATTATTGCACATGCCAATAATACACAGTACACGTGCAAAATGTTCATTTCACAGATAAAAGTAATACAGAGACTGAAAAAACATGACATGTAATTATTGTATCGAATTATTGGAAATAATCCCAAACGAATTTGATCGTCAGATCATATCATCATTAGTTAAAGTAAAATTAGAATATACGCGATAGGTTGAATTCGAAATTTCTTAAGCAAACATCAAAGACTTCAACATAGAGCAAGACCAAATCTATATTTGTGCACGAACAAGTTGGTGTGATATTCATTGAACCATCGCTTCTCCAACTTGTTGTACGTTCGGCTATTTTTATGTCCTAATTCAATTAATCATCCAATAGCACATACTTCTACCTACTTTACATATTGTTCTAAGATTAGGTACTACTACTAATTAAGGCTTGTTTATATGGATGATTAAGGTGTATTGTATAATATGTTTGTAACATCTTAGTATCTTGGTTAGTAAAAAACACAAGAGTCTTTATAAATAAAAAAGTTAAGTAGCAAATATATATGTCCTTAGTATTTTATAGAACAAACTTCATAATATTTACAAATTGGGAAAATAGATCCCTAATTAAGTTCACAAATTAGAGCGAATAAGTCCCTCCGTCTAACGAATGTGAACCTTAGGTACCTATTTGTCTCAATTTATAAACGTTAGGGCCTATTTAGTGTTCAATATAAACATTATGAGTGCTTTTGCTATTTAATCATTCTTTTTTTTTTTCTAAATCTAATTGTAATTTATGTCTTTTAATTTCATATATATTATATTTATTTCTTTTCTTTTTTAAAATTCTTAAGTTATTTCTTCTTAATTCCTTATCATATTTTTTTTATATTAATTTTATGAATAAGTTATTGCATTAAACATAATTTGTGCATTTATTCAAGATAATTTGTGTATAAGTATGATATTGTTATACTATCATATATAGTACATAATACAATTAGTGACTTGAACTCTCTCTTTTAATTTACTTGGGGTCCTACGTGGCTACGTGGCATCACCTACATCCTCTATTTATATTTATTTTAAAGTTCTGATTGTTGTGCATTTATAATTCTTATGTTTTTAAAAATATTGCATCTCAAATCAAATTTTTAGTGGTCATCATCGACTGAAGAGCCTATATAAAAATATTAAAAATAATATGAAAATATAATTCAATCCTCTATTCTATATTGCATCCCCATATTTTTCATTCCTATTTATCTGAATTCTCTATTTATTCTTTCTATATTTTTGACATATTTAAATCAAAATTTCTATATATGTAAGGAAAATTGTTTAACTTCAGTATTTATTTAGATTGATACAAATATGCATAATAAATTTTTTATATATAGAATTAGGTTATAGTGAAATTGCTATTTTTCGTGAGAATAGTAATACATCATACCAAACAACAAATTATATATATTTTTACAAATATTTTAATATACTAAAAATGATTAATAAAAGAATAAATCAATAAAATATATCACACCTTATTTCATAACGGTAACTCAGTCATTAATTTCTATACGGGTCTAATCTAACCATTAACCGTAGGCCTCCAAAAAGAATTGTACCTGGAATGTCGTGGACAACTTTGAATATGTATTGTAGTTTAATCCTAGTCTAATTGGTGATGTCATTTAAATTTACTGGTTCGTTTCTAAAAGCAGGTAAAGAAAAAATCGAATTCTCGTAAGCGCATATATGTCTAAATACAGTTAATTGGACAAGAGCTGTTTACCGGTAAGCATATTAATTTCAAGGCTGTGCATTAATTAGTAGTAAATCACATGGGTTAGAATTTAGAAATTCAAAGAGTCAGAGATTGGTGTATGCGTACAAATTTTAGTAGTAGTAACGAAAAATCGAGTTTCAGATGGTTCTTTTTCCATTTATTCTTTTCTTTTTTGGGTATTTGTGGGCCCGGATTTTGATTTCGTGGCGGCGGAGATGCCTCGGACTTCGAGTTTTCCTACTTTGTCGTCTGAAATACTTTGAAAATTAATAGGAATTGAATCTTTTGCAAAGACTTTGGGTTTAAATAAGTACCAATATATTTTTCTTTTTCTTCTATTTTCTTTTATTTTTCTTTATTACTAAGAAAAATAAACAAAGAGGTAGATAGGTATGAAAAACCTGAGATTGTTAGTCAAATATATATTAACCTTTTACATATAGAGTAATATGTGAAAATAATCATTTTGATATTATAAGGATAGAAAATGGCTACTTACAAAATTTTTGGGTAAATATCACTTTAAACCCCAAACTATTTTCGCATTAATCCTGAACTATTAAAAATAATTTTTTAACCCTTGAACTACCAATTTTGTATCAATTGTACCCTTTATCCATTTTTCATCATTTGAATTTTTAATGAGTAATGCATATAATCACGTCGTTTAATATAATATAGGTCAAAAAAAGAATGATTCTAAATACATTGTGGTATCCGGTGAGTCACGTCAAATTTTTGAAGCTAAAAAAATAAATGAATGGTACGATTGATACAAAATTGATAGTTCAAGGTTTAAAAAATTATTTTCAATAGTTCAGAATATAATTGATAGTGTGAAAATAGTTTGGGGTTTAAAATGATAATTACATAATTTTTTTTCCTGATCACACTTTAATTACTATAATTTCTGGAGGGTTTTTGCAACACACTTTGTTAAAGCGTTGTGTGGGGTTTAGATTTTTAACAGTCAAAAATATAATTTTTGGGATGTATAAGACTCAATTTACAAATAACTGGTTCAGTAATTAGCGTCTTTCTCTCTAAAATAATGCAACTAAAATTGATTGAAACGGTCATTCTTGGGCTACATCTTTTTATGTTTCTGGTCTATTTACTTTTGGTTTTTTCTTGTTGTTTCTGTTGGGCGTTGTCACTTTTGGGCACCGTCGTATATGAGATACTGATTGATGGTTTATCTATAAATTGGGGTTCTGTCTAAACCCCCCACCCTCTGAGCTTAAAAAAAAAAAAAACAGATTGAAACAGCCAATAAGGCCTTACTCTAGTGGCAAAACTGAGACATCCAAAGACTCTCATTTGTGAGAGGTCTTGAGTTTAATAGTTGCATAATTAATTATATTCAGATAACTCTTGTAATTCTAATTTAAAAAAAAGGTTAAAACAAATGGCTATTATTTCCTCAAAAAAATGGCTAATTATTACCTAAAAAATGGCTTATTATTTCCTAAAAAGAAAAACAAATGGTTTTTTCTTTTATTTTCAGACAAAAAATCTGAAAACAAAATTTTCTTATTAATTACTATATTATTTTGGAAATTTGTGGTGAAGAAAACATCCAATTAAATTTTCTTTTTTCGATTGAAGTTCTCCACACATTATTTATGCAAACTATTTTTATTATTATTTTTATAAATAATTTGCAAAGTCTTATCGTCGGAGTTTATCTAACGAGCACGTTCAATAGTTACTGCGAGGTTCTTCTCCTTTGTCACACTCAAAGAGCACTTTCATAGTTATCGTTGAGTTTATGTAACTAGGGTGTATTTACTTTTATGGATAATTTTATTATTAAAAAAGGAGGGATAACAAAAAATTATATCTTTAAATATCTTCTTTCTTTTTCTATATTTTACACAACAGAGAAGCTCCACCATTTTTCCTTCTTTATTTTCACTTCAAGGGTGGATATTATCCCTCTATTTTTGAATGAATAATATTATCCATCGTTGAACTGAAAATAAGGAAGGAAAAATGGTGAGCTTTTCTTTTGTATAAAATATGGGAAAAGAAATAAAACATTTAAAAGCATAAATTTTTGTTATCTCTTCTTTTCCCATGATAAATTTATCCATCAAAGTAAGCGCATTCTTAATGAAAAATCATTCAAAAAGGTTCTATTATATTTATGATATTTCTCGAGGTTCTTTTTACTCCCTCCCATCCGTCCCAATTAAGTTGATTAATTTCTTTTCATTACGAAATTTAAAAAATTTGTATTTCAGTTTGTTTGTTAATAAAGTGAATAAGTGATTAAGTGTTTCGTTGCTTATATTTATTTTATATAAGAAAATTGATCAACTTAACTAGAACAATTCAAAAAGAAATATTAATTAAATTAGTTGGAACAAAGAGGGACCAATTGCTAAATTTGCTATGCATGAGTACGTGTATAAAAATGTGGAATGGAAACAATGTCATGTGGTAATCAACTACTCTAGTTCAATCTTCTTTTCCCTCTCTTTTGAAAAAATAAAATAAAATAGTAGGACTATTTATAATTCTCTCTCTCTCGCCCAAAACAAAACGGAAAAATATTACATGTAGAGAGTTCAAGATTCTTGATCAGGTTTACATAAAAAAATTAGATCTGTAAAATTTTTTCGCTGACTAATCTTAATAATTTTAAATACTTTTATCTTGCATTGTTTAATTATCGCCTTTATTTATATATCCATAAAAAATTACTATTAACCCTATATTTAATAACTCTTAGCTTTAATGCAATTAAAATATTAAAAGTAAGAGAAAACAGACGATCGATTAATTTGAGATCCTGGCCCTGTTTATATTGACATACAACAAAATGTTGTTAAGAGGCTCCTGCTTTCGAAGGTTACATAGGTACTTTATTAGACTATAAATGCGTAGTGTTTGCATTTACTTATTTCTTAAGTAAGATTTTGCTGTTAGTTTAAACTGTGCTAATTATGATTTGAACACTACATAGTGCTTTAACCAAGTCAATTCTGATGTCCTGATATGTGATGAGAGATTCGAAGCCACGTAAAATTTAATTGAGAGAGAGAGGGAGAGAGAGGAGTTGACTTTGACATTTTAATTAAGAGTCCAACTATTAGAAAATTAGGATAAAAAATAAATAAAGTAAAATAGGCGAACAAAAGCAAGACTATACCAGAATTGAGTAACAAGTAGCTAGTTGAATGGGAGGTTAGGTGATATGTGATATGTGCTTGGTCATATATACGCTTATTTGTTGTTATAATTTATTTATAGATAATTAAAGAGTATAAGATCGATTAAATAACTATATACTTAAAGATTTATAAGCCTCACAAATTTTGAAAATACAAATGTTCAAACATATGTTAAAAGTAATTTTGTTGGTCAATATAATTTTGTTATATTTATAGAATGTTGGAATTCCATTTTATATTTTACCAATACACACCGGATTTAAATAATAGTGGTTGCAAAATCATATAGGAAACATTTATTACGTATTATAAGGGTGTAACCGTGTAATATTGGAAAAAATTTACGTTTTAACTTGATACTAAAATCTTCTATGGATGATAGCTAGTTAGCGTATTATTGATTGCAATTCACTTGTTAATTTAATTAGAGAATATGCCTTTTATATTTACATGTTTCAACAATAAAGAATTAGTAGATCAAGTGTATTGATGGTGTACGAAGAAAAAGCTACTAATCTACGTACATATCCCATGATGATAGAAGATTTCAATTAGAGGCTTAGAGCTGTCAAAATTGGTCCGGACCGATGGGTCGATCCAACCCGCCTGAATTTAGGGTTGGTTGAGCTCGATAAAATAGAGGACCGAAAAAAAATCGAGCCTATAAAGCCCGTCCAGACGGCCCGCTGGGTCGACTGGGCTTCGGGGCTAAAAAGCCCGGGGGTTTTATGCTTCTTGGCCCCCCCGATTTTTTTAATTATTAATTTATAATATTTACTTATATAATTATATATTTTAAAATTTAAAATAAAAAAGAATTTAAAATAGATTCATGTTCATATTTCACTCTTATGTTAGCTCATTAATTGAGAAAGTTTAACTTCTGAATTCAATATAAAAAAATATTATATCTTGAATTAAATACTTGGTATAAATTAATTAATTAATTATATATATATATATATTCATATTTATTCATTTAATTATTTATTTTTGTAAACCCTTTCATGATTTAATGAGTATTATCATTTCTCTTTTAATTTGCCGTGACCGTGAGTTTGTCCTTTTTTAGAATAAACTTTAATTAGTGCAGTGTGGAATGTGAACGTCTATTTTTCTAATTTTATAATTTAAAATGGGTGCTTTCTTGATTTGGATACAATATTTTGAGTTTGCTTAATATTTACTATTAGGACTTTATATTTGTTGAAATACTTTGAAGTGTTATTTAATAAACCATCTATTATAGGATTTTCATTTATTTTTTTGTTGTGTTCTGATATACAATAGTATGATTTAAAATTTTTATTTTATCTTTAATTATATTTATGAATTGATGATTTGATTTGATGTTAGTAGATTTAATTTTTATTTAAGAAAAAAATTATTGGGCGGATTTAGTCCGACCGCCCAATGACTCGATAAGGGTTGGGTTGGGCCTACTATTTTGAGACCCGATCATATTTCGGGCCTAGCCGACCCGACCCGATATAATTCGAAAGCCCAGTGAACTGGGCCGAGCTGGCTCGACCTGGCCCATTTGACAGCTCTAATTTTAGCAATGGTCATCATAAGATAGAAAAGCGAAGGTCATTTTACTAGAACAAGCTAAGGACAAAGTTAGTCTACCCGGATTAGCTAAAAAAGATCAACTGATTAGCTACCCAAGGTCTACCGAAGTAAAAACACAGTCAACCTGACATTTACTAAACTTTTACAGAGCTAACCTAAGACCTAGTTGAGTTTTAGCGAAGCTTGGCAACATATCTGTAGAGAATCCTGACATATATAGAACAAAGTAAAATATTTTCATAGCGCCAATTACAATATTGCATGTGCTAAAAGCAATGTACCATGAGTCAAACATGAAGTTTTTCAATACAAATAGGTTCAGATTTTGAATGGTGTTTCTTTTAACGACACTATTCATCCTCTACATATAAATACCTAAAGAACTCAACACTTCAATGTTATCAGAAACTCTACGGACATAAACTCTTAAGCATTCATCTCTCTACACCTTTAGTAGCGCAAGTAACCAGGAGGGAAACTCAACGACTAAGGAGATTCAAGCTCTTATACAAGTTATCATTTGAACCCTTACAGTTTTTTCCCACCATGTTCTAATTTGTTCTTATTGTTCATCCTTAAACCTAAAATTGAGCAAACTAATCATTTAGATATTATTTTTAATCGTAACAATTTGCTCTAAGTTGGAATCCATCTTTTACATTTCCCCTTACCCAAGACATTCAGGGTTGTTGTAAGAAGTATAAGCAAGTAAGTTTTAATGGATTCACCCGTTTACCGGGTCTATGGAAGTAGGAGGGTTTCTCCGAACCAAGTTACACATTGTGTACATTAAAATTTACCTTTTCAATTAAGTATCACTCCTTCCGTCCCGCTAAAAGTAGTGGCTCGTTTTTCATTTTGGGTTGTCCCACTATAAGTGGTTTAGTTTATAAAAAGGTGATAATTAACTCTTGAAAATGTGTGGATCCTACTACTTTTATTTAATTTATACATTCTCATTAATTTCCTAGTAAAAAAGAAATGAGCAATTTTTAGTAGGATGGATAGAGTATTAAACTATCATCACTCCGCACACCTTCACATTAGTTGACATATCGGCTGGCCAATTTATCATCATCTCTTATCAGTTGTCCATCTCAATTGATATGCTTTAAACAAGCTAATTAAATAGCTTAAAGATTTTCAAAAAACACAAATAGCCTAATCACCATGTTCCGCACAACATCAATTATTTGATCAACATATAAACTTTCAAGTTGTCAGTAGATTAGTAAATTGATATCACTTTAAGTAAGATTAAATAAAATATTA
Source organism: Salvia miltiorrhiza (assembly GCF_028751815.1). Lineage (NCBI taxonomy): Eukaryota > Viridiplantae > Streptophyta > Magnoliopsida > Lamiales > Lamiaceae > Salvia > Salvia miltiorrhiza. The sequence continues at coordinate 65,221,820 of NC_080387.1, forward strand.
TAAGCGGTGGGGTATAATTCAAAAATAGATAAGAAGTTTTTTTATGAATGTTCCAAAAAGAAAAAGTAGAAAGTTCTTTCATAACTAGATGAAGTATTACTTTTATAATTAAGAATATGGACCACTTACAACCATGACTTTATAACATAAGAATTCTCACTTTTAATTTATTTGGAAACACTAATACCTTTACGTAAACACAAAAACTTGGGTTCAATTGGGTATACCGTACAATTGGGTTGATCCGTACTCAAATCTTGACCCGCATCTTTATTTGAACTCGCATTTTGACCCAAATCGTGTAAATGACACTATTCGGTTATGTAAATGACACTTACTATAATTGATAATATTCGGTTATATAAATGATACTATAACATTTTAAAATATTATAGTGTTATTTTCAATCTTGTAATGTCATTTAGAATATTATAGTGTCATTTTACAATCTTATAGTGTCAATTATAGGAAGTGTCATTTATATTTTTGAATAGTGTCAATTATACACAGTGTTATCTATAATTTTATAGTGTCATTTATATAACAGAATAACGTCAATTACAAACAGTGTCATTTGTATAACCGAATAGTGTCAACCCGGTTGTACCCAAGACCACCTCTTACGTAAAATATTTATCACTTTTATTCATAAGGATTATCACTTTTACAATTGTCATTATTACGCATAAGAACTGCTACTTTTATTTAGAATGCAATATTACTTATAACAACCGTCACCTTTATTCACAAAAATTGTCACTTTTATACAATAAATCATAGAACAAGATTTTAATCGATTTTTGAATTAATTTTAGGCTGGCCTGACCTGCGCACACCATATGGCCGCGCACATGCAGGGACGGAGCTGCTCAAAAAATTTGAGTTTTTTTTTTTGAATATATTTTTGAAGATATATAAAAGAACTTTGTTATACAAAAGTTGATTTGCTTGTTATATTCACTCATATATACTTAACTTAAGGATAATCATGTTATTTAAAACTATGTAACTATGAAAATATTGTTCATTAATTATTATTATTATTATTACTATTATTATTATGCTTGTATTTTAATAGAAAATGTATGAAATGCCCAAAAACAATTTGTTTGTTGGTGTTTACGGAACCAACACCTAAACTATAATATGAAAAGTAAAAGCTATACCTAGAGATGATCGGAAAGAGTGAAGTAAAGCAATCGGAAAACTGGAGCCCAAGAGAAAAACTGACTGTTGTATTTGAAAATATGAGATAGCGTAAAAAATAATACACGAGCTCGGGCCCTATTTATAGATTTACAAGCGGAGGGGTAAAATAGTAAAAACATCTTCGGTGCATGCGTCCTGCGTGGTGGAAGGGTACGTTGGTAATTTCGATAATACGCGGGAGACCTTCCCGCGCGTTTATTGGCTCCTCTGATGGAAGTGTCTTCTCTGGCGAAGGCGTCTTCTCTGGTGATATTGACATCTCTGGCATGAAGAACTTCCCTGGAAAACACGTCTTCTCTGGCAAGGGCGTCTCCTCTGGCGGTAATGACTTCCCTGATGGAGTTTGACTTTTCTGGCGCGGATGATTTCTCTGGAGGAGAGGGCTCCTCTGTCAAGAATGACTTCTCTGGTGCGGATGACTCATCTGGCTAGAGTCATTCCTCTGATGGATGAAATCCTTCTGGTATAAATGGTTCTTCTGACCCATACGGCTCCTCTGATGAGAGTGGTTCCTCTGATTTGTACTCTCTCCCTACTCTGCATGTATTGCTCCTCACCAACCACTCCCCCCTCTAGTCTGGTTGAACCGGGTATTCTTCGCGTTCAACCAGTGGTGTGTTATCAGCATCAAAGCTTTGTTATTTTCCTTGGCCCCTGTAAATCATAAAGACATAAGCATTTTGACATTATGAGAGAATAAAAAGAAGCCCTGTAAATTGTTCTCTGGCGTTTTTGTTACTCCCACCCCCTGGTCTGGCTAGTTCACTCTGGAGAGATGCAACTAGTCAGAGGACTCGCCCGCGTGGATGACGTCATCCGCATTAAATGTCTGCCCAGTCTACAGTATTTTCCCCGTACCCGAGGTTACTTTTTAACCTTTGCGTCCTTTCGCCTTTCCGTATAAATTCCCATCCGTTGATTTCTTCCGTATGCCACGTGCCGTTCATCCCGCGTGCTGGTGGTTACCCGCGTACAATCTTACTTAGGCGATTCGAACTCCCCTTTTTTCGCTATTCTTCTTCTCCAAGTTTACCGAGCGAATTTTCTGCATTTTCCGGCGATTTCCTCACTGTTCCGGCATTCTCCTACGACCCTTCCGCTCCAGGTTTTACCGTCCATCTTTTTCCGGTCTAGGTAACTCGCGTATCTTCTTCGCTGCAATTTTATATTTAATCGTAGTGTAGTGGTATAACTGTTGGTGCTCTGATTGAGCGTGCTAGAAACCCTAGGGTTGGTATCTCCCATCATGGCCTGCACCTCCGCCCCTCAACCCTCTCGCTCGCCCTCTCCTTCTGCCCAAGACCCTTCATCTTCCTCCCCATCGCGGCCAGATCCTGAAAATCTTCCTTCCCCCTCTACTTCTGACGAATCTCAAACTGCACCCCCTCCTTCTCCACCTAGGAGAAAAGGGAAAAAGCCCCGCCTACCCCCCAAACGTATTCCTCATTCCCGTCTTAATGTCGCAGAGGTGGGGAAGTTGAGAAACAAATGTAGGCGTCCTGATGGTTTAAAATTCGAGGCCTTTTGTAAGGATTCAACGCCTCCTGAAAGCCTTCGTCATCCCAAGGTGATAGTTGTTTGGAAAGCTCAAATAGATGCTGGTTTGAGACTCCCTCCTCCTACTCTGCTGGTTGATGTTTGTAACTATTTTCACATCCCCTTTTTTCAAGTCGCTCCTTCTGCCATTCGGAGATTATATGCCTTTCATGTTTTGTGCCGAGCTCACGGTGTTGGGGACACCGCCAAATTGTTCTGTCAGACCCAGACCCTCCGCATGCAGGGCAATCCCCTGTATAGCTTTGCTGCTCACCCGAAATATCCTACCACCTTCCTTTCCTCTCTGAATTCTTTCGATAAGGGTTTCCTGAAGCATTATTGTTATGTGCGCACCCTTTTCGGCACCTGGCGCGACTATCACATTTCGGAACTAGAATGGCATACAAGTCGCACTACTTATAAGCCAGCCTCTCCCGAAGTCCCCTCCACTCGCGACCTGAGTATTATAGCTCATCTTAATGCTATGAATAAGGCCCAACCTCTAGACTGTAGGTATCTGGCCGAGAACAACTCCTCTCTGGCATATAATGGTCTGTTTCCCCTGTATCCAGCGAGATCAATAGGTAAAAAATATACATTAGAAAACACATTAGCTTTTGTTACCCTGCTTTTAATGTTGTGAAATTTTGGTTTGCAGATATGTCTTGGAGATCAAAATGTGGGGACAATTTGCCTGACACCCCTTCTCTTGCTGGCCATGGAGCACATGGCTCGGGCGGTTCTGCTTCCGGAACAAGTCCCTCGGAGCAACCTGCTGGGTCCGAACTGATCCCTATTCCCCCTGTAGTTGAGATCCCAGAGAGAAATGTGGAAGCTTCGCGCCCCTTTGATGCGGAGGAAGTTGATGCGGGGGCCCTTGTTCGCAGGGGTAGACACTCCAGCGTTGGTGATGTCACTGGCACCCGTGAAGAAGATATCCAAGTCGTGGATATTACTGATGAGGTTCCTTCGCCTGATTCGGCTCCCGATGCTACCCTTGCCGACCTTACGAAGAAGAGGAAGAGAGGTTCCCTGATCTCTGTGGGTGAGAAGGAGAGGCAGGAGGGCCTAAAAAAGGTTGGCAAGTTCTCAGAGCCAGCGAGGAGGTCTGCTGGTGGTGTGAAGATTCTCCCTCCTACTGGGGACAAGGGCAAAGGGCCAGCGAAGAAGTCAGCTGGTAGTTCCAAGGCTCTCCCCTCTGCCGGTGGAAAGGGTAAGGGCAAAGCTGTGGTGCCCTCGGCTGACGAACCAGAGGATCTTGTTCCTGGGCCGATTTCGAGTCTGACGGGGCAGAAATTAATTGATGCTTTGATAGCTCGTGTCCATTCTCAGGATCAGGAAAAGATGGAGGCGCTGACGCGCGGGGCTTTGGCTACTAAGTTGTGCCAGCTGGCTCTTCAGGTATCCTGCCTCTTGTATTTTTGTTATAGAAAATTTAAGTTACTAACCTTTTGATTGCTCTGTCATTACCCATTTTGTTTTCCTTGCAGATGGAATCCGGGATCTGGGGAGCTGTCAAGTGTATTCATGATTATGATGTGTCTGAAAAAGAGAGAGAGAAAGAGCAAGCGGACGTCGCTAAACGCGATGATGATGTTGCTGGAGTTGTGGAGCGCCTAAGCAAGGCTGAAGCGGAGGTTATTGAGTTGAAAGCTAAATTAGCTCAGATGGAGGTGGAGAAGGCGTCCTTGGCCTCCGAATTGTCGAGGGCCACAAAAGAGGGCCATGAATGCCTGGCCAGGTTTAAAGCTGGTTATGAAAGAGACTACGAAGAAGCCAGGCGGGGCTGGAAAAGGATACTTGTGGAAGCTCAGAACCGTGCGTACGTCCTGGGGGCTCGAGATCAACGCCTGGAGTACTTCTTGTCTCCGCGAGGCCAACACTTCCTGGGGGTGATGCTGGAAGGCACTCTGGAGTCTTTCAAAAAGACTCCCGAATACTTGGAAGATTTCGGACCTCTTTTTGCTTATGTGATAGAGCAAACAGCTTCCAAGGCATTGGAGATGGCGGGGGCCACCCCAGAACAACTTGCCACTTTGAATTTCAGAGCCCTGATGGATAACCTCCAAGACGAGGAGATAAACAAACGGATGGGCATTTCTGAACACTCTCCAGAGAAGCCAGAGTGGTGGTATCCAGTGCTAGAGAAAGCCATTCCCTACTTTTCTCTTGGGATTGGATCTGACTCGCTGCCCTCTGCTCCCATATATGCGCCTGCGTTCTCTGCTTCCCTGATGAACTTTGTGAACCGGCTATGGGATCCCTCTGGCGAGAGCACCCGAACATTCTCTCAGTTCGGCCTAGAGCCCCCTCTGCCCTCTGACTTAGCGGCTTCTGCCTTCACCGACTCTGTCTCTTCCTCTGCTGCGGTGGAACAGCTGTTCGACCTGTATCAAGATGAGGATCTATATGTGCAGGAAGCTGCCAAGTTGTTGGATTTGGGAGTGCGTCTTCCCCAACCGGTGGAGACTGGTCCGTTGCCCGTGTTCACAGAGAAGACCGTTTCTGGCCATGCCTCTGCAAGTGGTGCCCCTTCCCCAATTCCATCTGCTTCTGCCCCTGTCTCCTCTGCTGTTGCCCCAGCTGTCTCTGTTCCTCCCTCTTGACGCTCCTTATCCCTTTCCTGTCTTTACCGAAAGAAATTTTTGTAACTCTTTGATTTGTATAAGCTGAATATTTACCTTCAAATTTTGGTGTATAGCTATGCCCTCCGGGCATGTTTTAGTGAAATTTCCTTCCCTTCCTTGCTCCTTTTATCTTTATTGCCTATATTTGTTTTCGTTGCTTGTTGATGACTCTTCTGGCGAAGGTTTTGATAACTCCTCTGGCGAGGATTTTGTTGGCTCCTCTGACGGGGATTCTGATGATTCCTCTGACGAGGATTTTGATGATTCCTCTGACGAGGATTTTGATGACTCCTCTGACGAGGATTTTGGTGACTCCTCTGGCGAGGATTCTGATGACTCCTCTGTCGAGGATTCTGATGACTCCTCTGTCGAGGATTTTGATGACTCCTCTGACGAGGATTCTGATGACTCCTCTGGCGAGGATTGCGATGACTCCTCTGACGAGGATTTTGGTGACTCCTCTGGCGAGGATTCTGATGACTCCTCTGGCGAGGATTGCGATGACTCCTCTGACGAGGATTTTGTTAACTCTTCTAGGAAGGATTTCACCGCCTCCTCTGACGAGGATTTGGTTGATTTCTTTGCTGGCGATTTCGTGCTTCCCGTCCACGCTGCTTCCCATCCATGCTTGAGCACTCTGCGCGGAGCATGGAAGACCCGGAGGGTGCAACCAACTTTCGCGGCTTACGATTACATAGTAACCCTCTGCGTGGAGTATGGAAGGCCCGGGTGGCGCGACCAACTTTCACGGCTTACGATTAAAAAGTAACCCTCTGCGTGGAGCATGGAAGGCCCGGGTGGCACGACCAACTTTCACGGCTTACGATTAAATGGTAACCCTCTGCGTGGAGCATGGAAGGCCCGGGTGGCACGACCAACTTTCACGGCTTACGATTAAATAGTAACCCTCTGCGTGGAGCATGGAAGGCCCGGGTGGCACGACCAACTTTCACGGCTTACGATTAAATAGTAACCCTCTGCGTGGAGCATGGAAGGCCCGGGTGGCACGACCAACTTTCACGGCTTACGATTAAATGAACACCCTGCACGAGGCTTGGTAGACCCGGGGGGTGCACACCACCTCTCGTGACTTACGGTTAAGGACAACCTCTGCGCGGAGCATGGAGGACCCGGGGGGTGTAACCAACTTTCGCGGCTTATGATTATGTGCCACCTCTGCGCGGAGCATGGAAGGCCCGGATGGCGCGACCAACTTTCGCGGCTTACGATTGAATAGTAACCCCCTGCACGGAGCATGGAAGACCCGGGGGGTGCGACCAACTTTCGTGGCTTACGGTTAAAGGTCCACCCTGCACGGAGCCTGGAATACCCGGGGGGTGCAACCAGCTTTCATGGCTTACGGTTAAGTGGACACCCTGCACGAGGCTTGGCAGACCCGGGGGGTGCACACCACCTCTCGTGACTTATGGTTAAGGACAACCTCTGCGCGGAGCATGGAGGACCCGGGGGGTGTAACCAACTTTCGCGGCTTACGATTATGTGCCACCTCTGCGCGGAGCATGGAAGGCCCGGTTGGCACGACCAACTTTCGCGGCTTACGATTGAATAGTAACCCCCTGCACGGAGCATGGAAGACCCGGGGGGTGCGACCAACTTTCGTGGCTTACGGTTAAAGGTCCACCCTGCACGGAGCCTGGAATACCCGGGGGGTGCAACCAGCTTTCATGGCTTACGGTTAAGTGGACACCCTGCACGAGGCTTGGCAGACCCGGGGGGTGCACACCACCTCTCGTGACTT